>NC_139837.1:17883352-18135852 GCF_963691815.1 Echiichthys vipera
GACTGTATATTCTCATATTGTAATTCTATTATATTTCACTTGAGTGTCATGGAAGAGCTGAAACTTGAATTTGCTTTGGGATCGATAAAGTTTTCATCCATCTAAATGTTCTCTAGGGCTGCAATTGACAGGTAGAATAATCAGGCTATTTTCTTGGTTCAATTATTTTACATTTTGTCTATAAAATATCTTAAAACAGTGAAAAAAACAACTTACTTCCAGTCAGCTCTAGAGATGTATTCAAGGTGTATTTTAATTTGATCCTTTTGAAGACGACATGACTTTTAAAAACTAGACTGAAACAGTTTTTTTCTTAAATCAGACAAGCTCCATCCTGCAATCTGATATTGTGTTAAGAGTAATCAACGCACAGACATGATGTGGAAGCTTTTTTAGTCTGTAGATAGATCAAATCAAATGCAAAGCCACCCCACTTTTTCATATGAAATACCAACACTTGTGTGTCAGTGAGTCATTTAAGACTTTCAGACTGATTTAATACACACACACGTCTCTGTATAAGCCCTCAAAGAGGTTGGATGATTGTTTTGTTTTTTAACATTGCAAATGTCATTTTTGAACACTTAAATTTGGACTCTAACCAAATGAATCCCGCAGCTCTGCCACTATAATCACATCTGTCCGGCTGCACACCGTGTGGCCCTATAGGACACAAACATGGACAAACCAGGAATATTAACTGTAACAAATAACATTACCGAGGACCAGTCAGGGGAGCGTTTGAGATGCCATAAAGGAAATGACAAAAACCACAATGTATCAGACGTTACTTTCAATTTCAGCGCCTTTTTGGCTGTGGAATAAACGCGGGCAACATATTTGAATATGCCCAGAAATCAAATCAAAAGCCCCTTGCTCTTACCTTTGCCGTCTTGATCTCTGTATTTGAAGGTTTGACAGACAGTAAACTCCCCGCGCACTGCTCGGCACCCTCTCCTCGTGCCATTGTGCTCTCAAGACGACACAGTAATTGATTAATTGATGTATTTATTAATTTCTTTTAGATGTGTTAAATATGTGCCGGTGTCAGAAGAGGCAAACGTGCTTCACCGCTTCATAGTGTCTCGCTCAGCGCTCTGACCGGTGAGTGGTCTCGTGCTCTCTCCTCCGCTCATTCATTCCACTACGCCGCCTACGTCATTTCGCCTGTGACGTGGGCATCGCCTGTTCTGGGGGAATGATGCGTTTAAGTGCTGAAGGAAATCAGACTTGTGATGAGAAAATGCAACGTAAAGCTGCACTGAAAGTCACTCTTGCTCAGTGGTGGAAAGTAGCTAAGTACATTTACTTAAGTGCGATTTTGAGTTTTTTTTGTTTTTACAATTTTGAGGTATTTGTTTAAAAAAAAAAAAAATGTTTTAATCATTTTGAGGTATTTGTGTTTTAGGCTTTTGCTTTATAATTTTGAGGTTTTGTATTAGATTTATTTTAAATAATTTTGAGGTATTTGTATTTTAGATATTTTTATAATTTTGAGGTATTTGTATTTAAGATATTTTTATCATTTTGAGGTATTTATATAATTTTGAGGTATTTGTATTTAAGTTATTTATTTTTATAATATTGAGGTATTTCTATTTGAGGTATTTTTATAATTTTGAGGTATTTGTATTTGAGGTATTCTTTTATAATTTTTGAGGTATTTGTATTTTAGATATTGTTATAATTTTGAGGTATTTGTATTTGAGATATTTGTATCATTTTTGAGGTATTTGTATTTGAGGTATTTTTATAATTTTGAGGTATTTGTATTTGAGGTATTCTTTTATAATTTTTGAGGTATTTGTATTTTAGATATTTTTATAATTTTGAGGTATTTGTATTTGAGATATTTGTATCATTTTTGAGGTATTTGTATTTGAGGTATTTTTATAATTTTTGAGGTATTTGTATTTTAGGTATTTTTATAATTTTGAGGTATTTATATAATTTTGAGGTATTTGTATTTAAGTTATTTATTTTTATAATATTGAGGTATTTGTATTTAAGTTATTTATTTTTATAATATTGAGGTATTTCTATTTGAGGTATTTTTATAATTTTGAGGTATTTGTATTTGAGGTATTCTTTTATAATTTTGAGGTATTTGTATTTAAGTTATTTATTTTTATAATATTGAGGTATTTCTATTTGAGGTATTTTTATAATTTTGAGGTATTTGTATTTGAGGTATTTTTTTATAATTTTGAGGTATTTGTATTTAGATTATTTATTTTATAATATTTAAGTATTTTTTATTTGAGGTATTCTTTTATAATTTTGAGGTATTTGTATTTTGAGGTATTTTTTAATGTTGAAGTATTTGTATTTGAGTTTTTTTTAAATAATTTTGAGGTATTTGTAAGTAAATATACTACTTGACTTAAGTAATTGTACTCTAAGGAGGAGATATTGTACTTTTTACTCCACTACATGTATTTGCCAACTTTAGTTACTAGTTACTTTACAGAAGACTATTAAAAAGTTAAACAAATTATTATCAACAAATAAAATAGCATATATTGTAGATTAAGCTTCACAGTAGTATGTAAAGGTAAATAAAACGAGCCCTACCTTTATCAGCTGCAGCATGAAAATTATATTTACGTTAATCTATCAATCATTATGATCTAAAAAATATAATATTCTGCAAAATGAGTACTTTTACTTTGGAGCACTTAAATATATATATTTTAAATAATAAACAAAACTGTGTTTATTTAGTATAATGTCACCCACATGCTTTTGAAGTTTTAACATTAAAGATTTAATTTAATAAACACAGTCAGGATGAAGCATAGTCACTTTTTGAATTGGCCAAATGTTACTTACGCCCCTCAGAATTTTCTCCATCTTTAACTTGGCTGATTCAACTAAATGTGATAGGTATTGTTATTTATTTTAACTGGAGAATGGAATAAAAGGACAAATAGCAAATCAAAGCATCTTCTTAGCATAACTATATTTTTATGTGATATGTTTTCTTTGCTATATGTCCAATCCAAAATAAAAAAAATAGTATTGAACATTATAAGCGTGCAAAAAGTATGCAGAGTAAACATTCGGTTGATGCTTAAGTAGGAAAACATTGTTCAAAAACTGATGATAACCTAACACACACACACACACACACACACACACACACACACACACACACACACACACACACACACACACACACACACACACACACACACACACACACACACACACACACACACACACACACACACACACACACACACACACACACACACACTGCAGAAGTGAAAGCAACAACCACCACTCCTGCTTCAGCTTGGTTTTTCAACTGACTTGTACCCGTGTGTTTCTGATATCTTTGCCCCCTGTGCTAATGTGATCAGTGTCACTTTAGGAGTCAAAGTCACTAAAGACCCTTTCACACAATAATGCATAATAACTTCATATTTATTCATCCATCGTTATGCGTGCATAACCCAAGGAGATACAAATTGTTAAACAGTCCATCAAATACTGGAAATGAAAGAAATCATCAGTAAATGTTTAAAGACTTCCCCGTATGGTTCTGACTGTGTTCCCTCTTGCTGATTTACAGTATACTAGTAAAGAGAAGAGAGATTGCTTGAATCTATTCTCAGAATTGAGTGTATGTAATCTGATGCCAGATGCCACCAGTTTGTTTTCACCTGCACTGCTGTGGTGCTAAAAAATAAGTTTGCAGGTTGCAACCATCTTATAAACAGTAATGCTGTGTTTTCCCTGTTCTTATACTTTCCTTGTCAGCTAAATGTGGTGGTAATACATTGAGTCCAGTGTCCCCTGGCTATTTACTGTAGCCTTGAATTTGCCTATTGCCTCCTTCCTAAATACGACTCATTGTTCCTCTAGTTTGTTAACGCACACAAACACACACCCCTTCAAACAAAACAAAAAAAAGAAAAGCATCTTAAAGAAAATGCACCTTGCCTCTATTCTCCCATATTTCATTTGATGTCTCTTTTTGGACCACGGCTAAGTGAAAATACGGTGCAACCTTGGCTCAGACACTGCACTTCTTCTCCTCCAACCAAGACACACTGGCAACACAAACCAGGTGTGTGTGTGTGTGTGTGTGGTGTGTGTGTGTGTGTGTGTGTGTGTGTGTGTGTGTGTGTGTGTGTGTGTGTGTGTGTGTGTGTGTGTGTGTGTGTGTGTGTGTGTGTGTGTGTGTGTGTGTGTGTGTGTGTGTGTGTGTGTGTGTGTGTGTGTGTGTGTGTGTGTGTGTGTGTGTGTGTGTGTGTGTGTGTGTGTGTGTGTCACTTTATAGAAAAAAATACAGACTAACAGATAAGATAGTCCTTTATTAGTCCTATAGCAGGGGAATTTGCAATGTTACAGCGGCAAAGAGGATAGTGCAAATGACAAAAGCATCAATGCAAGATATAATAAATATGTACACAGTTAAAGAGCAGTCAACTGTAAAAAAGCAAGTAAACGGTAAGAAAGTAAGTAAACAGTGAAAAGGCAAGTGAACAACTAAAGGGACAAACAAGTAAACAGTTAAAGGCAAAATATAATACGTAAACAGACTGGAAGGTTGAATACACAGTATTAAAGTATTACACAGTTAGGTTTACATTGATACTGCGTGGGTGGGTTGTCAGTGCAGTCTACTTGGAGCAGTGTTAAATATAAAGTGTGGCTGCAGCAGGATGGCTGGAGCTGTGGTGTCTCTCTTTAAGAAGACCAGCTCTGTCCTGGGATGCCCCCTCGATGCTGTGGGGGTGGTGGGAGAGAGGACACACTAAAGTAGCTCCTTCAGTGACAGGCTTTCTAAACTAGTATGTGGCTGTCTTGGAAGACAGAGTATCACTTTCTGTTTATCCCCTTGTATATTGGTTATAACTTAAATGGTCTTATGACTTAACCGAAAACATCTTATCATACAGATTTGTTTCCAGTAGGGGTGGAGGTTTAGCTTAAGAAACTAGGGTTAATACTTTTACTTTTAGTTCTGTAAACTGCAAATGAGTCACAACCATCTGGTTTTACTTTACCCATATTTGATCTCTGAGGCCTTTTCATCCTTTTTACATCACACACAAAAACTATCCTAAAGTTTAAGTAAGGTGATCTAATATCTGTATTTCTCCTTAAACACTGCTAAATTGGATACATTTTTGAAAGTATCTGAACACTAATTTATGTTTACAGTTGAATATTTGAACTTGAACTTGACATTTTATCTTGTCTTTTTTCTGATATATTCACACTCTCTTACACACGCACACACACACACACACACACACACACACACACACACACACACACACACACACACACACACACACACACACACACACGCACACACACACACACGACCTATTCATAAATGTGTCACTATCATTGGTAAATCTACCTTTAACAAATGATCTGTATATGTCAGAAAAGTAATTTTCAGTTCTTTTCCTGCAATCCAAAGTGTAAACTATATCTCATCTACATGCAAAAAACATAATATATAAATAGAAATGCTAGATTTGATATGATAACATTAAAATGCAGCTGACCTAAAGAAATGTGTCTACCGCCTCTCTAATCGTTAAAACAACAAACCACACAAAAATGTAAATTACCAACATAAACCACTTTCTTCTGCACAGACACGTTACAAACTTACAGCAAATTTGACTAAATACTCCAGCTCATGATGGACTTCCTCTGTTCACTGGGCTTAAAAGAGACTGTATATACCACATTTAAGCACTACTTTGTACAAATCCACTGCTCCCAGCAGCACAATCAGCTCCTTTGAGCCCTGACAATCGCGCTACTATAATGCAAAAGTTGGTGGTTTACGGATCAGGTTGAGTTGATTAAGGCATACTTTGCAGGTCTAGTGGTGCGGATTGGGCAGGGTGGGTCCGGGTAAAAAACTCTGACCCCTGTCAGATGTATACATGTAGACCCTACTGTTCATAATGCATGCATCTTTTTACATGCATCATATGAGAAGAACTTCACTGGCAGATCAAAACATGTGCAGAGGTTATTCCCCAGATCACTGTGATCAAACAATTACTTCTTTTTACTAATCTATTACTAATGATTGTTTACGATTGCTTCATGATTTACTAAAGGTGTATTGATGACTTGCAACACATTTGTAACATGTTAACAAAGCACTAAATAAAAATGTACAAACATTAATGAAAGTTTTGTTGATGATTAGTTCATTATTCACATCCTTTGGAGTTTCCCAGAAAAGCATCCAGAATCCTTTTCATGGAAGTCAGTCCACAGGCTGTTAAAGGGAACTGAAAAAGTCAGTAAAGGCCTATATTTTTAAGGTATGTAACCCATTGGCGTTACAAACAGGACCTTTAATTGCATGTTTATTGTACAAATAGGCTACTCAAAACTCAACTCATGACTCAAGTCAAACAAATTTGAGTAAACTAAAAGTATGTAGAGTAAATATACTCATTATGCAGGAAGGCCTGTCAGAGGCCTTCATGTGAAATCGATGTTACACATGTTTTTTGAGCTCATTTACTACTGTGGGATTTGATGTAGAACTACTTTGTTTAAGCACCTGCATGTTGTGTTTTCAGTTCTCTAAAGCCGACCTGGGGGCAGTTTTGCAGTCTTTGATCACACTTGTGCTGCTGGAGGCCTTAGCACGAGTCCAAGGCATCCAAACAGGTTGCACAAGTCTCTTCTTTCTGAGGGCCAGAGGCAGACTGGACCAGGGTCATCTCATGCAGATATGGACATGTTTGGGCATTACTAAGGTGCTGCTCATGTTTTATAATATCCTCACATGATTTGTATGTAAACTCTTAATCTGCAGAGTAAGTAACTGAAAACTGACAGATAAATGAAGTAAAGATGTGTAGTTGAGTATAAAAAACACTCCAGTCAAAAGGGCCTACAACATTGTACTTAGGTATAGTAGCATTAGAGCCACTGTTTTGTTTTCTGTTGTTTTTTGCCACCTAGTGTTCCTGTAGTCCAAAGAAGATACGGGACTACAAGTCCCACTGTGCTCCATCCAATTAATAGGAGCACAGTGGGACTTGTAGTTGTCCAGGTGTGGACAATGTGGTGGAAGATGTCGAAGAGAAACAGTTCTTAACCGGTAAACATGTTAAGCTTATCTTAAGCCAGAGACCTAAGTTTGCTAATCAGTTTATTTAAGTTTAACCTCTTTTATTTTGATTTGGTTCTGGTTGTTGTAAAGGCCTATTTCTTTGTTGAATACGTGTGAGAACAACATATTATTTTTATCATAAGCCGTTTGACATCAGTCCAGCCTGACAAGCAAACAATTCAACACAAACATGAGTAAACCAAACAACTTAACTTATCTATATAACTCTTCTCATTCTCATGCATACTTCACCACCTGCAAAACACAGCACATTTTCTAAATGGTCATTCAAAGCGGGCATATTTTGTGAATTTCTGCAGCAACCATATTGAAATATCTAGACAGCATTAGCATAATATATTTACAATAAATGGAATACAGTTTGCTTTGTCCATTCGGAAGTTAGGTTTTCAAAACAGTTCACACACTAAAAGTTGCTGTAGCCCTTTCAAAACATCAAGAAAAGGCAACAAAAGCAAATATTTCCATCAAAAAACACAACTTATGGTCAAATGATTCTATACTTTTGTATCAATAATTACACAATAGACAACAGAATACAAAACACTGCTATCACTATGAACCAATTCAGCAGTTAATAAAGAACTTCAGGTTCAAACTTTCACCATGGCGCCATCTACTGGACATCACTGATACATTACAAAGTACTGTACTGCAGCAAGTTTATGAGACTCGTTGATAAGACACCAGATACAAATCTTATTCCTCTGCGTGATGCAAATGCATATGTATTAAAAACAAACATTCAAAAATAACAATCAGGCTCATATTGAATGTAGAGTTTTAGTTAAATGAATTTTCAGGAGATGTGGATCCTGTTGAAAACCTGATCTTGTAGAAACTGATGGTGCACTGTTCTCAAAGATATAAGGGAGCCGTATGTATATATATATATATATGTCAATGTTGTATGATATTTTTAGTCTGGTTTGTCAGGATCAAGCCTGGGATCTTATATTCCCTGTTGTAGGGAGTCTTCTGGCTGGATTTACATTTACTCAGATATAGGTTACTTGTACTTTGGGTATTTACCTTTTATTCTACTTTGTACTTTTATTCTCTTTAATTTCAGGGGGAAATGTTGGAGACTTTACTCCACTAAAAGTGGCACAGTTACTAGTAACTTTGTTGTTGAGATTTCACAGAGAGAAACTCATGACCTTCTCATGATGATCATGGTTAAGCACCTTCCTAGCTGTCCGATTACTTATCTGAGTATGTTCCTTTATGTCATCTGGTGCTGACACGCTAAATGTACCACTGGCTTACAAAATGTATGGTGAGCAAACTCTCACCACACATAAGACAACTTCTGTTGATAGTTATTTTTTAAAAACTGCTTAAAACCTGCCTTTTAATTAATCCCTCTTCATCACCTTTTATCGTTTGATATTTCTTTTGTTTCTCACTTGTTTTATGGCTTTTTATATCACAAACAATATTTTGTCACTATCAACAAACTGGTTTCATCATTTTTATCCATTTATACTTTTAAAAACTATTTTACTATTGTATTGTTTTCACTCTCCCGTTTTTAACACTAATGCACTTTGAGCTTTATGTTATGAAAAGTTTTATATAAATAACATTTATTATTATTACTAGTATTATAGTAGTATTAGTATTCCCTTATAAAATATGATGCATTATTACAGATTACTACTTAACAGGGAAATAAGTAAAAACTGGCCCCACTCTGACCAACTACAATGTTAAAATGCTATAACACTGCAATAACAATTATCATGTATTAAAGTAGATTTTACTGATAATAATTCTGTACAATTCCCCTGAATGCCTTCTTTTACATGTTATACAATATTATTATTATTATTTTTAATTTATTTTACAAATTATTATTATTATTATTGTTGTTGTTGACGTTATTATTTTATTTTTGTTTGTTTAAAAAAAATGTAATTCTGCTTATAATTAGGTAAAGAATCTGAACACTTCCTTTGCGACTGGGTGATATCAGTTGTTAAATCAGTTATTTACACAGAGCAAACACCAGGTGGCAGCCTAACTCAGTCCATATGTGCTGCAGTGAGGCAGTGGTTGCTCTCAGGGAAGTGGCACTCCAGCTGCTACAATCATGTTAGTATTTGACATGATGTACTCACTCCTTTTCAACGTGCATAATGATCCTTACGTGTTATTCTCAGTTTGTACAGTTATATGATGTAAACCTTCATCAGCAAATTTATTTATGTCATGACCATGTCCTATTAATCTCAGATGAGTAGTTTCCAATTGAATATTAACCGCACTAATGTATTATTTAGTGCTAAAGAAAGATGAGGAACTGTAATCATGTCCAATGATGTTTTCTGTAACGCAGCAGGAAATGAAAAGGCAAGTGACAACATCAACAGTAAAAGTTTGACGACGTGTGTTTATTGCTAGATATAGATCTTTGGTGTGTAAAAGCTGTTAGCAGGTAGAGCAAGACACAGTGCTGATCACACTGGTAGTATTTAAGGACGGGGGGGGGGGGGGGGGGTCAGAATATGGTGTGTAACATCCCTGGGGAGCAATAACACTTGTGTGAATTATTTACGTTGTCTTTCTCATCTGCATGGCTATTCTCTGAGCTCTGTGCGACCGGTCCCACTTTTGCTGCAGATTGTATTATCCTTAGATGGGTGGAGAAGGTGAGAGGTCGGGGTTAGGGGATTCCTGTGTCACAAAGGTCGTGGGGAAAAGGAGGACGTCCCCTTGTATTGCACATGGGGACAATTCCACACACAGTCCCTGAAAACCATCCAAATTCCTGCACTGCATTGTGTCAGATATTCTTCAGGCGGCTGAGTGGGTGTTGCAGACTACATGAGGACTCTGCTGAGGTGGATCCCGACCCCCCGCACCCCGCTTTTACCATCCTTACACATATGCTACTATAACAGTTAAGGACAATGGCGGGGTACTTGAAGTTAAACTGTGAGGTGACTTGGGGAGCAGGCTTTTGTTGGTGTTAAGCATTGTTACCCCAACAATAAGGAAGGGTCTGCAAGTATTAATGAAGGAACAGAAGAGAAGACAGGAAGAAGGAGAAGGAGGGCCTCATCTAAATTTTATGGGACCAAAGTTTTTTTTCTTTCTTCTCTTTGGCAGGGATGAAATGTTACCAACATAGCAGATTGAGGGTTGGTCATCTGTGTAATTAGGGGATATAAAGTTGCAGGATCCCAGGTTATGATCATCGCTTATAGCCTGGGATCCAAATAAATCCAAAATCGTATTGGGGAAGATTAAAGTTAGCAAAAATATATCAATCTTTTTTAAAATTATTATTATTTTAGATTTGGAACACTATCCAATTTAAATTGATATCCGTGATGTTTATCATTTTATCACATTTCCTTCATTTAACCAGGTTAAAGTCTCACTGAGATAAAAATCTCTTTTTAAAGGGACAGAAAAACATGACGGCTATATTTAAAAATAAAATCCAACAATAAATACAAACAACATAAACAGGCTTAGACAACTGTCACAGACTACAAAAGAGTCAGTGAAAATGCACAAGGTTTCCTAAATGATCTAAACTTATGTCAAAATCATGCATTTGAGCAGCTAACCTTTGCACTTGCATACTTGTAGAGTTGACATGAGTGTTCCTGCAAAATAATAAGTAAAATGGATTTACCTGGCCAATACTACAGACACAACTAAGTCTCAAATCCATCCATCTTCAACCACTTGTCCCTATGATATTTTGTGTGAGGCAGAGTACACTCTGGACAGGACGCCAGTCTATCACACATAGAGACAAACAGCACTCACACCTACGGGCAATTTAGAGTCATCAATGAACCTAACACATACATGTCTTTGAATTGTGGGAGGAAGCCGGAGAACCCAGAGAAAACCCACACAGACACGGGGAGAACACGCAAACTCCACACAGAAGGACCCCAGCCAGGATCCGAACCTAGAATCCTCTTGCCGCCCAAGTCTCAAATCTTGACTATGAAATTCTAAATCAAGTCTTGAATCAAGAATGGTAAATAAAGTGCAAATCCTAAATGTTGTTTTAATTGAGAGACATTGAAAAGTAATTTTGTGGTAATTTCACAGCAACTGCAGACTCCATCTGCAGAGAGAGATGTTGCAATACGACCACACAGCTACTGTACTTGGTCAACTGCTGTTTCCAAGTCCAAGAATTGACCAGTTGACATGGACAAGGAGGCCTGAAAGTGTTCAGAATAATAGAAAATTCAAACACCTACAATATCATGAAAATTGTATGCAAGCACAGGAAAATGTGTGACATGATCAAAAGCTCCAGAACATAATGAAGGAATCTTGTGGTGACACTTCAGTCCAATTTAGTTTTCATGTCCTTAAAATCATTTTTTGTGTCTAGTGCAAACTACCAACTGCTCCTTTCCCTCCTGCTCATGCAACGTGATCGGCTGCTGTGGGAATAATTCTAAGTGTATGTTGTCTCAGGAAACTGCAGGTGTCATTACCATGGATGTTTGTAAAAAACATAAAAAAAAATTTGTTTTGATATTTTGGCCTTGGCCAGGATATCCAGTCATTCTAAGTCAATCACGCTATATTGATTAATACTGCCTTTAGTTCACTTTAACCACGCAACATGCTTGAAGAGGCCACACAATCAGGGGAATGACCTCAGGCCGGTCGCTGACAACAGATGCCCATCACTAATCAGTGTCATTACCTTGGCCTGGATATGACCAGACATATGGGGGGGGTTTAGTCTCGTTCACTGAGATGCTTAATCAAATAGAAAACATTCATGCTATGCACCCAACGGATCAATATGTTAGACGGGAGGAGGTCGAGGCCCACGGGTGGTGTATGATTTTGACCTGGCGGTGTCTGCTCATGAGACGTTGGAGAACTTTGACCTTTTGCTGGCCAGAGAGGATAAAGCATTTGTTCACAGATAGACATGTCTACTTAATCATTGCCTTGTTCAATATGGTTGAACCATGGTAAAAATAATTTAAGGTTTCAGGTTGCTGAGTGGGTTTTAAGGGTGGTCTTTCTTTTCTCTGGCAAAGCTGTTGCTGTGGCCTGTAAACAAGAATTTTAAGACCTAATGCAGTATTTGTCTAAGACATTAACTTGTTTGCTCTCTTTCACCAACATCTGCAGACAGCTGAATCTCACTGTTTGTGTACTCAAGCTCTTTTGTGTTAAAATGCAGGTCGTTCAAAGATGCACTCCACCCTTCATTGTTTTGTAGCCTGGAAGATACTGGAAATGGAAATGGTTAAAACTATCTGCATTGAATTCCTCTTTTGTTCTACAAATTAGATGAATATTGTAAATCAACATTTTCACACCAATGCAGCTTTGTGACACTGCCGCTGCAAATGTGTTTCTGTGCAGCTAATGTACCTGCAGCTGGTTAGCCCATCAGAAATAACACATTTAAAAAGAGCTGTCTGGAAAAAGGAGGGATGGAAGTGTTTTGGTCGACAGATTTTAACAGGATTAAGGAAAAGAGGCTCATCTTAAAACTAATGTTTGGCCACATGTCAGCTTTATCTCAGGATGAGGGCCACAGACTTGAGAGATAGTGAAACATGTAATCATTATGCAGTGTGGGATCCTTTACTTGAGTAAAAGCAGTAAAAATACTCTAAAAATACTCAAATGGCTCCTGTGGGAATTTTATTATTTTATACTAGGATGGTTGATGACTCTGGTGATTATTTTCTCATGAATCAATAAATTGACAAAGACAAACAGAAAATCCTCCCATTTGGGAAGATGAAGATACTTGGTGTTTTTGTTTGATAATGACTTATAGTGGCTGATTAATTTTGTATTACATTAATCTAGTTTCAGCTATTTTTGCATCATTGCAATAGACGTGAGCTCTTTGTAGCAGGTCAAAGTGGAACGGAATATTTATCTCCATTGTAATTCACCCCATGCTCTCATTTGTAATTACCTATATTATCATACGGTGATGGTGCAACTAATCCCCCAGTGCAGCGTTTCCTTTGAAACATGTTCTATTTTATGCACTTTTTTATTTGTATACATTTTATATTACCTGTAGACATTTGTGTAGTCGTGTTGCTTCTGTATTAAGTGCTTCTCTCTCTGTTTCATTACAGCATCTGAGGTCTGCTCCAAACTGAAGTTTAGTTGTACTTGTGTGCAGTGGCAGATAAAGTGTCAATCTAATCGGATCTATGGTAATGCTTTATATTTAGTTAGTATAGCGCTGAAGTAGGGTGTGGCAAATCGAGACAAATATTTAGTTGATCGTTGTGTGTCAAATCTTAATATGCAAAGTGATTAGCAGCTTAAGCTGTCAGACTAAATATAGTGGTGTCAAATGCACAGTATTCTGCTCATGGCCTCATGGAGAATATAAAGCAGCATGGTCAAGAAAAGAGGGCTTTTGGATGGGAATTAAAACCTCTCAGCTGAAAGCAAATGACTGTGACAACAAAATAAACATATTTCTCCTTTTATACTAAGAGCAACACATATTGGTGCTGAACCATGCCACTTCTTTGACCATAATTGGTGTTGTAGACGGGGCGGGGCTGCGCGCCTCCCCCCGGCCACTGATGCAAATGAAGGGGCTTACCCGGATCTATCGCTGCAGATATTTCCGAGGCTCCTCCCTGCACTTTTTTTATCGTCTTATAACAGGATACCTCTCTGGCGCGAAAAACGCACTGTGTGGCTTTCTGTAACACATTGTGGGGCGGATCCTGTGTCTGTTGTTTGAGCCCCGGCTCTTTTTTTTCTAGTTCAACTAAAACAGAAGTGTACACTGCGTCGAAACAGCGCGTGTTTGTATCCAACACCGGCCTGTTTTTATCCGTCTGATCCCCGTGAACCGTGGACTCTTTGACCGCCCGAGGGATTTTCAATGTCCTGAATTCTCGCTGTGGGATTTCTGCGCAGAGCCGGTGAGTAGTTTTATTCCAGTGCGTGCCTTTTTTTTTTAAGTTTCCACAAAGGAAACTCAGGGTTCTATGTGAGGGCTAAACCCACGCTTTAACTGCGAAACACACCGACTTTTTCCTCCCTCGCCGGTTCCCAAGACTGCTCTGTGGAACAAAGCGCTCCCTACATTTCAGGAAATGCAGCCACGCATGTTACTTTTACGCAGGGCAGTCCTGTAGATCTGTAGTTCTCTCGTGTCGTTCAACATGCACTGAATCATACCATAGGAATATATATAGACTAACCAGATTATGTAATAACCTTGTGTGCTCGGACAGTTGGAGTCCATCCCTGCAAAGATAGCATCCGCAAGATGCAATCAATTATTAACGTGGTCCCATTTGAGGAAAGTAGGCTGTTAGATGGATGTGATATCCTAATGGCCCATTAGATGAATACTTGAAATGTGATCGTAGATCTGATGGGAACTGCTTTAAAAAAGACCATTTGCTAATCCCTCTGGTATTTCAGGTTGTGCCGGACGTTCTTCAGAGGCCACTGGTGTCTTTTGGGCACTTCTGGGAATAAACTCTAGAGGATTTTTATTTTCTGGGAACATGGAGTTCGACTGTTACCAGCACTATTTTTTCGATGGTTTCGACAGAGAGGAGGATTTTTACAAGTCGACCGCACCGAGTGAGGACATATGGAAAAAGTTCGAGCTGCTGCCCACCCCTCCCATGTCCCCCACCCGTACTCTGAGCGGCGGGGCTCTGCACCTTTCGCCGGGAGACAAGCTCAGCTGGCTGTCCAAAGTCCTGGGTCAGGACGAGGAGTGCGAGGGTCAGTTAATCCCCGAAACAGGGGAGCTGTTCGGCAACCTCAGCTCCATCATCATCCAGGACTGCATGTGGAGTAGTTTCTCTGCCAGTAAGCAGCTGGAGAAGGTCAACGGGAGAGTGTCAGCTGCGGCGCAGACCGGTGTCTCCCCGGTGGCCCAGATCTCAGTGAGACCGAGCAAAGCGCAGTGCGCCTCCCCCAGTGGTCCGCCCGCCGCCTCGGCCTCAGACTGCGTCGACCCCGCGGCTGTCCTCACCTTCCCGGCAAGCAGCTGCAGGAAACCGGCGTCGTCTGGCTCCGAGTCTCGCTCTGATTCCTCTGGTAAGGAAGCAGCCATGCTCTAAATTGCCCCACCCTGCCCCTGTCTCGGGATTATATTGCCCTCTAACAATGCGTAATTTGGAAAGCTGGGCTGCTGTTGCATAACTGTGGTCTGTGGTGCAGCGGGGTTATCGAGTACAGCGCAGTCAGTCACCTTTGAAAGCTGGATTTTTTTTTACTCGCACATGCTTGCTCAGAATACCCATGCAGCATTTTTTAAAAACCGCGCCCCCGTCCCTTTGACTTAAATTTCCCCATATCTCTCACTGACTCTGCATTACAATCAGTGCGGTAGAGGGGCGGGGTGAGCGAGTGCTGATGATTTATTACTACTACTACACACAACCAGCGACAGGCCGTGAGAGTAACTCTTCCACGTTTACCAAATTAGGGTTTGCACAGCAGATCTTCTGAATTTAAATTACTGTTGAACGCTCAGAGCTCAAAGACAAAAAGTCTGAATTCCTGCAAGCTTTGTCATGGATGACCACTGCTGTTAACACCTCAGCTCCTGCCCTGCCCTCCTCACATGGGGGGAGTAGTGATTTGCATGCTTGGCTGTGGAATGCACTTCCTTATAGTCAGTTTAGTTACATTTTGATTCAGCTGAAGTGTTTGAAGGAAGGCAGTGAAACGCCATGATTTTAAAGCATTTTTTCTATGTGTATTGATGAGCTGTTCATGTGCAATCACAGATGAGGACGATGATGATGATGAGGAGGAGGAGGAAATCGATGTGGTCACTGTGGAGAGCAAGCAGAACCGGGTGCGGCTGGTGAATGTCAGAAAACCGGTGACAATCACAGTCCGAGCCGACCCCTGCCCCAAACGCTTCCACATGTCTGTCCACCGGCAGCAGCACAACTACGCCGCCCGCTCCCCAGACAGCGAGCCAGAACCTGAGGATGACGATGATGACGATGATGAGGAGTATGAGGAAGAGCCTCAAAGCAAGCGTACCTGCACAGCATCTAGTCAGCAGTCGTGCTCTTCGGTTGGCTCCCCCTCTGAGAGCCCCCTAAACTCAGATGCAGAGGACACCGACCGCAGACGGAACCACAACTTCCTGGAGAGGAAGAGGAGGAACGATCTCCGGTCCCGTTTCCTCGCCCTGCGGGATCAGATCCCCGGTCTGGAGTCGGCCAAGACTCCAAAGGTGGCCATTCTTACCCAGGCTACAGATTACCTGGCGGACCTGCACACCAGGGAGAAACGGCAGATCCAGGAGAAGAAGCGCCTCAAATCCAGACAACAGCAGCTTCTCCGCAGACTGTCCGAACTGAAGCGCTCTTGAGACACAAAGCGTGCTTATGAAATGAACTGTCTCGTTATTCAGTCAGGAACTTTACTGTCAAGTAACCTGTCACTTTTTTGGAAAGCTACACTTTTTTTTATATAACAACATGCCTCATGTAAATAGCTGTGAATTTTGTTTTGGAATACAGTCATATTGCTGTGGGCTGTGCCGCCCAGTGAACCTGATATGGGGAAGAGGAGCAGTTAGTGTGTGGTGTTTTTTTTCTTCTTTGGGACATTGTTTTAGTTCTGAACAGGGACTTTATAGCTATAACTAAGATATTTCCTGGTATGCTGTGATGGGAAATAAGTAAAATAGTTTATCAGAGTGGTAGTGAGAGTTTATGCAGCCTACAGGATGTGTGTTTCGAGATGTCTTTATTTCATCATTGCACACTTAATGGAGTGAAGTGTGAATGCCTTTCTGTGTACATATGAGCGAATGAGGCAGTTTATGGTGTGTTTGGTTAGGATTACTAAACCGAGTGTTTGGTGTACAAATTGTTCTGTAAATAATAGCTTATCGCTCCTGGTGAAGGAGACAAAATCAAGAGTTGTCAACGGGCTTCTGCTCTTCTTTATGATGTGCCACCAGGCATTGAGGATCCTCTATTTTGTTAAGAAAATATAAAAAACAGGCAAAAAAATGAATAAGTAGCACTGCTGTACTTTATATTCACTTGCCACTTTGTGATTTCAATGCTTCTTCTCATTTTGTGTGTGTTTTTTTTTTTTAAAGCATGCCGACATTGACACCAACATTAAATTTTTATACCATATTTGCATACAAACCTGAAGTCTTTGTTTTTTATTAAAGTGTTATGCAATGTCATACACGACTGAGACTCACCTGTACTGGATACCTCTGTTAAAGGATTATCAAATCACATTTGGACCATCAAAGTAGTTCTGTGCTCATGATTACGATCACAGCTGCCCTTTCCCTGCCTAAGAAACCTGATTTTAAACTTTATTTAAATGTCTGAAGCGGAAATAACCTATACCACAGATTTATGATGCCCCACACCGATGGCGTGGGTGAGATCCGCCACATGCTGCTGTGGTAGTGCCTCTCCAGAAACAAAACCTACTATCACACAGACATCAGCTGTAAATGAGGGCAGATCATAAAATAACGCTTTGATTTCCTCCTTGTTTCACATTCACTCTCTGTAGTTTAAACAAGAGAGTGAAAGTGCACCGCTGGTCTACAGAAGGTTAGACTGGGCTTGTCCTTGAGACTCGCCCTTGAAGAATGTGTGTGATAGTGTTGTGGATCCTCCCCTCTGCAGTGGCTGCTGCACGCTGGGCACCTGATGTGCTCTGAACTAGGTTACACACACACACACACGCGCACACACACACAGGGTATCTTTAGAACAGTCCCCAGTGGTTTAGAGACAGGCGTTGTGAGGACCTCTGCTTGGATCCACTGCAGATATTCACTCAGGTATGCAGTCAGAGAGCAGCACTGTTTCAAGTAAGTGGCTGTAGGATGGCTTATAAATAAAAAAGGTGAAAATCTCTCAATGATTTCTATTGGATCACACTACTACCTTCTTAACCCCTTTCGCAGGGCTTGTATTTGTTATGTGAGGCATTCTTTACTACCCCGTAGAGAATAGAGCGTAGGTCGGGAGTGAAAATGTGTAGAAAGCTACCGGCCGCATGGCAACTATGGCACCTCGCGAGTGTTGCGGGAACTCTAAGTTAGTTGAAATGAGTGAGTTTAATTTAAAAAAAACTTTTGTTTTATGTCGTACTTTTACGCATGAAAAATGTGCTGCAGCCATATTTTGTCATCAATGCTAGTGCTATAAGTTAAAGTTAGAGATCTTTTTGGTGGAAAACTCGACTGGAGATGGAAAAGATATTTTGCGTTTTGTGCACTTTTCCTGTGCAGCCCTCGATCATATCCTGGTAAACTGGGGCTCAGTCATCAAAATTTTGAGAACTCCTGCTCTAATCTGACTGCCGATTTTCAGTTCAGAGTCCTCGCTCCTGAGGGCCCTGCTGGCCCCGCCGGCTCGTTCCGACTCGTTCCTGCTCGTTCCCGCTCGTTCCATAGATTTTATGATGGGTTGACGTCACAGGTTTTAAAATGGCTTTTTTCTTTCTCATTATAAATTCATTTTAGCAAGAGTCATATTCAACCTTGTTTGCAGTTGGAGCTGTCCTGTCAACAGTTTTACCGACATTTATTTTGGTGGCCTATGGAGGAAATGCTTTTTAGGCCATGAGCAGCCGTTGGAAAAAAATAGCTGCAGGACTTGACGTACCGAGTTCTTATAATTAATCTAAAAAACAAACAAACTGGATGATCTGTGTGCAAGGAGGGAAAAAAGAGAAGTCACTTTGTCATATGGCGTAGTATCATTAGGGTACTACATGTGATGTAAAATCTGGTCTGCTATTGCTGAAAGGCTATCAAAGAACATGGGCATGTTTGATTAGTTTCACAGCCCTGAGTCAGAATATATTTTATATGAAAAATAAATATAATATGCATGTTTGCTGGCATCTCTTTAAGCGCACCCAAAAATATATCCAAGGATTTACAGATGTATTTTTTCCATGTAAATCAATGGAGGGGATGTATTTTTGGCCAGAGGGCATCACGTGAGGAACAGATGGATTTCACTGTTTGACCACTATGATACCTACATCCTGGGGCCTCCTTTGATCCTAGCAGGCCACCTTTGTGGAAACAAGGGTTCATAATTTGAGCAGAGCAACAAGCTCCCATCTACTGATTTTGGAATTCATTCTGTATAAATTGTAACACATTATAACTGCTTACATATAAGCCTGTGCAATGTTGCTGCCCCATCCATGACCTCACTGATGAGTCTCTGCAAGCCTGGATGACTCAGGTTTGACTGTCATTTGTATATAATAATCTCAAAGCAACCATTTCATTCAAGTACAGCCTGACAGACGAGCCAGGCACACCCTGAACTCCAACCGTCTCACACCTCACCAGTCTTTGTTATGGCTGGGATGGCTTGGTGTTTCACCTGGCTGTATTCACTTTCTGGGCCCCATTTTCGGCCCTGAGGGCACGATTTTCTGGGATAGTTGAATATTTCCTTTATAAAATCAGCATTTGGTCTCAGGAGGCTCAGTTGAGGGAGTTAAATGACCCCCGTCTACATACAATAGATGACTGAAACTCTTTTATTTAGTACAGTTTTATTAAAAAAAACAACTTCTGTAATATTTCTGCAGAACTAAGAACTTTGTAGTTCTCACATTCCCTGACAAACTGAGAAACAAATCAATCAACATATTAGATAATGCAAAAAACCTCAGTGAACTTCAGTCATAATAACAGCAAAAAGTAATGAAACCAGAGGTTGGCATCAGCTGCAGCTGTTGTGCTGTGTGTACTTTATACATCAGGAAGTGAGAGCAGAAATCAAACGTCACATCTTTGACCAGATAGGAGCAACCTGTCGGATATGTTTCCTGTAACCTTTTGACCACGGCAGGCATCTGAAGTGATGAAGCACAGCAGTAGACTTCCTCTAAGACATATACTGTTAGCGTAGTTGCTGGTTCTTTTCTGGACAATGCAACTATCCAATACCAACATGCGAAGTATTTAGCCTGCAGTTAATGAGAATATTGCTGATGTTAGGGGGGGTATCATATCTTCATGACGTCCCTTTGTCAGGAACTAAGATAAACAGGCTTGTTTTCAAAATGCCCAACATGCATTTGAATTCATCCAGTGAGTTTTTTTTAAAGACACATTGTTTTAAGTCGCAAACCCCAACTGAACAGCAATTGTTCAGTTGGGGTTTAAAGATAAAAATACACCAACATTGGTCCAAGTTCTCAAGAGCAGCTGCATGTGTGCTGATATTGTCAATAGACACTCGGTGTACATGGCGCTCCTATGTTTAAAAAACAACAACAGGGTTTTCCCTGAAGGAAATAATGAGGTAAGAGGATCTCTTTTTCCTGTGGGATGCTCTGTTCTGTTCTGACGGTTAACTTGCCAGACCAGATTTTCTGCTCTCACGTTCATGCAACGCCCATACTGAGCCACGACTTCTGAAGTGCACATGTGAACACTTTCACACACATGCTCATACTGTGGCTGTGTTCCTTTTAGAGCACATGGGTTTTATTCCCTCACATCTGCTGGCTATATTAGTTTTCTGCAATAAAATAAGCCTTTTAGTCCCAAACAGCTGCAACTTGTTGCTGTCCCCCTTTACTAAATATTAGGCGCTTGTAAGAGGAGATACGTTCATGGCCATGTCATAGAGGTCTACATATTACAAGGTACAAGACCGGATTTGACAGCTTTACTGGAGGTCAGACAGAAGTGTGTATAATATGTGTGATCAGGGTGGGACTGTGGAGAATCGATGATTTGGCTGGGTAAAGAGCAGCCTCTCTCTGATTTATACGTCTGCTTGTGTTGAGTAAAAAGCAACCTCATTCATCTTTCTTCTCCTTTTTGAGCAACACGCTTCACCCTGTAAATATGTCTATGGCCAAAAAGTGTTACCTTTGGCACACGTCATAATAATACCTCACCTGAGAACAATGGCTCAGCCTTGAAAACTTTAAAAGGAGATGAGCATGTCTTATCTTTGGCAAGTCTCACTGACGAGAAATACCAGTTACACCTGCCGCTCTGGCGTTTCTTGCTTATAAACCACCATCTAGGTCAAATGAGTGTGAATCCACGTTTGAAAAATGAGCGTGATAACTGCAACTTACCTTAACAAGCTTTTAGTTGTGCAACACACATCACACAAGTGCATCTGTGTTCCTGGAAAGTGGGAGGATAAACTTTCGCAACCGTTAAGATCCCCTAGCTGACACTGTGAGGAAGCTCTTACCTCTGCACTTTGAAAGACAAAAAACATTGACACATTGAGCAATATTTCCACCATGTTAACTGGTTGTGTTCTGACTGGCCTGGTTTGTGTCACATGTATACATTGCGTGTTTACATAGTGGGGCAGAGGAGGAAACAGACCATGAGCGCACTGCACTGGTTTGTGATTCTAAGAGCATGGTTGAACTGGCTGCTTATCTCTGACCTACATGTAGGTGAATATAGGACATATAATATGGGCGGAAGACAAATGGGCTTATCTTAGGATAACTTTATGATCTACTGTGTGAGAATGAGCTGTAGTGGAACTTAATCAACTCCCGTTAGGTGGCTTGTTGTACTGCAAGATTTCAGGCGGTTGTATACTCGGTGAGCATTGTAGTCAGCTGTAGAGAAGAGAAGTGGATTCACTGTCATCCCTTCTCTTACTCAACACACACCCTTCCTCTTATTCTATTTTTCAAGAGGTTGACGGTCAAGGAAGATGGGGAAAACACAAGCGGGAAGAGACGCAGATACACACATCTTGCTTGTTAGGGCACACAGACAGACACACAGACACAGACACAGACACAGACACAGACACAGACACAGACACACACACACACACACACACACACACACACACACACACACACACACACACACACACACACACACACACACACACACACACACACACACACACACACACACACACACAAACACACACACACACACACACACACGAATGCTTGCAGGAAACTTTCCCTGGATGCAGTCCTTCATCTCTCTGCCTACTGACCCACATTCCAGCCTGGTTGTGTCACTGCTCAGCCGAAGCTGTGGCGGCTACTGTCCATCTGATCCTAACGAGGCTGTGAGCCTACCACTGGAAAACCACATGAATATGTTGGCATGCAAGACATTCTTTTGACTCCCTGTTTCCCAGTTTATCTTGGTGTTCCTACTGTCTTCCATATCTTACTCTCTATACACCCCTTCTTCCCTGACAGTCCCCCTCAGGCAGTCTGCTGGTTTCCTCCCCACCCTCAGGTACGTATCTCCACCATTTGCTGATCTAGGTCAGTCTTCTGAGCTCAGCTGTTGCCCACCCTCCCCATCCTCAGGCCAGTGTTACATAACAGTGGAGATTCAGTTGTAACATGCTGTATATGTTCCTCTCTCTCTGGATACATCTGGCCCCGGCTGACTGGTGTCAAACCAGTGTTTTGCTTTAAACCTCAGCCAGGCCAACAATTTGGACCACCTTAAAAGTAAATAAACATACAAGCTGTCGGGTGTTCCTGTGCAGCACCTGTTGTGTGGCACTAAGGCACTTGTTGTGTGTGTGTTTTCTTTGTCGTAGAGTCCCCCTTTGCAGAAGCACCTTCCACATTCCCCTCAGATGATCCTGTCTGTTGTGGGTTAGTAGCATCTGAGATAAATTCGGCTGGGTTAGAGTGGGGCTAGGAGGCCATGCCGTGTCAGCGGAGCAGGCCTTTCAACTCGCCCGTCTAATCTGGAGCTAATCCTAATCCAGTTAGTGTAAACACCGCTGCCATCTGGGCCCAGACACACTACAGCTCTGATTATAATGAACCCATCAAAAGGTCTTCAAACCATCCCGCTGCGTGAGCTGTCAGTGCCTCGCGCTAAACTCTCTGACCCGGGCCTGTGACACAATCACGCTTAGGTGGGAGAGTCCAACAGCTGATGGGTAAACAAACCAATGCATATGAGCCAGTGTTAATAAAGTAGGCATGGGAGACTAGAAAAAAGGCACATGATGGGTGCATTAAGAGTCTATAGACACAAACATGAGTAATCTGTTTCTATAGGGTCTTTGGCCACTGGAGACGTAAGAGAGAGCATTAGCTGCGGTGATGTAACCATGGTGCTGCTGGTTAATGGATAAGCAGAAGGAGAGAGGCGAGGGAAAAGGGCCTCAACAGTGACAACTGCTGTGCTACCCTCACCCTGGCAACACCCTCACTACCACATACACCGAATGGGTAAGAGAGGGTGACATGTCTTGTGAGTGAGTCACTAAAGCTGGCAGTATGCTCCAAATGATAAAGTATATGCACAATAGTATCTTGTTGTTCAGTCTTATTGGGTTTAAAATACATAATATACTGAGGATATGACGTGAAAGCCTGGTTATATATATTCCTGTATACATGATTTATTGTCGATCACTTCTGATTGTCTGACTCTGTGCAGGCAAGTCTTTGGGCGCACTCACACTTTCCATCCGTACCGTGCCACAGCCCGTTTCACTGCTAAAGTCTAGTTCGTTTCTCCACATGTACGAGCACGAGCGTGCGCACGTGTATGAGCACGAGCACGATGCCTACGGCGCTTCTGACGTCATTTTATGTGCACCTGTTCGGACATAGAAAAAAGAAGGACGAACCATGCACGGACATTTAAAACAATGGCGGTGAAAGGTTCACGTTGGTGTGATGCGGAGGTGGAGTGTTTACTGCAGATTTAGTCAGATGAAAATATTCAAAAACAGTCGAACAAGACGCACAAAAACTCTGAGGTCTATGGAAAGATTTGTAAACAAAGCGACGCATCGCAATGACGTCTATCAATACGTGTGCTGTGTTACGGCGTGATGACGTATAGGCAGGCAAGAAGCATTCCGCCGAGGCCCAGGTAGTGTGAGTACAAACGGGCCTGGCCCGCGGTGGGAGAGGGAGAGGGGGACAAGTACCCTAAAGCACGGGGCACGGTATGGATGGACAGTGTGAGTGCGCCCTTTGACTCCTGAACAACCAGCCATTGTTTGTCATCTCTAAACTAGCAGGTGAGGTTAAACACCTTTGTTTTTCTGGCCTCTTCTTCATCACACTACCAGTTTTGGAAAACAAGCATGACAAGTTAAATAACAATTACATAATAATTGATCAAATGACTATGTGAAATAGAGGTCAGTCACACTAGTAGTACACTGCCTGCTCAGCACCAAACAGACGAAGGTAGGTACTACCTGGTAAACACGCAGAGCTAAAATGAGTGAATATTCGACTGAAGTTCTTAAGGTAGGCACAAACTGTTCTTGTGCATTTTTCGTACATATAACAATGAAAATTAATGCACTGTAATTTGTGTTCCATGAATTATACCTAGTCGTTTTGATGCCTTACCCTAGCTGTTAGCTTTTGTACTCAAAAACCGGTTACTTAACAGTAGTGTTGGTGCCTAAATCTAACCGACACCACTTCAAAACCGTCACCGTCTCGCAGTTGACTTCTGTCTTTCACTGTCTCATAAGTTATCACACAGATTTTTACGCTGAACTTTTTGTGCAATATCCTACAAACCTGTTGATGAGAATACGTAAGTGTTCAATGTATAAATAAATATAAAGTGTCTCTTTCTTTTAGTGTAAAGGGGTACAGCACATTCTGCAAATGTCAACAATTAATGAACAATATATTTACAAAACAGATGATGAAAAACATGAGATATCTTTAGAAAAAAAAAAGACAATATGTCTCTGTTTTCAACTGTATTCTGGTCCGAGTGGATCAATTGGCACTTGACACTTTGTTTCCACTTTTGTCCTTTTTGACAAAGGTATTTTCCACTAGTGGCTCCTGTATAAGCAGTAGCTACTTGAGCACTTGACTGCCTGTACATAAGCTCATGGGATCTATCATAGCATATCCAGCATAGGGCCTGGTACTCTTATTTGGACAACGCGACCCTCGGGAGACAAACATGAATACTAGAAAATCGGAATTAATGACTTCTATCCAGTTTTCCTGCAGATTGGACCCCTTGGTGAGCTGGTTCTGGCACCCAGGCCATAAGTAACCCTTGATATACACCAACAAATAATCTCCAAAGACTAGATCAAAACGGCGGTACTAGTAAATGCATAATTGACATAGAATTTGGGATGTTCCCAAACTGCTTTCGAATAGTCAACTTCCCCCTACATTGAAAAGCTATTTTATGCTTTCAAAATAGGGTGAAGCAATAGTCGATTGCCAAAGAAAGTGACCTGATGCCAAATTTCTATGATCTAAGAAATATGTTGAAACTTGTTGCTACTGTTGGGGGGTTTTATCCACAAGAGTAGCAGTTTAAATCAGAGGCACTGCTGCTCTCACAGCTTTGTCAGCCAGCAGATGTTCTATTGTTTGGCCCTGCGGTGTAAGGTTGCTTCAGCTGAAGTTGGGACACTTGCTGCATCTTTTGAATTTAGCCCCATTGAGCGCTGTCACCACCAACCCCCCACCTCCTTCTGCCCCCTCAAGCAACTCAGAAAGGGGCTTTACCCCTCCCCACCAGTCCCCTTTAACCCCCTGCAGATCTCATAGTTGCCCCACCACCACCTCAACTATAACCCCCCTCTAGATCTCCACTTAGTGCTTGTTCTCTTTGTCTTCCCCAGTGAGGACTTCAGTACACCCCCCCCCCACACACACACATCAAAAGCCAATTACTGCATTGTGAGAGTGTATATGGAGTGTATTTGCATCAACATACATTTAAATGCTAGAAATGCAGCTTCACACAGACACCCACCAATGCAATGTGTGTTATCAGATTGTCTCTTATCAGATGGTGAATGTATAGTGTATAGATGCCTCTGTTCCTCCTGCATTGCCACAATTCCTTCTTTTCAGCCTGCATCTGAATGTGACTGCTGTTGTGGTCAGGGCCTGAGTGATCACCACTGTGGAGCTTATGTAATAATCAGTGCCCTGCTTTCCTCTTCCCCACTATAGGCCTGTGTGTGTGTGTGTGTGTGTGTGTGTGTGTGTGTGTGTGTGTGTGTGTGTGTGTGTGTGTGTGTGTGTGTGTGTGTGAAACATTGAGAGAGGCTCTGTTTTAAGGCCTAGGAAACACACAGGCAGCACAGACTTCCTGTTTTTGTGTTGAACCCATTGGAGGCAGGAAGTGAGAGGATCCGCTGCTCTGCTCTTTTTTGCTCTCTGATGGGTGGATTTTGCCAGGCGGAGAAGATACTGCTGCTTAGTCAGCTGCCACCCAGTTACATTACTAAAGAAATTAAGGGGGTGGGGGTGGATCTAGACTGTTGCCTCCCTAAAAGCCAATAATAACAAATCCAATAATGTCCCTGGAGTGCAGTGTGGGTGTTGTTAATGGCCTGAGATGCCACTTCAGCAAATGACCTTCATATGGATTCTTGGTGGATGATTGCCAGCAATGATCTTAGCGAGATAGGGAAGAGGGCCTTACTTGTGTGTTGTAGCAGCATGAGTGTGTGGCTGCTGGTTTCATATATGAACATTGAGGAAGGGTCCAAGCCAAAACTAAGTAAAATCACAGTTAGAACAAAGAATCTATGGTGGCAAACATGCCTGAGTGGTCGCTTTGAAGGGCTGATTAAGGTTATAATAGTCATCTGCCTTGCCTGAAGCCCTCAGGCTGTGTGTTGGGGGTGGGGGTTGATAAGAGGTAGGGGGGGGTAGTCCAGGCTGTTACCCTCTTTGTTCTGGCCCACTCCACTCATGCCTGCTTTTGTCTCCACCCACAGTCTACCACTGAGAGCATTATCTCTCTATCCGTCTAGCGCCAAAATATAGAGGGAGGTTTATTTTTCTTCCTCTTTTTTAAAGATAGGCCTATATTTTGTATCTGACTCATTTCCAGGACAACTGCAGGTATAGAGAGGGTGTGCAAAAGCAGCCCGTGCAGCCGCCGTCCGACTCTCTTTCTCTCTATTTCTGTGCCTCTTTCTCTCCAGCATTTCCCGCCACTCCAGGGTGCACAGGGAGGGGAGTGGTGTCACAGCCGGTATGAAGAAAGGAAGGCTCTTCTCAGCCTCGCGCCAAATGCCGGCGTTATTCAAATCAGCTCAGTGGGTGCGGCCCAACTGTCTCCACATCCTGTTAACCCCCTCTGAGCTCCAGACTAGAAAGCAGATACACAAAGGCAGAGAGAGCAAATGTGGGCTTTGGCACATAAAGAGTAAATGTATCACTGATGTTCTACACATACAGCAGAATGTCAAGTCATCACTTCTCATGAAACAGATTAAAATCATGTTATTAAGGCTTAAATAATGTAGGTTTATTCTAGTAAAACCATACATTTTGTGACACATTACTCTATCACTTACACTAATACTCTCTCTAGAGGCATATATGCAAACAGCTACTATAGTGTAGTGCTAGAGTGTTACAAAACCTCAGGTTTTCAGATCAACTTCCTCTCTCACACTCACTGAGTTTCTCTTTCAGGTCCTCTTTGTCTGCAACGCCCTGAGCAATGAATGAAGCAGTGAAGTATTCAGGACACGCCAGAAGACTGAAAGGCTTACCTATCCTCTACTACGCTCTAGTGGCTGTGAGCATGAAATGCAAGAACTTATTAAATATCAGTACCACCGCACTACTGAGAGATTTTAGATAAAGAAGCAACTAAATTGGGATGCGTTAATCACATTTAAATAAAAAAAGGTTTCACATTTGTATACAGTCTAGACATAAATGTTTGGACACCCTAATAAGTTAAATTTCTAATTATGTCTAACATATTTTAACATAATAACATAAGTAGTTAAGAGAGAAAATAGATTGCATGCACCTAACACCGGACAATATTAAAGACACAAAATCCTTCAGCTGTCCTCATTCAGTCGATAAAAGCTCTTTGCGTCTGGTCTCTGGAGAGCCCGGAGGAGAGTGTGTGGTCACAGCCAGACACATTATCTTGATCGGTACGTGGGCACAATTGCAAATTTATCAGTATCTTGCGTATTGGATAGATAGGTGTAATGCACCACTGCTGTTTTGTTATTTGATACATTTTGGATGTTAATGCCTAGAAAGAATAGAAAGCAACACTATGAATTTACACTTTACACATGGTGAAAAAGATTTTACACCGTTTTGTAAAATGTCTGTTGGTCACTTATTGAGTTAGCACATGTTTTTACATACATGTCCACAGTAAGTATTTACTACCTCCGCAATGCTGACAGGTATGAAGAGATGATGACCTCATGTCTATATTGTCCTTTTGTTCCTTGAGTCCCTACATGGATGTCTGCTCAGTACCTTCTTCCCAGAAAACATCTGTAGTTTGTAAGTTGCCTGTTTGTTATCATAAAAGCATAGCTAATATTATTTATAATGCGTTTATGTTCTTCAAAGCACCACCTACTCTTTCATCCTTGTTCCCTGCATCAGCGGTGTGTTTCTGACTGATGCCATATTTGGAGGCTTATATATACAGTCTGGTGTTCCTGCAGCCAATCAGATCCAAGATGTGGAGGTCCCAGCCAGTCTGACTCCCTGGCCGTTGCCTGGCAACTGGGACTGCTGCTCTGTAATTCAATCCATGGAACGATCCTGCAGGGGTTTTCATGGGGCAAGAAGAAATGAACATTTACACGGGGGAAGTAAATGACCCAGGATGGACTTCATTTCCCACACTGCTGAGCAGGAATATGAAGGACTGGGAGCACATGGGATACATTACAGCTTAATCAAATAATAAGAGCCATCTTCACTTTGAATGAATGAATTGTATGGGGAAGCAGTGCTGCTTCTATGTTCAAAGATATCAAACTCCACCTCTCTGTTAGGAGAACTGAAGCGTGAATGCATTACAAGCATCACAACACAGCGGTGATCTGAAACTCCGGCCTGTTTCCTCCAATAGGGTTCATCAACGGGTTGTCACATCCATTAAATCACATGCTCTGCTGCTGCTACTGCTGCTGCTGCTGCTGGTGCTTCAAGGAATTAGCTACTGAAAGGGTTAAAAAGGGGGAGGAAGCAAAATGGCTTGAAGTCAGCAGCAGTGTGTATGAGAGACAGAGAGAGGCATATAGAAAAAGACAAGCACAGAAGAAGAGAAGGAATACAATGCGGGAATATCAACAGCTTGTTCTGAATCTCTCTCCATCTCTCTCTTATCCTGCAACATCTCACTCCTCTTTTTTTTCGAGCCTTTAGCTTAGTGCCTCCGCAGCTGCAGTCAGAGTGATCTCATCTGCTGAGTGCACAAGGATTGATTTTTTGCATATTTAAGAGTGAGTTAGGACTTTGATGCCAAAGAGAGAGAGGGGGACCAGAAAAGAGAGCTATCAGGGGGCACACTGGGCCTAAGTGTGGGCCTGAGGGTGATAGGAGAGTGGTGAGCCGAAGAGGTAAGATGAGTCTAAATAACGGCCACACTTTTACCTCCAGTGGACAGGACTTGACATGCAGCAGTAATCGAGCCCCTTGGGAAGATGCCAGGGCATTGTTGAAGCCCCCCACTCCCACCAGGAAACCTAAACCAGTGAGTACCCCTACAGCCTTCCTTGTGCAGCATCCAACAGGTGCACTTTGAGTTCTCAGGCCTTTGTAAAGTGACTGCCAAGTGAATTATGAAGTCAAAATGAAATCTTGTCATCACGTTGCAGCTGAATTATGTTGCTTTTGTTTGCTAGTTAAAGCCTGCACTGACAAACTTGAGTTCACTACTTAAGGCTGTTTTTTTCACAGTGGCCAAAACGTATCTGATCTCTCAACTTTAACAGCAGGAGGGTTAATGCCAGGGTTATAGCAAGTGCTGCATTTGAAGTCTGAGCGAAAATAAAGTTGTTATGGAGATGTAGACCGGTGAAACAGGATACGGAGGCTTAAGGCACAGAGCAGAGAGGGCTCCTGTTTCAGATCAGGTGCATGGTCCTCCTGAACCCAAATACAAACGCAAACAAGTTGTCTCGGTTGGAATTTGTGAAAAATGGTTTAATCCTCTCTAAGCAGTGGAAGTAAGTTTTCATCCCGTACAGAATTTCTCCCCATGTTTCAGACGGAAATATTTGATTTTTTATAGATTTATCTTGTTTTTAAATCCGACTGAAATTAAAGAACTATTTCAAGTTCAGACCACTCATGACCAATTCAATTGTATTGCAAAATAAGAAAAAAATCTGTTGGTTATCATGGACATTTATTGTCATGGTAATTCAATTTAAATTCAATTCAATTTTATATATAGTGCCAAATCATAACAAAAGTTATCTCAGGACACTTTAAATGTACTATTTGCAAGTATGGAAAGACCACACTATACTTATTCATGATTTACAGAGACCCAACAATTCCCCCATGAGCAGCAACAAGTTGCACTATCCTTAATAAAAATACTAATAATTAATTAATTCATTCATCTTCAACCGCTTGTCCCTGTCGGGGTTGCGGGGGGCTGGAGCCGATCCCAGCTGACATCGGGCGTGAGGCGGGGTACACCCTGGACAGGATGCCAGTCTATCGCAAGGCACATAGAGACAAACAGAGACAGACAACCATTCACACTCAGTCACACCTACAGGCAATTTATATTCATCAATTAACCTAACACGTGCATGTCTTTGGACTGTGGGAGGAAACCGGAGAACCCGGGAGAAAACCCGCACAGACACGGGGAGAACATGCCATCTCAACACAGAAAGGCCCAAGCCGGGAACCCACTCACTGTGAGGCGACAGTGCTAACCACTACACCACCGTGACGCCCATACTAATAATTATTAAAGTTAATATATACAATATTAATCCAGCAATCTTGAGCACACAGTGGCGAAAAAAACCTTCCCTTAACGTCGAACATACCCAGCTCTATGCAACACAGCCATCTGTCTTGACTGGTATTATCTGTGGAAAAATGACAGTACGCTATAATTATATACTCTGTTTTGTTGTCCCAGCCCCCAAAGAGTTAACAGGTGCCAGCCAGGCTAGCATCTGAGCCTGCACTATCCGAGCCTTGCAGAGGATCAGCTCACAGCGGCTCACGGCAATGAAGCCCATGTCAAATTGTTCCTTTCTTCTAGAAACTGTCAGCAAATCATCCGTTTTCCCCATATCCATATAATGTTTAGAGTATGAACATTGCACTATGTCCCTGCAGGCAGAAACGTTACAACCTGATTGGATAAAAACACTTTACTCCAAAAAAGGCCTTTTTTAGAACTAGTCAAAGCTGGATGTAAATGAAATCTTTTTTTTTTTCTTTCACACTCCTCTTCCAGCCCAAGCCCGAGAATGCCATCACCATTGGCGTGTCGGCACGAGTCCTCTTCAACATGGGGAAGGAGCAGCACATCTACGAGCAGCAGGGCTTGGAAGAATACATCAAGTATCAGGTGGAGCATGAAACGGAGCCTTTCAGCCCCGGACCCGCCTTCTCCTTTGTCAAGGTCAGAGAAACAAACGCATACATACCATATCAAACCCAAAGCAGAGTGATTCATTGGTGGCAGGGTTATTTGTTAGCTGGTCGTGTCTCTGGAGGCGGTAGATGAGTAATAAGCATGAAACACCAACCCACCCACACTCACCCACACTTCCATCCCCACTGCAGTGATATAGTGTCTTCTTTTTTATGACTCTGATCTGTGTTTGGTCGTGTTGCCAGGCTCTGGAGGCCGTGAACACTCAACTGAGGGAGCTTTACCCCGAAAGCGAGGAGCTCTTTGATGTTGTGCTCATGACCAACAACCACGCATATGTTGGTTTAAGACTCATCAATACAATCAATCATCACGGTGAGTACACAACACACATGGACCATAAAAAATGATCTTTCAAATTATTTGGTGGCATAATGTTTTGTTTGTAGAAACATTTGACATACTGAGCTGCCACAGTGTGTTTATTTTTGAACATTTTTTAGTGAAAAACTATATGATATTTTTTCCAACTTTTTTCAAATTTCTTCCAACATACTGTACATGACATAGCTATACTATGACTTTTTATCACTTTTTTCAACATAGGCAACTTTACTAAGACTTGCTTTCAACAAAATATTCTTTAGTACACTATGATTTTTTTTACGACTTTTCTCGACACACTATACTATGACTTTTTTCAACCTAGACTACTATTCTATGACTTTTTTTTTTAAATTTCCTTCAACACACTATAATATGATTTTTTTTCAAAACACCACTTTGGCCCACTAATGTAGTCAAGCCAAGCAGAAAAACCTCAGGTTCTTTCCTTTCATGTCACTCCACGTTTTCTCTTCCTTTCCCCTGCTCTGCCTCCCCAAGCCACACACCACAGAGAATGAGTATTTGATGTCATAGTTATCAGCTAATATCAAAGTATGTTGCTACAGATTAATTCACAATGTTTTGATCAAATGACTCTTGTATACCTTCACATCACTGCTCTTGTGATTCCTCCCTCTGCAGGGTTGTTCATTGAGCGCTTCTGTATGACAGGGGGAAACAGCCCCATAGGTTACTTGAAGGCCTACCACACTAACCTTTACCTGTCTGCCGATCCAGTAAAGGTTCGAGAAGCTTTGGAAGAAGGTACATATTACTGAGAATTTGCAATACTAGACTAAAGAGGCAAGATGTATTGAAATACAGCTGTTTCTCAACAATACACTCAGGTATAGCAGCAGCCACCATGTTCACCCAAGAGAAGATGACGGAAGTGTCGGAGACTCAGCTGCGTGTTGCTTTCGATGGTGACGCTGTCCTCTTCTCTGATGAGTCTGAGCGCATTTACAAGGCCCATGGACTAGACAAGTTCTTTGAGCATGAGAAGGCACACGAGAACAAGCCTCTGGACCATGTACAGTATACACATAATAATACTACTTTTAACATTTACCCTTTCTCTTCTAATTTGGCTAATCTGGGGGAGGGTCTTAAACCTGCCTGACTGCTTATTTCTTGCCCCGTCTGACTTCCTTTTGTGATTTCCAGATCTCACAAACTAAATTCTTAATTATAATGTTATTATGATAAAAGGAATGATGGACAAAGTACAACACACATTATAACAAAGCAGCTGGTAAACTTTATATAGAGCACCATTTATGGTCTTACTGTTCTGTCTTCTTTCTTCAGGGACCACTGAAAGGTTTCCTGGAGGCTTTAGGAAAACTGCAGAAGAAGTTTTATGGCAAAGGCCAACGCATGGACTGCCCCATCCGGACTTACTTGGTGACAGCTCGCAGTGCAGCCAGCTCTGGTACCAGAGCCCTAAAAACTCTTCGCTCGTGGGGTCTGGAGATCGATGAAGCGCTCTTTCTGGCAGGAGCGCCGAAGGGTCCAATGCTTGAGAAGATCAGACCACACATTTTCTTTGATGACCAGATGTTTCATGTAGAGGGGGCAGCAGAAATGGGGACTGTAGCGTGCCATGTACCCTATGGGATAGCTCAGAGAGTTACCAAGAAAGGAATTAATGAGAAAAATACTTCTACAGCAGCCAAGTAGCCTGCACATCACTGTGACTAAAGGGACATTTCATTTTGGCTTTCAGCTGCAGAGTATGTTAAAATATTTTATTTAAAACTATGAAAAAATGTCCTGAAAACGGGTTGAGAATGTAATAAAACCCAGTTGATGCAATTTGATTTGTACATTAGGCTATGTTATAATGTAATTATAAAGCAATGTGATTTCATAATACCATTAATCAAATAATTTATCTCATTAACAGTTAAAATTTCATTTCAGATGATTATTTCATCCATTGATTGGTAGATTATAACATTATATATTAGTTTAAGAGGTCCAGCTCTCTAATGAGGGTTCTAATAAACCCTTCATAAACGTTTTACAAGGTGTAACTAATGGCTTTATGAATTATTAATAATTATTCAACTTAATAAGTAATTTTAAACATTATTTTAGATTGGTTGGAAGCCAATATTCAGAACAATGTTTGGACATTTCTTTGACCATTTGGATCATGTACCTTGTGGAAAAGAGTTGCAGAGTACTAAACCAAAATCTAAATTATTAAACACTAATTAACCAATTAATGGGTTCCCAACATATATAACGGCATCATTTCTAAAAAGAGAGCATAAAAACATATGCAAATGGATTTTTTCACCACCTAGCAATCCTAAATTAGTTTTTATTTACGACTTAGAACCGTTCTATAAAGCATTAGTAAATTATTCTTTAACCATCAATAAAGCCTCACTTATAAACCCTTTATAAAGATTGCACTATTAGAAAGTTGCACTTAATGCCGTTTAATTTGCAGGAAATTACACACACCAGCAACCTCCTGTATAAGCCATATTTCTATATTTTTACACTCATCCTCACACATATCCCCCTTTAGAAAGACAAAAAAAAACAATCAAAGTAAAGCATGTTTAAAATTAATCAGAAACAAATATTAAAACCATCTGAAAGCTCTAAACAATAGTTATTTAGACGCCAGGTCACTGAACAAACATCAAGTGACTTCAGATGATTTTTTAAAGAGGGAGTGAATGCAGCCTGGATGTGCTAACTTGATTAGAAGCTACACAACTGCACTGACGACATGCATCAGTCACTTTATGCAGAATCTCCTTTGGGATTTATACAGTTTTCTCACTTTCTTGCTTGTTTGTGTGTGTGAGTTTTTGAAACGGGTGCCTTTTTCTCACTACTGTTGGATTTATTTGTCCGTCTTGCATGCGTGTTGTACATGTGATTGTTAAATTAAATATATTGTATAAAAAGGATTTCATTTATATTTATTCTTGTTCAAGACATTAATGATAAGTTTCAACATCTTCAGCGTTTATTGGCATCCATCTTGTGTAATTTTAATTTCTAATCGTCCTTAAAGTCCTGAAAGTTTGGTGTCTCGTGCCCGTTGGTCATGTTTGTCATTTAGGTGTGATGTTATTGGAGTTGGTGTTGAATAAGACCAAACTGGCTCAGATGAGTACTGTGGACTGTTATGAAATCACATTTTTCTCTTTCAAGATTGAAGTAAAGATAACTGTATTCAAAATGAGCACTGACTCATTGATTTGCAGATGTGAAATGAGTTTCAACCTCTTCCTGGAGAGCTAAGACAGGAGCTGATGGTGGCCAAAGTGATTCTTCCTGTTCACAGCAGAGGGAGACCGACACCACAAAGCTCATTCTAACTTTTTCAACATTAACTTAAACTTTGCAGCAGTCAAAATGTAACATTGTGCATTGATATGTCTAATGACTGCAGAATTCCTTACAATTGTTTCAATGAATAGTCCATAACCTGAGTAATCTTAACAGTCTTCTCTCACATGATTACAACTCCTTACACTTGGAGTTAAGCAGCACAGCTTTACTAACTGTTAAACATAATATATATATAACATATATAATGCCTAGGAATTAAGGTGGTTCATAGATAATAACACATAGATATTTATGCTTTAGTTTGTTTAATGAACAGTCAAAGCAGACCAGAACATTTTAACAAGAAACAAGGAACCAACACAATATAAAGGTATTAGATCAACAGCAACTTCACATATTTAACATTTCTGAGGTGGTAAGTCATCACTTACTAAGTTGCCAAACCAGTTCAGTTATGACTGCTCCTTCAAAAGATACAAACAAGATGCATTTATTTTTACATCCTGTTGAAAAGTCTTTTAGTTATATTAGCACAAATTGATCATCAGTATATAACAATGGATCAAGTGACTGTGTGTGAAGTTAAAGTTGTCGCTCATAGTTATCTCCCATCAATGTATGCATGATTTATTTGATTTTTTCAGCTCTGTGTTTATGGTTTTGATGTCCACAATTTAACTGTGATCAGAAAAAAATCCTGCTTTCATTTTAAAATGTTTATGAAGCAGTGAAAACTTTCATTCATTTATTCACTCAACCCTTTGTGGTGGACTTTGCGAGACTATTGACAGATGATACGCACCAGTATCTTTGACAGGATACAGATTTATTAAACAAAACATTTCAGTGGTCTGAAATTACAAAAGTGCTGTTTAGTAAATGACCTAACATAAATTGCAGTAACCGTAATTTGGAATAAATTTTAAAAAAAGCATGTTTTCAAATGTTTCTTATTCCTTCATGGGTTTCAGTAGAAGATACTGGCGACCCATCCCACCACTGCTCCAGTGCTGGCCACAGCTGCAGTGGCGGCTCCTGACAGACCGGCTGCACCTACAGCAAAATTACACAGGTTTAATATGAAGGAGAAGGGAGTTGTTCTCAAGTTAACAGAGCAAATGAATCAGCAGCGTTATTATACACAGTGGTGTAAGTATATTCAAAACAGTTATGTAAAAGTTAAAGCTACCAAAATGTGATCATTCCAGTAATGATCATCTCAACATTAAGATACAAAAGCTAAAACCACAACATTAATAGTAATAATATAATGACTTTTACCTGCTGCCTGCAAAACAGCCACCGCACTTCCTGTTGCCACTGCTCCTCCATTAGCGACTGCAGCAGCAGACATCATGCTTGCAGCGTAGGAGCCTGCTGCTATTCCAGCTGAGGTGAAACCTATTGCTCCCAGGACCACAGGGGCCCCGACCACAGCAGCAACTGCCCATGAACAACACAGCAGAGGAAACGCTGTTGTAAATGATTGTGTGATCATTTGTTTAGCCACTTTAAAATTGATCATGCATGATGTAAATGTCTTTTCTACATTAAAGTGTGTTAAAATCAGTTAAAAAAAACAAGAAACACATGTGATCCACAAACGCTGCACAGTACAAAGTCTTACCTGCGCCTCCTACAACGGCAACTGTCCCTGAAACAAGATGAAATCAACATTTACAGTTCATCTGGCTTGATTTAAGACATTTGTCATGCCATGTTTTTATGTAAGGAAAGCATATATCAATAAAAGTATTAGCACTTCTAAAGAAATGTATCAGTATTGTCAAAGGATCAGAGATACTCACCAGGGTCCATGTCTTTCTCTGTATTGATGAGTCAGGGCTGAATGGTGGCTGCTGCTTTAGCTGAATGTTTATATAGCCTGATGGTTAGGTCTCATTTCTTGATAAATGAAACTGATCGAATCTGAACAGAAGAGGGCGTCACATAGAAGTAAACTACAGTAATTAACATTCCAGAGATGGTATGTCACATCCCTATGTTTGGAACATAAGAATGAAAACAATAAAGAAAACTAAAGAGTTGCTGAACTGGTTTCCTTCTGACTTCCCCTTCAAACCCACATTCAGGACTAACTTTTGTCTTAATGTAGCCACTGATGAAGTGAATGTTTTGGTCCTGGAGGTTGAGGTGGCTCTGATCCACATCAAAGTAATCAGTTAAATATAATATAAAGAATTAAACCTATACTTTAGGGATCATAATAGTCTTACTCCAGCATGCAGGACCTGCAGCTACTTTAAGGAAAACATGTGTTTAATGAAAACTGCTATTTGAGTGTGCTGCTGTCCCTGAACTGATGAACGACTCTAAACTGTGAAAACAGCCTGATGAAACATCAGACTCTTATCAGTGGAGGGCCGTATTTCCAATCAAGGGTATGAGTGGCAGAAGAGCCTCCTCAGAGAAAGTCCCTTTATGTCAATATTACAGCTTTGTCATGTGTTTTTAGGCCAAGGACCCCTTACCTTTAAGAGAGAAGCAGGGGCCCCCTACTACAAAGAGTGTATAACATTGAGTTGCATATTTAATTGGGCCTAACAGTTAGGGTGGCCTAAAGACTATACACACAGCTTTTTACACCCTTTTTGAGTCTGCTGCTGTCACTGAGATGACACCGTGAAAACACTTTGATATAATACCAGACTCTTATCAGTGGAGGGCGGTATTTCCCAGCCAATGAAATGTAATAGTGGCAGAAAAGCCTCTTCAGTTGTTTTGGGTAAAAAAAGGAAAGTTTATATTGTGTTTACACAAAGTTAGAGACGGTCAATAGAGGCTCTATTACGTCTGTATTCACTAAAACAGAAACAGAACAGACTGAAACATCTTAACAAGCACTGGATTTACATGTTCGAGCCTCTACGACCCCCTACTACAAAGAGTGTTTAACATTGAGTTGCATATTTAATTGGATCTAACAGTTAGGGTGGCCTAAAGACTATACACATACAAACACACACACACACACATACACACCTTTTTAAGGTGCATACAAAACTAAGATATTGCAATGATCATAATTAACATATTCATATATTTATACATATGTTAATGAAGGCCCATTGAATCCTTCAGCTAAGTTGTATCAGTGCATGGCTACACATTAGTTAAAGTTTATGAAGCAGTGAACACTTTCATCATTTACCGACTCAGCCCTTTATCATGGACTTTATGAGACATAATGACAGATGACACACTGCACCAGTATCTTTGACAGGATACAGATTTATTGCACAAAACATTTCAGTTTCAAAGTGCTGTTCAGCAAATGAACTGTACGTCATAATTGTGTCTTATTCCTCCATGATTCTCAGCCGAAGATGCTAGACAGCCATCCCCCCCCTGTTCCAGCGCCATCTCCTGAAGAACCAGATGCACCTACAGCAAGATTACACAGGTTTTATATCGAGGGGGAGCTACGGAGAAGCTGAGAGAGTTGTTCTCAAGTTAACAGAGCAAATGAATCAGCAGCATTATTATACACAGTAGTGTTAGTATATTTAAAACACTGTTTTGTAAAAGTCACAGCTAACAAAATGTGAAACTATTGTTTCTTTCAGTTCCAGGTTTGCGAGAAACCTCTGTAGAGTTTTTTTTGGTGTTGCACTTCATAAAAACATACAGGGCAAATCCTTTCCCTGTGATCATTTCTGCAATGATCCTCTCAACATCAAGGTACAAAGGTTTAAAACCACAAGATTATCAAGGCCCTAAAAGTCATGTAATGGCTTTTACCTGCTTTCTGAAAAGTAGACACCACACCTCCTGCTGACACCCCTCCACCGTTATTAGCTGCTGCAGTCGACATCATTTTAGCAGCATAGGAGCCTGCTGCTATTCCATCTGAGGTGAAACCTATGGCTCCCAGAGCAGCAGGATCCTTGGCCACATCAGCTACTGCACATGGACAACAACACAGCAGAGGAAACGTTGTTGTTAATGATTGTTGCTTTAATTGTGCATGATGTAAATATATTCTCTACATCAAATTGTTCAAAATCAGTTGAAAAATAAACACGTGATCCACAAATGCTGCACAGAACAAAGTTTTACCTGCTCCTCGTACAACGGCATCTGATCCTGAAACACGAGATGAAGACTGAAATCAACATTTACAGTTCATCTGGCTTAATTTAAGGCATTTGGAACATAAGAATGAAAACAATTAAAAAAAAACGAATTTGTCATGCCATGTTTAGTGTAAGAAAAGCATATATCAATAAAAGTACTTCCAAAGAAATGTATCAGTATTGTCAAAGGAGCAGAGATACTCACCAGGGTCCATGTCTCTCGCTGTACTAATGACGAGTCTGGAACTGGGCTTGGGGCTGGGTTTTATATAGTCGTCGGAGAGAGTTGGGTCTCATTTCTTGATAAATGAAACTGTTTGAATCTGGACAGAGGAGGGCGTCACATAGAAGTAAACTACAGTAATTAACATTTCAGAGATGGTATGTCCCATCCCAATGTTTGGAACATAAATATGAAAACAATAAAGAAAACTAAAGAGTTGCTGAACTGGTTTCCTTCTGACTTCCCCTTCAAACTCACATTCAGGACTAACTTTTGTCTTAATGTAGCCACTGATGAAGTGAATGTTTTGGTCCTGGAGGTTGAGGTGGCTCTGATCCACATCAAAGTAATCAGTTAAATATAATATAAAGAATTAAACCTATACTTTAGGGATCATAATAGTCTTACTCCAGTATGCAGGACCTGCAGCTGCTTTAAGGAAAACATGTGTTTAATGAAAACTGCTATTTGAGTCTGCTGCTGTCCCTGAAATGATGAACGACTCTAAACTGTGAAAACAGCCTGATGTAACATCAGAGTCTTATCAGTGGAGGGCCGTATTTCCAATGAAGGGTATGAGTGGCAGAAGAGCCTCCTCAGAGAAAGTCCCTTTATGTCAATATTACAGCTTTGTCATGTGTTTTTAGGCCAACGACCCCTTACCTTTAAGAGAGAAGCAGGGACCCCCTACTACAAAGAGTGTATAACATTGAGTTGCATATTTAATTGGGTCTTACAGTTAGGGTGGCCTAAAGACTATACACACACCCCTTTTTGAGTCTGCTGCTGTCACTGAAATGACTCTAAACTGTGAAAACACTTTGATGTAATACCAGACTCTTGTCAGTGGAGGGCAGTATTTCCCAGCCAATGAAAGGTAATAGTGGCAGAAAAGCCTCTTCAGTTTTTTTGGGTAAAAAAGGAAAGTTTATATTGTGTTTACACAAAGTTAGAGACGGTCAATAGAGGCTCTATTACGTCTGTATTCACTAAAACAGAAACAGAACAGACTGAATTATCTTAACAAGCACTGGATATACATGTTCGAGCGAGGTTGGATGGGTTGGATATCATTCTGCTTTTCCTCTGGCACCACCATGAGGCTGAGATCTTACCTCACTGTAACAGCCAGCTAAGTACAGCGTGAATTAAGTGCTCAGTACACAGTGTCAGCAGCACAACATAGGCAGATTTATTACCCAATAAATAATAATCTCAGGAGCACCAGCCAATGAAGGGCTGGATGTATTTATTTATTTAGCACAATTTAAAAAATACACAAATACTGACAAAGAATACAAATAACATACAGTTCAGGAAGAGGCAGAAAACCCAGTGGGCTTATTTGAAGCCTCCACCTAAACTGAATTTGTAGCTTTTGAAATAAAGGAGTTGATGGGATGTGAGACTCTGATCGAGTTGCAATTCTAACAAAACGTTTCTGGAGGACCAAGATTTTGTAGAGAGTAGTAGTAGTAGTAAAAAGTAGTTGCCCAAACTATATTATAATCTGAAAGATAGGGATAAATTAAGCTGTAATAAAGAGCGAGGAGACAAAGAACAAGGATTTTTAATGAAAAGACAGAGATCACAAAAGTGCTGTCCAGTGAGTGAGTTGATATAATTTGCAACTGCCTGCTTAATCTGGCAAAAGCAGAAACACCATAAAATGCACTGGTTTATGATTTTTTATTTACGCAGACCGCTGATCAGCCATCCCACTGCTGCTCCAACACCGGACACAGCTGCAGTGGCAGCTCCTGACACACCAGCTGCACCTACAGCAAGATTACACAGACAGAGAAAGTCTGGTTATCAAACTGAAAGACTCAAACAGTGTACACAGCAGTATATCATTTTGTTGAATACTGCAAGTCATCCACATAAACTTCTCTACTGTGACAACGCTACATTAAGGGTTCCTACAGTTTTTCCAAGGTCAAATTCATCCACTTTTCAAGCTCCATTTTTCAAGGTTTTCTAGCACCTGACAGCTGTGGTCAATAATACATTGAATACACACATATTGAAAAGGTTTATTTCACTGTCTTTTAATCACTTATTTAGTTTGTACTTATTTAAATTCAATCTGCTGCTTAACTGCAAGTTGTGTATTGTTGTATATTGTATAAACCTACGCTTAACCACGATGTCTGTTGCACTCTGTCACATTAGTTATTGTTTGATTTATTTTATGTTAGCTTTATTTTGATTTGATTATGTTAGCTTATTGTTACTCTGATCCTTTCCCATCTTTGTATTGAAACTGACGACAATAATTTCCCTTGGGATAAATAAAGCTTCTTCAATCTTGAATCAACAGCTAAAATTGTGTTTCGTAACACCACAAGGATAAGAAGTTAAATAAAATGTCTTCTCCCTAGCTATTTGTTGTGAAAGAAGTGCGGTTACAATTTCAAGTACTTTAACCAAAATGCGAGCACTTTTCAAACCTTGAAAAACACAACATTAAAAACTCAAGCATTTTCAAGGATCTCAAGCACCAAGACGAACCCTGTACACTACAGTTGTTTCAGTTCCAGGTTTGCCAAACATTTGTGTAGGATTTTGTGTTGTTGCACTTCAAACACATTGCATTAGATTCCCCTTGTATTATCAGAATCAGAATCAGAATCAGGTTTATTGCCAGACAATTTTCATTGCTAGGAATTTGAATTGATTTGACAGTGCCTACATAAATATAAACATGAACACAAGCAAGACTAAACATATGGCATTGAATGATATACATGAAATATAAGTGACTGTATTTGTATGACCAGTGCAGGTGGTAATGTGCAAGTTAAAGTGTCCAGTGAAAAAGGGGGGGGGGGGGTGTTATTGTTCAATTAATGATAAAACCACAAGATTCAAATTCATTTGAAATGAACCTAAATGTAGGCATTCATACCTAATGCCTGCAAACCAGCCACCACACTTCCTGCTGCCACTCCTCCTCCATTAGCGACTGCAGCAGCAGACATCATGCTTGCTGCATAGGAGCCTGCTGCTATTCCAGCTGAGGTGAAACCTATGGCTCCCAGGACCACAGGGGCCCCGACCACAGCAGTAACTGCACATGAACAACACAGCAGAGGAAACACCGTCAGTGATGAGCAGTGTGCTGATATTTGCACCTCTGTAAAACGGACCTTTCATGATGAACGTTTATCATGTAAATGTATTAGTTGGATAAGTCAGACTTCCTGTCTAATCTTACGTGCTCCTGCTCCTGCTCCAATGGCTATAGCGGTCTCTGAAACACAGTTTAAACAGAAAGCCACATTAAGAGCTCGTCGTTAATCAAATACTGTCACTATTGTTATTTTTTTATTCGTAAAACTCAAAGGTAAAACAGGGATACTCACTCATGTGGCCGGTTAGTTTCGGGTCTGACGAGGACGAGCTGCAAACTGCTGGGTGAAATTTGATGACGTTTATTGAGAAACGAAACTGACACAAGATGTCGCGAGAACATGAACGGGATAAGAACATGGACTTTCCCCCCCAACTTCATTGACAACAGTTAGATTCACACAACAGCATATAAACAAGTTTAAAGAATGAAAAGAGGAAACAAAATACCATGGAGTTCAGGTATGGCATAAAAAAGGGAAATAAAGACCGGAATGTAAAGGGAAATGGGGCGAGCAATACACTTTGACATTCAGTAAAAACAAAACAATACATCAGAAAAAATAAATAGATAAATTAAGAGGCAGCTTATAGGTATACCATTTAGTACTTTACAAATTTATTTGTACTATTTTCAGGTTAGTATCATTAGTTATCAGGTAAAGTTTGTTTTCCTATTTTCATTTTATATACATTTAATTTTCTTTTACAAAAAACAGCTGAATTAAAATGTTAACAGTTTAGTCACTTCCTTCATTTAAATATACCAACCAATTGTACAGTTAACTCAACAAATTATAGCATTTACCTTAGATTCCGGTGATCAAACTAATCAGAAGTGGGGTGCATATATTGCCGTTTCATCATCTCAACTTAATCATAACAATACAATACATTTATGTGACATAGCACCTTTTACAGACAGCCACAAAGAGCTTCACTTCACTTGATAAAATAGTTAAAATAAGATCCAAACAGTAAAACGAGCAGGCAAAAATAAATACCAATGGAAATGAAAAATGTAAAAGACAAAAAGTACAAACATGAGACAGAAGCCGGTTGAAACACGTGAGTCTGTAGCTGCTGTTTTTTTTTAAAGCATCAATGTGATGATTTTCACCGGAGTACTCCCTTTGCTGTCGCACTTACAGTGTTTGACAGACGCTGGAGCCTCCGTTGGTGATCAGCGGACCTGATCACGTGGTCAGACTCGCGCATGCGCACGGTGTTCGGGGCTGATGGAGAGAAGATGCCCACTACCATCATCCCCGTGTAGTGCAGGAGCAACACAAAGCGCGCACATTCACCGCAGACACCGCGGACTCTGTTGCCTCTCAGCACAGCTGCATGTTGTAGTCTGACACAGGAAGACCGATGTCCGTGGCAAATGCGAAACACACGGTCCCCAGTCCGGTAAGAGGCTGATTATTATTATTATTATTATTATTATTAGTAATGTTCACATTAGCCGTCTGATGCCATCATGATCAATAGACGACCCTCATGTAGTTTATACACAGCTGTTTATAACGGCCTGCACTCTGGACGTGAACCGATCCGAGATATAAGAGGGTCAGTGTTGTTGCTAATACATGAAACCCTGTCTTCAGTGACCGTCAGTGCAGGTGCTTTAACGTCAACTCTCCACCTCAGGTGATCCCATACACAGGGCCCATACCTGGAGGCCTGCACCCTGGGGAGATCATCATCATCCAGGGCACTGTGCCCTCAGATGCTGACAGGTGAGATGTCATTAAATAAGAGAGATATGCAGAGCAAGTGCCACCTTTATCGATACGTCCAGATTTGATTGGTAAACCCAAAGCATGTGATACCTTAATCTGGGAAACGGTTGTTTAGTTCAGTGGTCCCCAAACTTTTTTTAAACCCACCCCCCAACACATATACACTGGGACATTTCTGTAAAGGCCATGGATTTAATTTAACAAACTGATGTAACATCAATATTAACTCAAATGTGTAGGTCTATTCTCAATCACACAGAAAAAGTTCAAACGTTTCTCTGTAGTTTTGCAGATAGATGTTTAAATCGAGAATGCTATTGGTTAAATATTTATTTTCATGTCATGTAAAGGTCTTGTTTTTTTTAGGCAGTGAAACAAAAATGTACGTTAAAAAACTGCAAAGAAAAAATCCTGCGGCACCCCGTATGGAAATAACTGGTCTAGTTCTGTGGAGCAACACAAGCTTTGTCCAAAATATTTCCCCCTCAAAGATGTGGCTTTTAAAGGAATTCATAGTGATATCAAACTACAAGATCCGTTTGGATCACTTTAGCTCAGCTATGACTTTCAGTTTTGCTCATCCCCCTGGAGGTCAGAGGTCAGAGGTCAGGTTTGGCTACAGAACCGTGCGTAGCTCAAAGACTGTTAATCATTATAAACACCCCTGTCCTCTCTTAAACCCCTGTGAGCAGAAACTGAAATCATCAAATTGAGCTTGAAGGTTCATTCTTCGCACTTTGGCAACAGTAGTTCTGTCAACTGTTTTGTCTGGGGGGGGGGGGGGGGGGGGGGGGGGGGGGTTCATGTTAAACTAGAACCACATTTTGACACAGGGCCTGTATTGAAGCACCTGCCTTTGTCGGTAAGAGGTGCTTTGACATAAAGTGAATATGGAAGCCAGGTATTAATCCAGGCTCTGCGTGCAATATACCTCCGCAGGTTTCAGATCGACCTGTCGAGCGGCTGCAGCACCAAGCCGCGCTCTGACGTCGCCCTCCACTTCAGCCCTCGCTTCAAAGGCTCGCCCTGTGTGGTGTGTAACACCCTGCTGCAGGAGAGCTGGGGCAAAGAGGAAACGCTCCATCAGCTACCCTACAAACAAGGAGCCCCCTTCGAGACCATCATCCTAGTGCACGAGGACGTCTTCAAGGTCGGTGAACCCACGCTGTTAATAAGGAATGCATGGATAAACCTGTGTAGAACCTAAAAAAACATCTGAAATTTGGTGAATAGAAAAATAGCATATTAAAATACATGTCTTAACCCATAGGTGGCAGTAAATGGCACTCACCTGCTGGAATACAAGCACAAAATCCCACTCAACAGGGTGGACACATTTTCCATTTCTGGAAAAGTCAGGGTGCACGCTATTGGCTACATCCCAAACTCAGTAAGTATATTCCTATCGCTTTACTTTGGCCTCGCAAGTTTGTCAGCTGTGTGTTATTTTTTTTTTTAGAAACACCAGATCAATCATTTCTAAATGTGTCTTTTCTTTCTCTTAGGCAATATATTCAGAATCGGGTGACTTGGTAAGTTTTCCCTTATGCGTCAGCTCCATAACAGCTGTGACTAAATGTGCCCAGCATCTTGTGATGCCACTGAAACCGGATCACATTTCCTCAATGATTTCTTTGTTTGTGCCCCGTAGACGGTTCATTTCAGCATACAGCCCTCAGACTTATTCTGTTTTTCCTGCGAGTCATTTTTGAGATTTAGGATCACAGCCAACTTTATTTAGAGGGTAAAGCCTAAAGTCAAAGTGTTGGTAATTCTCTGACTACTCGTTATGGCTGCTTGATTACAGCAAAAAGCATAATCAAGATTATTTAGGTCATGATTATTTAACATGATTACTCACTAACTTTGGAAACTAATTATTGAAAATGTCTTTTTAACGGTGCATTTCCCCTAACTTTAAATATAATTTAACTGAAAAACAAAATGTAAAAAAAGAGAGATAAATAAGATTGACTATATTGTAACATTCCACTTTCACAACCCACTGAAAGTTACTAAACATTAATATTCAATATATAATAAATACAAAAAAACAGATCAAATATATACATTGGAAGCCAAAATCGTAATTGAAAATAAAATGTGATTGTTTTTAGCGATGATGCAGCACTCCCAGAGCAATTAACGTGATTATTATTCTAACCGGTAGGAAGGATATTCCAAACTCTGAAAATAACACCAAAGTAAATAATCCCAAATGATCCCTTTATCAATATTATACAATTTGTATAACCCTAAATATTCCCCTCTTTCACATACACATAATACAGCACTGAAACTTATACTTATTTCTCTTTGTTACCTTCCCGTGAGGAGGCCCGCCTGTTCATCAAAGAGAATCGAAAAAGATTCTTTAAAATGTAGCTTTTCGAGAGGGCTCAGAGTCAGAGCTGCAACCATTAATACACAAGTTTGTCCACAGACAATCTACTCTTTCCTGAATCTATTTATCATTTAAGTAATTCAGTATTTTTCAGGCGGAAATGCCAAATATTTGCTGGCTCCAGCGTCTCAAATATGAAGATGTACCACTTTATATACTGCTCATTTACCTTGGTCAATTGAATAGCTTTGAATTTTGGACTTCTGGCCAGACAGATGGGGCGTTTGAAGACATGACCTTGGATTGTATTTTCATTCTTCACTATTTTGGTTGTGCAAATGATTAACCGATAATGAAAATAAAACCTAAAAATGTATCATGAAACAGTTATGTTGTCCTTCCAGAGCCTCCCTTACAAAGGCAGTATACTGAAAGGACTGAGCCCTGGACAACACATCACAATTAAAGGACAGGTCAGCATGTATCCTCACAGGTAAAGTGATAACTGATTAAATCTACCTAGACATTACAAATAAAAGAAATCTGATGTGCACATCTCACCGATCGATTTTTCAACTAATAATGTACATTTGGCTCTGGTAACTGCAGCACCTGTTAGAAAAGGAAAAAGAATTACCTTTAATCCACCTTTCATCCAGTTTTACAGTGAACCTCCGCAACAACAGGACTGAGAACATCGCTCTCCATCTGAACCCTCGCATGAAGTCGGGTGTGTTCATTAGGAACTCGTACCTGAGTGAGTCCTGGGGTCAGGAGGAGCGGGAGCTGCCCTTCTTTCCCTTCTTGTCGGGGGAGTACTTTGAGGTAAGAACGGTTTAGTTTGAAGGGCTCCTGCTGACGGATGCCACTGTATTTGATGTTCATCTACTCAACATCTACTTCTCAACATGTCTGCAATGATTGACTTTCTCAGTGTTTTGTTTTGTCAGATTCTTATCCTCTGTCAGCCTCATCAGTTCAAGCTGGCAGTGAATGGCTCACACCTGTTTGAGTTCAGGCACCGGGTGCAGGATCTGGGTAGCATTGACCAGTTGGAGATCATGGGGGACCTGGAGCTCAATGACGTGAAACTGTGGTGACTCAGGCCTTACAAGGCAGCCGGAGATACAGGCGCTGTTGTTGTGTTCTGGTTATCAGTGCTAAATTAGCTTAGTCGCAATGACCTAGAAGACTATGATGAAATGCTGAAAACGGGAAACCCTGTGCTGACTTCAGGTCAGGTTAACTTGCAGCAAGCATAGGTCACTGATTTTAAGCTAGTCTAGGATTTTTGCTGACCAAGGACCATGAACAGTCCCCACCATGGAGTGTTACTCGTCCATGTTTCCAGCCCTGGCTAGACAAGTGATGCATGAGAGTTCGCTGTGCTGGAGCATCAGGCTGTGAGCCACTTTGACTGTTTACAGCTACAACTTAGGTTTGCCTTGGTTCCTTTCTTCTACTGTCGCTAGTGCATTCTCTGCTGTGATACGCCCGTAGTGCACTGTATAATTTAAACAGGAAATATGTGTAAATGTTAATAAGCACTTGGCTAGTGAATACAAACAATGAATGAAATTGAAAGGCTCTATTCTTTTGGAGCGAGGCCCAATAAAGACTTATTTATCGTACAACTAATTTAAAAACCTTTGGAACATTTGTCATCGTTATTAAATAATTAGTAGTTTGCAAGTTTACTATGTGGGTTCAAATCATTTTCATCTGCAATTTTTTGATGAAATAGGATATGCCTGCTTAGGGCCTGCCCACATATTTGTTTCATTTTTTATTCAGTCGTAATCCTCAGGATTCTTTAAGACATGATAGCGTCCCATGCACTTGACATTTAAACGATTTAACATGTTATGGTGCAGCAGAACTCAAGCACAGTGTGGTACAGGGTCTGTTTAAAATATAACTATTTCCATAACCTAACGAACATTTTGCGATCTTAATGCAAGCTGTAGAATATAGAATCCTGCATCTGTGACTGTCTCATCTCACCGCTCTCCCACTCAGTACTGCGATGAGCAATGCTCCAAAATGAAGAGATATTTCTTTTCCAATGTCAGTTGTTTTTTTTTGGCATTATCTGTTGTAATTGTTGTAAAATATGTATGAAAAATCTTCCCTATGTATCATAAATGATTTAATAACAAATAAATGTGTTACTATTATCTTTTTGTATCCACTGTTTAATATGTTGAGATGGTTTGAGATAAACCTGTAATATCAGCCACTAGGGGGCAGCACAACAGGCTGTAAAAGTTATTCTCACATTAACCTTGATAGGGTGAAGGCCTTAGCTAAAAGTGGCTTATTTACATATCCAGCAGACCCGAAGCAACATTAGCATTAATTTACTCTCCTGGCCATTTTTCTGTCCAGTAACTCCAGAGGAAAACTGGTCTTTAGCTAAATGCTCCACTTTCAGTTCCAGCCGACTTTGCCTGACTACTGGTAGCAAAAAAAAATAAAAGCAATTTTTGAAATAGTTTTTGGACTGAAAAACAGCTGCCTGCTGCATCTGGGAATAAGGTTGATTAGTGCAGACAGGATGAACTGAAACAGGAAGGTTACAGGCTAAAAAAATCAGTGGTTTAATCTCTGCGATCTCTTTACTGAACAACCCTTTCACATAACGTAGCCATCTTTTTTAAATATAAGAATATCGGTTATTGCCACTTCAACTTACATTAGTCCCAATGTAGGTGTTTGTACTTGATGACCATCTCATGTCTGATACCCTACACATTCAACTGCAGTACTTCTACTCAACCAGCAGGTGGAAGAAGATGACTGAATGTTACACTTTTTTTACTACCTAGGCACCTTCACCAACCACTGCCAGTCAGTGGATCGTTTTTTTCTTTAAGGCGCCCACAAATCTGTAAAAGGAGTCCTTGTTTTAGTCTGTTTCCGTCTTCAAATGTTGGTACTTGAGGGCTTAGCAGGACTTCTGTCAGGATGGAGAGGAAACTTAATGATCTGCAAAAAGCCTTTCTAAATGTTTAGCATCATTCATCAGACATGCTTGTTTTTAGTCTGTTTCATTTGCGCCTAATGGCCACAGGTATCAGTCACAAGATGAACTTTAAAGGAAATGTAATCGTCACATTATTCTCAGGTTAGCACACACTGGACCTTCTAAACCTCAAGTTTAATGCAATCATGGTTGATAAAAAGATGGTGTTTTATTCCACAATGATATATAATTTGTAAGATTTGTCATAACCATGGTACAGTACAACAGTCTCTGTTTTTTTAACATAGAAAAAGCATGATGATATGCAACATGACATCAACCATTGCACTGCTGAGGACGTCCAAGAAAAAATGCAAAAGACACAGTCCGATCAGCAACAGGGAAAAAGGCTAAAGTTTGTTTTACAAAAAAATAGTTAGACTTTTGAGCCATTAACGGAAATTCAGAATTTGACCAAAAAGGCTGTGTACTTTCAAAACATCTTCTTTTTTTGTTGCTTGACATGGCTCACAGACATACGCCACTTTGGAAAACAAACCCTCCTGTCCAGTTTCCAGGAGCTAATGGAATATGCTTCCCTTGAAGTAAAAAATGAAAAAGAAGCATATGTCTGAGTTGTCTTACAGGCCACCATGCTAAAAAACATCTGAACCTGTTCTGGCGGAGAGGTTTGGCAAGACATCGGCTGAGGGCAACTGGTTTCACTCCAGTTCAGTTAAATTCCATTCAGTTTCTAGTAGCTGAATTTCAACCACAGCCCTTTTTTCCAGATCTCAAAAAGGAGAGAAAGGAACAAATTCAGGGTCAGAGCGAGCTGGTCCAAACGTGGCACGGGAGAGTTTCATGGGTTGGATGCATGTTTTTAGGAGGGGGTATATATCCCATTGTCAGACAGAGCTGAGCTTTACCAATCCTCTCACAGAGTCCTCGTGTAGTGAGTCCTGGCTGGCTGGGTTGTAGAAGCCAGCCTGCATAGTGTGGCTGTGACCCATGGGGCTGCCACAGGGAAGCATACCTGGCGGCGAGGGCACTTCCTCTGGGGTGAGAAAGTGGTGGTGGGCCACCGGTTCCTGGAGGGGGTGGCTGTGGTTGTGTGTATGGCTGTGTCCATGGATTGGCAGCATGTCCGTTGCCTCGTGGCAGCTGAGGCTGGGGGTGGACGTCGGAGGGGTCGGCTGGCCGAGGGGGAGTGAGGTGCACGGGCCGCCCAGGGTGAGTGAGGTGCGGCCGGGTAGAGAGCCTCCATTTTCAGGGGAGGCCGTCAGGATGACTGGCTCGCTGCTATGCTGCTGGAGGAGAGGTGTGGCTGCGGCCTGCAAAACGAATTTGGTGCTCTGAATGCACTGGTCTTGGTCACACTGAGAGAAAGCAGCGGAAAGCAAGAGAAAGAGAAGAGTATAGGAGGGGATTCGAAAGCCGGCAAGATAGATATGGTGCCGGAGTTGAAGGATGGAAATGGATAATAAATAACAGTGAGGCAGTGTTGAAAATTAGATGGGAAGGAAAGGAGAAACGACACACGGGGGGTGGAAAGAAAACAGAGGAGGGGGTTGGTGATTGGATAAGGGAGAGAAAGAAAAAAAGATGTTAGTACTCTCGTTAGAATGTAGAGCCACAAAAAGAACCTGCACCAGCACATGCATGGTCACCAGTCAAAACAGAGCTGAGGTCAGTAGTAGACAGAGTTGAAAACAGGACTATAAAGACACTGCCTCATGACCTATTGATCTTGGTTGCCTTGCTTTAGAGTGGAAATCACACATCTAAAAGTGGAGCAGAGTAACTGGGTTAGGGCACGGCGAATCATTATCACCACAGAGCACTCGTGTGTGTGTGTGTTAGAGACCAGTTACAGATGAAAGATCACTTGTTGTGCAGGAGTTAAAAAGCTGTACAATCATGTAGCCTCCCAAAGTCTGACTGACAAGAAACGTGATGCACAAAGATTTGACCCGGGACATCTCACCTTTCTGTCTCAATCTCACTGACCTAAAAAGAGCAGATTACAGAGGTGATTTAGGTAAAAGTTGAGCTACCTTTGGCAGTAGAAGAGATTATTCTAAGTATTATCAATCCTCCTATCAGTCACATGTATCAACTGTTCTTGACTTATCATCTTTACGAGTTTGGCCCCTCTCCAGGTGATTGAGAAGACCATGAGCGGGTTATTGGCCTGGAATGACATAAAAACTTTGCTCACAGCCCCTGTTAGTGCAGAGCTACATTATCAGCGGTGTATTTAAAATGGAGAGGGATATTTTTCTTTCTACTTTCAGACACACTCATGTTTTATAAACAGTCATAGCTCGACTGACTCAGCACTGTCCATCCCCTACAGCAGACAGACACGCAGAGCAAAACGGAACAATGTGCACATAGGCTGCTGATAGACTAACCTTGGATAGCAAGTGAAGCAGCACAGGCCATGTTTTGGGTGTTTTCTTTTTTTTTTTTTTTTTTTTACACGTGACAGTGATTAAACAACAAGGATAAGAGAGCTTTATCTCTCTTATCCTTACATTTACATTTTATTCCTCGATTTCATGAGTGAACTGTGCACAGTAGTCAACATGTTGTAAATTATAAAACCAGTGGTTGAGAGGAGTTTTGAAAGCAAAATATAACATTCAAAATGGCAATGGGTCAAATATGCCAAACATTTCCTTCTTCCAGCTACTCAATTTGGACTTTTTTGTTTTTCTCTTTGGGAGGGTTGACTGAACAAAACAAGCAATTTAAAGACATGACATTGCGCTCTAAGAAACAGACATTTTTCATTAGTTTCAGACACAGACATTAGTTTCTTACGTTACAGACCTAATAATTAATTGACAACGAAAATAATGATTAATTGCAGTCCTGCTTTCCAGGCAGTTTAATTTAGATTTTCAGAAATGTCATACTGGTGAGGGGATCCTTCAATTTACCAGCCAGCCACAATTAGGAGTTCAATTCAATAATTTAAGGTCATGAGGAGGATGAAAACGACCTTCATATAAAATGAAAAATGTCTCAAAGCTAACACCATTTGTGTTTCTTCTTAAAACACGTCTTGAGATGCGATGGTTGAATCCAGCAACAAGTTGAGAGATTCCATCTGTATGTGTTATTCCTGACAACACACCACTGTCTGCTGTGACTGATAATAACTCGTCCATTTGGCTGACATCTAGGTGGTCCGTTTGATTGAACTGTCCTATGCAAGAAAAACAGGAAACTACCACCTTTCTGTTGATTATTTCATGTAAAATAATCTGGTCCAAATATTGACTGTATTGTATATCGTGCTCTTATAGGAACAAAGAAATTGAGACTGTAACATTATCATTCATGCAGCTTACGGAGGTAAGAGTAAGAAGTGAAACTGAAAACGAGGCTGTGGGATGTCAGTCCCTCATCATTCACTGAGCAATTATCAACAAGGAAATGGCGGTTGATCAAGTTGGGTGTGTGTGTGTGTGTGTGTATTGTACAAAAATAGCTCACAAAGGAAAAGAGGACAGAGGAAGAAGGAAAGGAAGGAAGACAAGGTCAAAAATAGAAATATTTACAATGCCAAAGCAAATTGTCTACCATGATGTTGAAGGACAGGGTCACCCAAATTATACAAAACATATATGCTCCCGCTAGCTTACTATGATAGCTACCCATACAGATATTGTTAGTTTTATTCACAATAGAAATTAATGCACACTGCATTTAAATCACTCCTTATTCCTGAGAAAATCTCAGAAACATATCTGGAAATAAGGCTTCAACTAACAATTATTATTGTGAATAATCTGTCAATTCAATTGTTTTTATTTGTTTTGTTGAGAAAACATCAGAAATGAGTGATCAATTAAATATTCCCTGAGCCCAACGATGTGTTCAAATCACTATTTTAGTCTGACCAACAGCCCAAAACCCAAATAATTAATTTACAATCATCAGAGGAAAAATACAAATTCTGACATTGGAGAAGCTAAAACCAGAGAACCCGCAATTTTTTGTATTCTTCTGGATTACTTTTTGTAATTTGGGTAAAAAGAACCTTTAACTGGAGGCTCCGATAACTGCTGTCAATCAGACTATGCCCCCCGCACAATCCTAAATGGAGGTTTTATGCTATCGAGGTTACACTGTTACCATGGTAACCGCTTACAAGGCTTCTACATACCGTGTCGTCGTTTTCAGCTGCATCGCAGGCTAAAGTACCTCACAAAGAAAAAGGGCTTTCATCGTCCAAATGCAAATGAAATGAACCCATTATCACAGCACTATCAAAACACAGCCTTAATAAACACGTCAACAATATAACTGGACATACAAAAGTGTGCTTTGTTTACTCTGCCCTACACATCTCCACACCATGTCTCCTCAAGTGACAGGTCCAGAGGGATCTTCTCAGTGACAAGTTAAAATAACGGAGGAGCAGATTTTCAGGGAGTGTCAAGTATAAAATAAGGGAAAAGACCACTATAAAGAAAAAAATCTACTGTATTTCTGTCATCTTTAGTTTTAGAAATGCTCAACGTATTTGACTTGTCTGATTCAAGATCTATTGTCAGTGTAACCTTCAGGGTTCCTACACCTTTTTCAAAGTCAAATTCAAGCATTTTTAATGCTTTATTCATGCTTTTCCAGCACCTTACAGCAATGGTAAACTACATATTTGTATACAGTACATTCAGAATACTGATTATTTGTTATTTTCAAGCACTTTATTCAAAATCCAAGCACTTTTCAAACCTTGAAAACACCACACTAAAATTCAATTGTTAGAGGTTTTCCAGGACCGGTAAGAACCCTGAACTTTGCATTAAAAGGCTATAATAACAGTAGTAACAGATTACAATTATGAAGCAAATATGATTTCTACTACTCTACTGTCTCTTTGTCACCTCAAACTCTCTCACACACACTTAATGTACATTCACAAACTTACTTCAAATAGAACCCTCCCACACATCTCTGTAGTAAACACACAAAGGTGATGGGAGAGTTTTACTTGTCGGGTTTCAACAATTTAACTAAATCAAGCCAGCAGCAGCCTCTCTAAAACCTACTTGATGTCACAGTACAATGTGGACCTGAAATGAAAGTCAAACAAAGCAATGATGTGAATTGCATCAGAAGGCCTTGGAGGATAAATGCACGAATACTATGAATAGTCACTTCTGATGTATTACCAATGTGGCATGTTATAAATTGATATCGAGTAAATAGCTGACTCTGTATCAGTGTGCAGATGAATGGCCAGCAGCCGGCACAACAGGACAACTCTGGCTGCTAATCACGACCGCTACAGAAACCAGATGGCAGTTATTTCTGAATGTGCTAACGTAAGGGAATGTTTCTATGGCTCTCAGCCTTGTTACAAGTAGTCCACACATTTAGTACCTCAAGACAGATGACATTCATGGTCCACGTCTCAATGAGAAGTGACAGGGTGAGTTCGGGCACGAATGAGAACAACGAGATGATTCAGAGGGATGACACCAGTGAAAGATGTTTAATAGCCATGTGTGTGAATAGGCCTCAGCTCTAGCATGTAATGTGTGAGCTTAACATCTAAACTGAACAACAATAGACTTGTTGCTTCTATTCAGGCAAACTGCTCAGTGAGGTCAGTACAATGCCCTATACAACACCAGCTACTCTCTCCAAGACTGTAAGAGACAGTTAAACATTACAAGAGACACCTGTTTACTCACTTTGGTGTGCTTTCACTTTGTGAGATGGTACAAAACGTTCCTATGCATGATATATTATCTCGCTCTGATTCCTGCTCATTGCTTTTCTTGGTCCCACTGCAAGACTTGAATCATCAGCATGATGAGAAATCCTTAATCTTACAAACACTATTCTGACTGATACGCAAACTTACACAGGAAAATGACTGAAACCGTGGAGAACTAAACCACAAACTCAGAGTGCCATGTCATCCACACACACACACACACACTAACACACCCGCACGCACACATACGCTCGCACACACACACGCCCCTTCCTTGTCACTGCTGACCTAATTTTGAGGCAACACGGAGCGACACATGCAAAATTGAAAACATCACTGGCTCGCTCTTTGCAATCCAGAGCAATTTCATCCACTACAATCTGGCAGGATGAGAAAGACTAACTGCGGTGTGCTTTCCCGGGTTTGGATAGAGAGAGCAGGTTTGTGATTCTGTAGTATGCTGAGAGTTAAGTGAAGCTGTTGTTTGAAAAAGTTTGACTGTATTTGCCCTCTCTGCCTTGGCCTTGCTATTTAGGGCAGTCTTTAAACCAATAGCAAATGTTTACCATTACAATCACACACAAAATTAAATGGTGTCTGTGGTTCCTCAAACTGACATGGGGCTAAGGTCATCTGCCTCAATTTGTGAGGACTGCTTTTTTCTGTTTCTGGCAAATGACTAAAAGACAACAGCTGGAGATTCACTCTGTAGAACGTACTGCTGTGAAAGGTGCTTTGTGTCTGCGAGTCATGCTGACCAAGGCATTGCCCTGAAAGGGCGCACTCACACTGTCCATCCGTCAATCCAACTGGGCCTTGATGAATGCTTCTTGTCTGCCTATACCTCATCATGCCGTAACACGCCACACGCATAGATTGACGTCATCGCGATGCGTCGCTTTGTTTACAAATCTTTCCATAGACCTCAGAGTTTTTGTGCGTCTTGTCAAACTGTTTTTGAATAAATCTGCTGTAAACACTCCACCTCCGCATCACACCAACGTGAACCTTTTACCGCCATTGTTTTAAATGTCCATGCATGGTCCGTCTTTTTTTTTCTATGTCCGAACAGGTTCACATAAAATTACGTCAGAACCGCCGTAGGCCTTGTGCTCGTACATGTGCAAACTTTCACAAAAGCCCACCTCTCCCAAACAGTTCTAGTATGGCCTGGATGAGACCGGGCCAAAAAGTACCGTGCCCCAGGCACGTTTCACGGCTAAAGTCTAGTTCCTTTGACCAGTGTGAGTGCAAGCGTACCGCGCCTAGACGCAGTACGCTTGCCGGCCACAGACCGCTTGGGAGAGGTGGGCTTTTGTAAAGCCCGTTTGCACACAAGCACGAGGCCTACGGCGGTTCTGACGTAATTTTATGTGCGCCTGTTAGGACATAGAAAAAAAAGTGTTAACTGCAGATTTGGTCAGATGAAAAGATTCAAAAACAGTTGGACAAGACGCACAAAAACTCTGACGTATGGACAGGCAAGAAGCATTTGCCGAGGCCGAGGTAGTGTGCGAGTACAAACAGGCCTGGTCCGTGGGGGGAGAGGGAGGGGGGGGCAAGTACCCTAAAGCACGAGGCATGGTACGGACGGACACTGTGAGTGCACCCTTAGAGAAATCTCCAAAATGTTTCATAGCATTATACTACTTCATGAAATCAAAGCCCCTTTCGAACAATATTTAGGGTCTGCATTTTTCTCAGCAACAGTCATTTCAAATATTTAGCTTCCATAATTATTTCTCTTTTTGGTAGTTTTCATTGTTAGTGGCAGAATACACAATTCCCATGCAGGATTATTTACGGACTTCTTTATTAAAACCACATTAGTTTGTTTGGCTGCGCTGTAAACGAATACATCTGTTGCTCTTCTGTTGTAATTCTGATAAAGTAGCTGCTGTCCTTTAGTATTAAAGAGCACTCGCTGATACTATTCGGAATCAACCGAAATCTTCAGTATTGTAACTTTAAAATGTTTGTTGAGTAAAGTTTTTGAGAACAGGAGAGAGGCAGATATAAAAATATCGACTCCCTTAAATCAATAATTTTTCTATTCCTAAAACTTCACCCATCAAGTGACCTGTTAACTTCTGGTCTCTAAACACTGGACAAATACAAACATCCAGACCACTCATGAAAACTTATTATCAAGTTATCAACCTGATTGCAGAATTTCCATAGAGAGTCAGGTCAGTGTCTTACCATTATGGCTGGACCCGCATATTCGTTTGTAAGGTAGCTATTTGTTTTTTAATTCTGGTATTCGCATATTGAGTTTGTTTTTTTACACATTGCTTAAAATTTAACACCTTTAATGGAACCCGAAAGTCACCTGTTGCAGAGAGCAGCTGCAGAAAAGTTGCTAACTTTTTGTTAGGCTGCCAACATTAGCTGCTCTGTTTTAACAATGTAGGCTTAAAAGACGTGCATGCAGGCTGAAATTTATGTGGTGTTTACAGCAATTAGCGGTGATTAGTCCCTAATTTATGAATTCTACTGAAACACTGCAGCCTGTGCATGTCGAAGACATGAAAACACAGAGAGGCGATTAAAGACGTCCGTCTAATTTTACGTCCATGCGTCAACGAATATCTGCATATTCAGAGCTCAAAAAATGTATTCGGGACAGCCCTACTTACCATGTGGCTCTGCTGAGACTGGGTGGCGCCATACATAGTGATGCCATTCGTTGGTGGCGCCAGCTGCTGCGTGTCTGATTGGATGAAGCCTCGTCTGTCAATGAGACTAGTCAGAGAGAGACAAAGAAGGAAGAAAATAATTGTTTGTGGGCAATCATTCACAAATAATACAAACCAAATAGCATTACCCACTAACAGTTTAAATACAGCAGGGCCCTGAAAGCCTTAAAGCACAGATGTACACATGAAACAGATACTTTGACTGACTGCCACAGCAGGCTAATAGTGTATCTACACCCAGGTTGACTCAATGTACGGTAGGTGAGAAGGATTAGGATGAGTTCAAATGTCCTTGTGCATCAGTCGTACCACGCTGTTAAAAGAGACAATAGCATGTCAGTGATTTTTTATCATGTGATGTATTATTGTGTACAAGTCTGAACATTAGAGTCAGAAAATCTTGTATTCACACAAACATATAAAATCCCATCTTGGAATTAAATCAGGTCCTGCAGTGGAGTTAATCATAGTTTCTGTCCCAACGTTAATGCTGCAGAACACCTGCTGAACCCTTATGCACGTGTGTGATAATGGCTATTTATCAGCCGGATAAAGGTTGATCTGACACAGAGCAGTCTCTACCACACACGCACACACACTTAGAGCCAGTTGAGGTGTTAAACCGTGTGAGCAGGGTAATCATTTAACAGAGTGTGTTGACAGTGTGTTCCTGTGGGACTAAGCTGGATTCAGGTTGAAATGGTTTGCAAGTGAACACTGGAATGCCTGCAAATGCAGTTTGGAGGAAATGAGCATAATATCATGTAGGTTGATGCATTAATAAATGTGGGTCAAGGTTTCAGCGGGGAATGAAATGCAAGAGGCTTTTGTCTCTATGTGCGTTTGTGCGTGAGTGGCAGCGTTGCTCGGATAGTCCGAGGCTGAGGTGAAACATTCCTATCTTACTGGTGGACCCAGCTGCAGGGTGCCTGTGTGGCCGGCCACACAAACACACACATGCCCAGATGGCTGCCACCTGTGCACTGAGGACTCTACTTTGCCCCACACTGGAATCATTATTAGTGACTTATGGCCTGTGATGGCCAGAGCCCACCACAGCCAGATACAATGACAGAAAGTTGCCAAACGCCTCCTTCACATTGTTACTTGATAAGGTGCCATATGCGTGTGCTAAACCAGAGATTGTGTGTTTCCAAAACGTTCGGTTTGTACACTTAAATGTATGCAAAGCAAAAGTTAAAGGGTGCAAGTTCCAAAGGCTAAGAGATGTTTGTGACGTCCAGAAAGTGTCATGTGAGTGTTGTATCTACAAAGTGGATACGGTGGCCAGTAAAGACAAGAGCAGATAGTAGGTATCTCTGTCCAACACATTTATAATCATGACTAAAGAAAATAAAGAGCAGTTTTAGTCGCAGGAATCAAGAACTACAGTTTCATGGATGAGTAATGAGAATTGTTGGGGAAAAGTGAAAGAAACTGGGAGGGAATGTGCAATGACATTTACAGTCACATGGACATGAGAGTGTAGCTGTGACAGTTGGCCTGTATTTTTGTTAAATCACATGAACAGCAAAAGTGTGAAATCTAATATATCAAGCCAACTTTGATCCAGGAATTGGTTCAAATGGGCTTGAAATCATTTCCACACTTGCAGTGTCATAGTAGCTATGTATAGAGAAAAGGCTGCAGGCAGGCTTGTTTCAAAGCAGCCCCTCACATCAAAAGGAGTCTTGACTAACAGCTCTATTTGAGCCTTTGGACAAAACTCAAAATTACAATGAGGGGGGGAAACAGGTGCTGTGACATATTACAGTGAAGGGGAAAAAACACTGAATGGGTTTTCTCAGAGCAGTGAATGATAGGGGTTAGATGTCATCATGTGCATCTGAGAATGCATGAATCACCTCATAAAAACCCATTCACACAAGTCATACCTCGGTGGCAGGGGTCCACACAGTGCTGCACAGCAGTTGGTGAATATATTGCCATGGCTGTAGGGGTTATAGTTGTCCTTCCCTCTTTTTGAAGACCATGAACCTTTTATCTGGAAGAGACCACATGGCATAGATAAATATCTCAAATGTCACTTGAAGAAAAATCAAAACTCTGTAACTGGGATTATATCTGTGTATTGTTTCTACTATATCATATCTACTATACAGTATAGTGTCATAATTGGCATAAGAATTCTCGAGTTATGGACACAACTGTGTTTTGTGTTGTCACAATGACCTTGATCTATAAAATCTAATCAGTTCATCCTGGACATTTGTGCCAAATGTGAAGGGGATGGTACCCAAAAAACAAAAACATAATGCCTATAAAATATATACACAAAAATAAATATTATTTAGAGAAACATAAATATTAAAATGGAATTATTAATTAAAAGCCTTGTGTCCACTTGCAAATTAATTGTATACATGTTGTTACAGTTTTTTTTTGTTTTCTCTCTTGTATGTTAAACTAATTTAATTTTGTATGCTTTTGTATTCCTTTTCTTTTTTTTTTGACATGTCTGAAATAAAATTCAAATAAAAAAAAAGTATTTTCCTCTGTAAATATGCAGGAAATATCTAATATTTTTGCAATTTTTCCTGAGTTCCAACAAAGATGTTAATTAAGTGTGAAACCATTAGTACCTACCGACATCTCCAATGAACAAAGAACACTAACGCTACTTCTTATTCTAACAGAAAAAGTAACTTGTACTGAAGTTTAAATGGAAAACTATTTTTAAATAATTAACTATGAACTAATCCACAAACACTTATCTTAGCTTAGCAATGCTTCATGCTTTACTAAGGCGTCTCGTGATTTTGTGTGGGTTTTTTTAAGGAAAAGTATATGTGGCACACACATAGAACAGATGTTTCATACTCACGTCTTCATTGGTGGTCTGATTGGAGCTTATCAGGTAGGTGTGGAAGCCTGAGAGGCCCACTATGGACCAGACAGAAAAAAAACACACCACCACCTCCAGCACAGTGACACAGTTAAGTCAAGGAATAATAGTTTTTACTAAATGTAAGAATGGAGGCACACACATGACAGACCCATATGGAGCCAGTTAGAACAGCTAGCATATTGACCTACAGCCTCGGGGCTGTCCTCCTCTTGCCAATAGTTCCTAGTTACCAGTTCACTTGGCTGGGACTGCAGAACACTGCTCACTTTCACTGCTCCACATAACGCACAAAAACACAGACACTGTCCAAGACGGATCCTTCTGCTTTTAGGATGGAAAGAAATTACAGTGGCCCTCTACGGTTTCTAAAATAATATCTTACTCTTACTCATAAAATAAAGGTGAATAATAAAGTAAGACCTACAAATATACCCAAACTAACTATATATTCACCATTTAGTATGGATAAGTCACTGGGGGCACTTTGGTAAGTCAGTATAATATACTTAAAGTCCATGAGTCAGTCTGTTTAAACTGTACTGTAAAACTCACCTAAATGCCCTCACTCTCCCCTTTTCTCTCTCCCTCTTCTTTCTCCTCTCTTCCCAATCTCTTCCTCCTTAGCAAGGACAAAACATGTCATCATTCACCTAGTACAAAGGACTGCTACGATACTATCGACTGCAATTACCCTTTATTAAAGTCCTGTAGGATACAGGCTGTTATCAGCTTGGCTTGGCACACATTTCTCTGCCAGAGAAACAGTTATCTCACTCAGCAATGGAGAGAAGGGCAGAGAGAGGGAAAGTGTCATGGCCCTGTGCTCTCAACTTGATTTATGGCTTCAAAACAACTTTGGGTATCATTTAGATTTGATCAATTCTGATTATCCTAACTCATTGATTCTGGTTATAACCAGATCCTGGTTCAGATTCTTGTATTATTTAAAATCAGCGGATAATACAAAATATACTGAAAGCCAAATATACCTTTATCTTCAGCAGATTGAGGATGTCATCAGTCAAAAGGTGTTGGTTCAAAGGTGAAGTGAGCTACTCAGAAATAGTGTGTTGGGGAAATGCCAATACATTTTAAGTCTGACATTAGGTGACTTCTTCCGATCTTTACTCCCTGAATTTACAGATCAAAAATATGGTCAAATTGTGTGAAACCAAACTTAACTGCAATTTCAAAGTAAAATGCTTGGATTTACCAGTCCACATGATTATCACTGATGCTGTGCTGAGATAATAAGCTGACTTACAGGGTATTTCTAACAGCTGTAGCTTAAGACATCTTACACACACTTGGCATCCATCAAACGGACCAACGTACCAGTGCTCATATCAAATATCACACGACATCTCTGTAGAGGGAGTGGGGACAAGTTAGAGCCAGACGAAATCAAAGGCTGACTGAATCAATTGACAGCAACAGAGTGAGGGGCTGCCTTGCGTGCCGTGTCACCCCGATGAACAGAACTAATCAGATGCACACCAGTTATGCAAGTGCTATAACTCTGCGGAAAATGGCAGGAGTGATTGATGGGAACGCTTTGAAAAGGCATGTTATGCAAATTAATTCTGACCTACAGAATGACCTCGATGGGGCCCTCCCTGAGCAAGTAGGTCTAGTCACTATGGGCAGAGATGTATACAGACAAAATCATGGACAGACAATCCCATCTAATAGACTAAAATTCCACAGTAAATGCCAAAAGGCTTATTTCAGTGAAAAGATATCTGGCAGGACTATCTTTAAGTGCGTTGAGAAACCCGCTTCGATGGGAGCCTGTGAACAGAGCAAGACAGAGTTTACATTAGACCACTATACAACTGCGTTCACCATTACATACATAAACACCACCTCATGCAATGGTGCATATCAGCATTACACAGCAACACTCATTGAATGTGGGAACTTGTGTCAGGCACTCTAGAGGCATTAACTTGCTGCACACTCTTTCTTGGTTAAAGTTTCAAGCGTCAACAAGATGGACTGAGCCTGGTAGAGTGTGCCCACTTAAACTGGCATTCCATTTTAACTTCCGTGTGAAGAGGACAGAGCAAAAAGGAAGGGATGGCCAGTTATATGTAGCTTTAGGATATATATCTCTGTGACTCCAATCAGCCAGACTGAATGACGGTTTACCGTTTAATTGCATCTGTGCAAAATTCAACAAATTGGTTCAGAGAGTGCTAAGAAGAGGTTGACCAAATTCAATACTGTGATAGTTTCGTTTTAGTGCCTGAAATAAGCACCGGAGGACTGTTACTACCTTTGATGTGTGTGTCTATTTTACACACACAACACAAACGGATTATTAAGTCACTGTGATGTTCTCCAATTTGGTCTTAGCCCCAATGGGAGAAAAGAAACCTACAAATGTGATGCATCTTTTGCCAAATCTGACAGCACTTAGATGCAGCACAGCATGGTTGCAATCAAATAGAAGAGGACAATAAAATACTATTAATCAGCAATACAATTTTCTAGCAGCTAATCTTGGCCGTATTTCTTTCCCAGTTGAACACTGATCCAAAAATCCACTGCCTGCTCCCAGCTGGAAAGATGGTAATGAGCCAGAATGCTGCAGCTTTTCACAACGCCCACTTACAACCTGCTGGCTTGAAACACACCAAGAAGAAAGCCAGGAGAAGTGTATGTGTGTGTGTGTGTGTGTGTGTGTACCATGCCTGGGCACATGTCCTTTTCCCATGCCCTCAGCTACGTACGTAAAATGATGTGTGTGATGACGAAGGAGAAGATGAAGATGGTGAGGAAGGAGAGCGAGAGGATGAACATGTAGAAGAAACGGTAGTTCCTCCTTCCCACGCAGTTCCCCACCCAGGGACAGTGGTGGTCAAAGCGCTCTGCATGGACAGAGAGAGACAATTGGAGGGAGAGAGTTAGAAAAGCTTATTTTGGACACCTACAAGTCTTTCCTTTTATCCCACCACAGTGCTGCTACAGTGATCGTTCTTCTGTCTGAAGTCCTGTCCTGTCATGTATGTGTTCACATGTGGCTTAGAAAGCTCGTTTCTCCAGAAGACGTTTACTTTTTCTCAGTGGCCAATTAGTAAAAACAGGTTTCTCATATACGACACATAAAAAAAAAATAACCAGGTTATTTCCGTGCATGTAAACACAAACTTTGAGTCTGGAGCTGTGGGAAATTAGAGGGAAAGGGAAGTGTTCCTCTGGGTCTTGGCATAAAAATACACACATTTTTCACATAGTGCAAACTGGCTATTTATATAAACTAGCTAATAAAAGTTACTGGCCAACATTACTGTGTATGGTCTATGTGGGTCTGTGCGAAGTTGAGATGGTGAAATAAGTTCTTTGCTGGGTCAACAGATAAGTGCCTCCAGTAAGACCATAATTTAGGAATATCTGAAGACGTTTTAGGAATTGCGAACGAAGACAAAAGAGAGAAAGTAAAGTAGAAGTGGTGTCCAGACTGCTGGTTTCCTTCCATAGAGATCACGCGGATAAGAATGTTAACACTGACACGACTGAAGTGTTAACTTGCTGCACAGAGGATTTCCATTTAATTCATCCATATATTTGTGCCAATTAAGTGATATAAATGTCTGGAATTCAAAAAAACTTGCTGCAATGTACTCAAAACACAAAATATGTATCTAAATGCAGTCTGAAGAGTTCAACTACTTGATAACTTTAATGTGATAGGTTTTTTAATCAAAAACATCTTTTCACTTTTCATTGCTCGAAGATTGTTAGTTGGTTTATTCAATCAGTCCTTACTCCACAATCCTATCCCTGAGTGTGGACAACTAGCTGTGCGTGGTGGTAGCTACTAAACTAATTAATCAGCGCCAGTATGTGTTAAATGATGTGAAATGACCTTCTTTTGTCTTCATTAATCAATGACCTGGTTGAAGTGTGTCTAGGAAACACAGCCTCTAGTCAGACAGGATGAAAGGGGACAAGTACTACTAGTCAAATGTGATTATCACAGTCTTTCTACAAAGGTCATTAATATTGAGTGACCAGCAGTGCATGGAGAGGACCATTGAGACGTTTGATGTTCTTCTGTATGTATTAATAACTGTATACTCCTATTCTCCCTATGTGTCAATGTAATGGTGTTTTGTGAGGATGTGTGAAGAATGATAGAGGTTCCACTGGTTTTCAATGGATAGAAAACCAAATTCCTCCAAACCATGACAGTATGTTTGTTGTTTCAAAGTTTCAAATTAACTTTCAACCATGATCAGGAGTAGGTTGAGGTGGTGGAAACAACTACTAATAAGTCATTAGACGTGGCAGCTGATTGCTCAGAAGCGCCATCCCTTTAATGATGGCTTTAAAGTTAAATCAATTGCTTGCAACAAAAACTCTGACAGTTTCATAATGTTCCAATATATTCCTTTTATGTGCTAATATTGATTTATTTTATTGTTTGCTTAAATAAAAATGTAATTTCCCCAAGAGTCGGTGTCATTAAATCTTCATTTAATGTCCTTTAAGCAAATCAGGGGCAAATAACAGCAGCAAATAAGACGGAAAAATCCCTCTAAAAATCCAGTTACAATATCCCAAACATCTCAATCACCAATGTTTACACCACAACAGGAAATAAAACACAGTGAGACTGTTAAACGTTTGTAAAGTATATACTGTAAGGAAAAAAAGAGGAGGACAGAGGGCAAAGCGAAGCGATCTGTGTGTGTGTGTGTGTGTGTGTGTGTGTGTGTGTGTGTGTGTGTGTGTGTGTGTGTAGCATAATTCTGCACTCCTATAAGCTTCTTCTATCACTCCCACAGGGAGACTGCTCTTAAAAAGGAAGTGACTCCACCATATTCCGATCCTGCACTTCCACAAGGGAGGCTCTATCTATTCTGTCTGTTAACTTATTTAAGAGCTGTTATAGCCTCTGGGCGTTTATAGCACCAGAGTTAGACACAAAGAGACAGAAGTCGAGGGACAGGGGAAGCACTGCCAATGTGAACCGCATTTCTTGTTTAAGGAGCAAGTGCCAAGCCAGTTTGTACTGAATGTGGATCAATACAGACATGAAAAAACATGCTCAGGTTATTAAACATACGTAAATAAGATTCCTGTTGCTCCCTTGAAAAAGGCCATAAACTCATTATACATGTGAATGTTTGTTGGTACTTTTCGCTTGCATATGACCCAATTCCCTGTATTTCATTCAGTTTTGCTCTGAAGCTTCATAATGAACCCTGAACTGACTGACTCCCGATTTCACTTTGGGAAAATGGAGCCATGTTGGGAGACCTGGAGCTTTGAGAGCAAAGGGAGAAAGTGATTCTCATGAAAGAGACACCGGTTACAGCTGACATTCATCACTTGATTTTGTCACTCCCAGTCCACAGACAGTCCAACTATGTGTCTCTTCCTCATTCTTCATTCCCCTCCCATCTGTGGCTCATAACTATGATCCCAACATACTTTAAAAGTTTATACCCAAGAATTTGGATTGATAAAATCACACTGCTCGGTGTCCATGTTTGGGCTGAAAAAAAACTTTAAAGCATTCATTTAGAAGTCACTCATTTACTTTGTCCTGTTTCTCGTAGGCGGGATATCTACTTTAAATTACATTTAAATCAAAACAGTAAGGTTCTTTGTAATTTAACAATCTACTTTAAATGTGCACAAAAAAAATCCACCTCTGTGGATAAAGCTGCCAGTCTGTCTTTATTCCTGCCAGTGTGCATCTGGTACATCTGATTAGCACCTCCTCATCTTTTTTCCTGTTTATTACTTCCTCATCTTCATGTCCCAGGTTTCCAGTCAGCCTCAATTCTGACAAGGAAACAGACGTTTAAAGGAGCTGTCTCTGATGAGTGAGCAGCAGAAAAACCCTGATGAAAAAGATACAGACACAAAGGGCTCTGTATCTCTGCCTCCATCTTTTAGTAATTGCCTAGTTGTGCTCTTCACTTTGTCTCCAGAGACGAAGCATGCGGTTGTGAAGCAGCAAAACTTGACCGTTATGCTGCTGTTTTCTTTCTGTTGTTCTCATTGTAACTATTCTCCCATTCTCCTCTGTGTGGATGTGGATGCCTCTAAGCATGTACTGTTTATTCCCTGTAGATGTGCATCCGAAACTAAACATTTGTCTTTGCTTGTATTCTCACCTGCATATGCATTTTTGCTAAATCAGGTTAAACAGGATTTGTCTGACTCAACCCCAAGTTTGTTCTTAAGAGAAATAAGATAACAAATGTGATTTTCTCAGATAGGCCTATGGACCTAAGTGAGGCAGCAATGTATACATACAGCTAAAAAGATATGTAGTCAAAGTTAAACAAACCACAAACTGGATAAAGGATGGTTTGGTGATGGTCTTAGTTGTTTGTGTTTATTCATTATACTAATTTCTCAAAAGGAATGTGGTAATGAGTGCTAGCAGAAAATATCAGCTAAACATACAAACTCACAGCCAGAGAATGTAATTTTCACTCACCCACGCAGTTGTCACAGAGGCTGCAATGGGAAGCACGTGGTGGTCGGAAGATCTTGCAGGTAAAGCAATACTTCAGTTTGACTGTCTGGCCGTTGATGACCACCTCCTTAGTCCTGGGAGGAGGCCTGTAGCCTGTACTGCCATTAGCCACATCTTTGGAAGATCAAAGAGAGAAACAACAAGAAGAAGGTGAAAAGATGAAGGTGTAGATAACACATTTCTTAATTTGTAAGATTGGCCAGGAAAATGAATGCTCTACATTTTACTGTTAAGGAGGAATGTGTTTAGGTTGTCTGGTTTAATTCGGCTAGGCAATGATTGGTTTAATTCGGCTAGGCAATGATTTATTTTCTCATCTGCAAATCTTTGGCTTTGATACAAGGTACATATCATACCAGTAACTTAAAAAATGTTTGTACAACCCACACAGTTCATTATTTTTAATTAGCCTCACCATTTTAGCTGTTTTGTATGAGCTATACAGATTTAGGGGCCAAACTCTCCAACCGGAACCAACTTTTTGTGCTGCTGATAAAACACTACCAAACTAAAACTAAAGCCCTGTTTTTTCTGTTGTAACCCAGGTGAGGTAATATGAACAAGTCTGGAATCCAGTGTGCACTTGACACTGCAGTCCTCAGACAATAACACAAAAAAAGAAAATGGTGGCAAATGTCTCTGAATGGCTTTTGGTGGAGTAAGACAGCAGTGGTGACAGGCTAAACGGTAAGGATGAGAGCAATGATAGTGATTTTCGAGCCATAAAAGGTAGCGCATGTATCCTATGATTGCTCTGTTCACTTTGAGCACTCTCACACACCCTGAGAGTTGGAGATGTGTGTAGGAAGACCATTACACAGGAGCCCGTAGCATTGCTAACAGAGCGGTATATGTGTGTTAGTTGGGGGTGGGGGTGGGGGGGTGAGAGGCTTGTGTGGGTGTTTGACATTTCTAAAGGATAGCAGAGGAAATGCAGCCAGTGATTTTGGTCGTATTGAATTCGTCTTTATTGTGATCAGTGCCTACAGAGCTCTCTCCATTCTCCTCCATACTCCCTATGTTTCTCTGCCCTCTCATCATCCACTGAGGGAGACAACAAACCAGGGGAGTGTGTGAACAATTCGGAGCACAAGTCAGTTACCACAGTGTTAAACCAAGAGGAGTCCCATTGTTGAGGCATTCATAGTGCAATATATTATCTCCTGTCAGGTGAAATAAAGAGCTGGGATAACCAACTGTAGGTTCCTTCTGAAGCATTAGAGGAAAACTCTTTGAAAAGTATTTTGACATCTATGAAATAATGCTGGCAGGTAGGTAAAGATACATAATGATGCGTTTAAGTCTCTTCATACAGACTGAGTAATAGGAAGTAGCTGAGTGGGAAAAAAAATGTTCATGCCAGCCTCCTAGGTATAATTTGGAGATATTGGGGATTTTTGATAGCTACTTTATTTTCCATCTGACAAAAACAACTGCAGTGAGTGCTGAAAAACTGGCAGCAAAATTGCTGAAAGGGAAATGACATTAGTTACATCTCAATTAAAACCAATATTGACAAAAGGTCTTGTGTTAATGTATGTTATTTTAATTTTAATGAACAATTATTATGAAACGATAAAAATATCTAACTTATGCTTCATTTCTATTTGTTTGATCTGACTCTGCAACAAGCAACAGTGATAATTTGTGATAGTTTCCAAAATGGAATAATGGTTTTGAAATAACCAAAACAGTGATTGCAGGGCTATTATTGGGTTTGCATTATATTGTGCAGATGTTGCTGTCGAGTCCAGTTTTTCTAAGTTCATAAATCACTAACATTCATACAACATAAAGAAAGAAAGAAGCAGCTTTAGTTTTTTTTTTTTTTCACATTAGTTAATGTTTTTAAACATTACAGTCTACAGTCTCTACCTGGAGTGGTGCCAGTTCATCTTCTGGGCACTGCCGAGGTGCTATTGAGCACCTGAATAAAAATAATGGGATAAATAAAGGAATTATTCTTCTTCTTCTACACTTGATCACAGACGCCTGTTAAGTAGTGGGTGACTGGGGGATCTTTTCTGCAGAAAAAGAGCCCATTTGTAGGCTGCCATCCAAAGCTTAGCCCATGTGGAGGAGAGAAAACTTGGGCCTTTACCTTCACAGATGAAAAAGTATACTAGAAGACAATGATGATGACTAACATAAATACAGAAGCACTCGTGTAGAACTAAAACTAAACTGTTTAGTCAAGCAGGGATTTCAAGGTCTTGCCCACAACAGCTGACTAGACAAAAAACTCAAATCTCTCAAGTCTCAAACACACAATAAAAAAGAGTGAATATGAATATCAGGTTTTTATAGTATAATTAAAAATAAAAATAAAGACAAGCTGTTTCTTAACACCAAAAGACTGTGCTGGTGGGTTTTACAAACCATTTAAATGGAACATATGCCCAGCTGATGTCTCTCGAAAAGCCACAGTGGAAAACTGAGGGTGAGTTGTTTTGTTCCAAAAATAACCCTGTTTAAATATCTGTTTGTTTTCTGGCTTCATTTTTTTCTGATTAATGGTAAATTAATACAATGTTACAACCGATTCACAAGTCCAGATTAGTAGAACGGATCAAAAAGGCTCCTGCAATCAATTCCTCAAAAATCAAATTTTCCCATTTACATGCTTCAATGCTTTTACTCACACAGTTTCACATAACATATATATGACCACAACATGCTGATGTGTTCTTTTTTTAAAAGACTGAGTAAGACCATTTTCTTCTTTTAATGAATTAAAGCAAATGCTGTTATTTCAGGGACAACTGGAGGAGAGCAAGACCACCAGTCTCCATTTAAATAGATTGTATAGCCTATTTTTCTTTCTTACCATGCAACAAGCTTTTTTTAAATTACCAGCCACAACAGCAACGCTGGTATTGTTTTCCCTTGTGAGTCTGTGTGCGTTTGTGTCGTCATGTTAAAATGTGGTCCTGAAGACACCTACTGTAACGGGAAATACCACAGAGGCAGTTTTGTTTGTCTGTTTGTCTAAAGAAAGATTTTGTTGTTATGATAGTGTTCCAACCATGCAAATGAAACTTTACAGGTGTGTAGTTGAGATCAAAATGGGGCTCGAGTTTGAAAATGGGGTTGGTCTGAGCAAGAGGCCTTGGTACCCCCACTTTACACCCCTCGCCCAATAACTGTGCAAGATGTAGTCACGAAACTTTTTACAGGTAACTGTGCAAGATGTAGTCACAAAACTTTTTACAGGTATGCAGGTGGTCCAATGTAAAGCTTGTTGAATGTCATTTCAATCAACGTGCCAGTGATTCTTCAGAGGAACATGGAACTTTTGGAGTGCCAACCTGTTTTAATTTGGTTTGCTGCGTGAGCATAATTTTTCATGTGGCCACAACACAAAATAGCAGCATTAGTATGGGCTCACAAAACACTGCAGTGTTTCCAATGTCCTTCTAGTCTGATGTGCTGCTCAAATGTTACTGTTGAAAAAGCTGGTTAAAAGTTATTCAAATATCCTAACTTTTTGAAAAACATCTTAACTACACCTGTGATCGTTTCTGTTAAGTTACATGTATAGCTTGGCCAATAAAAATCCAACAGAGTGAAAAGTATGAGGAGCAGTCTGTCTGCACTGAAGCACGTCGTAACCAGCAGCAACCACTGATAAAAGCACTAATACATAAATCAGTGGCGGTAACTTGTAACTGAATCACACACATAGTGTAGTAGCTGTAAGGACACAGCATGGAAACAAATCAAATGCAAAGTCAATTCTTACATAATTCGTAAACGATTAAAAAAAACAAAAAAACATTTATAACTTGAAAACAAATGTGCACATATGAAATAAATGGTCAAGAGCTCGGAAAAGTCTATTCCACAATGAGACAATTTTGGATTAAATTCCCTCCACTTTAGATTTTGTAACTCTGGGCTGAACTGACAATGGCCTTGGATCGGTTCAATAGTCTGCATACAGAGATACGACATCTGTCCGAGTGAAGGATGACAAGTGAGGATGTGGTCAGGTATTGGAAGAGGCCAGAATATGTCAGCAGAGGACAAGAGAAGCACAACACAGCTGCTACTGCAAAGAGACAAGATAACGAAAATTTTTACTAAAAGGTGTTTTTGGTCATGTGGTAGTGAATTTACGATGACTTAATCTGATCGTTATAGGACAACATACACCATTAGCTGCATATATATATATATTTAATGTTATTAAAGTGCATTAAGATGAAAGGGATCTGTGTGTGTGTGTGTGTGCTCGTTTGAGGGAGAGAGAGGAGAAAGTAAATGCAGGCATAATGGATGGAGCATGAGAGAGAGTGAATGATCAGCATATTGGGTCAATCCAGGCCAGTGTAATTACTCCCCAACAAGTTTGTTTTTCATCATTTCCAATAAAACAGCTCTACATTGACAGCTCTATTACTGTACATAGTATTCCTCTATCGTTGCCCCCTGCAGCTCTATCATCCACTGACTAGTATTTCTTTATCTCACACCTTTTCCGGCCCATGTCACTGTAAGCCTGGGGACTAGAATAGAATAGTAGGAGGGGATAGAATAAGAGTTAAAGTTATTTTGCCCAAGGCATTTTGTGAGAGTAAAAGGACTCTTTACAGCCCACATGATCAAAATTACATAAATGGTAGATTGTAGGAGAAGCTTTAAGTTCTGGACAGAGAGTCACTAGAAGAGGTGGACATATTTACACCTTGAAATCCTTATTGGGAAGGACAAAAATAGGGAAGGCAACATCATCCTTCTTCATACCAATACAAATATGAAGTACAAATCACACAAGTTCACCTCCACTAAAACTAAACTCTGCATCTTCAACTCAAAAGTCAAATCAGTTGTATTTTACGGGGCAGAAACATGGAGAATCACAAAAGCAACAAGCAATAAGCTTCTGGATCTACAGGTCAAACATAATTAGTAACTAAGAGCTCTGGGAAATAGCAAAAGAGGTACCTATTGAAACATAAATCAAACAGGAAATGGGGCTGGATTGGGCATACCCTAAGGAAACCACCCTCCAGCACCACCAGACAGGCCCTAACCTGGAACCCACAAGGTAAAAGAAAGCCAGGAAGACCCAAGAACAGCTGGAGGCACAACTCAAGGAAAAAAGAACATCCTGACAACAAACCAGCTGGAAAGAGTTCATCAATTACCTATGCTCCCGAAAAGGGAGCATAGGTATGCAACTTTTGTGTTTTTTCGGCTTCGTATTATACTATAATTTAATTATCGGAATAATACAAAATAATATAAATTTCCCATCAATGGCTGATCATTTATCTGTACAGTATATTGTGCATTCCCAATATCTAATAATATTATACAGACAATGTAGTCCAATTACACTGTCAACCAATTCTAGAAATGAACACAGTGACAATCATGAATAAATAAAAATAAAAATAAATAGCTAAATAAACAGTAGTACTTCATGTTGATGACGCTCTGTTGGACAAACTACATAATGACACCACTGTCAAATTACCCTGCATCGTTTTCAAAAGTAGTTTTTCATATCAGCGCACTCAGTCACTCATTGTGCAATAATCTACTCACCACTACACTTTCCTTCTTTTTTTGGTGCAATAACTTAATCCACCACTAAAGTGCAATAATCTAATTCTACTGCTCATTACTACCATATAGTCATACATATTTTATCTTATACGTTTCTCTACACTTAACTTATCTGATTTAATTTCCCCTGAATTTTATTTGACCTGTATTCTTACATCTATATTTAACTAAGAGTTTATTGTTTACTTTCTATAAATATTTAGCTAAGAGTTATCGTTTATCTTATACTGTATATAGTAGATGCTACTATACCTTTTTTGTAAGCTGCAGGAAATCCAATTTCCCTGCAGTAGTCATCCCAAAGGGATCAATAAAGAGAAGTCTAAGCCTATGTCAGACAACATATACGCTGATACCAATATATCTGTGACGGGCCATTATCAGCAAGTAATTTATTAGTACCAATATACTTTTCTTCTTTTTTTTGTGCAATAACTTAATCCACCACTCAAGTGCAATAATCTAATCACGCATCCCTACTCTCATCCTCCCTTCTAAGCAGTTTCTCTCCATCGCTGTGTCATGTTGAACTCTGTTAAATCTTCTCCCTTGCCAACATGCCCCCTTTGTCACTCATAATAAGAGAGGATAGGCTGAGGTCCATGTAAAAGCAATTCACAAATGTAGAAGTTGAGATGTCAAGAGGCTTAGTAATAAAGCCTCTTTCCACTGGCTGCACACCTATTACTTATTATACAGCCAATAACAATGAAGTCAAACATGAATGTGACCTAGGGCGGTTAGCAACACTGAGAGGGGAGAGGAAGAGAGACACGGTAGCGATTTAAGTACCAGCATGAATTATGATTAGACTGTCATTCATATCAAGGTATTAATTCATTCTTTTACTGCAACAGGACGGACATCTCGGCACTATGTCAAACAGACATACAGTATATTGTCATGGCAAGGGCAAAAGGGGCTTTAACATGAGTTAAAGAGGATGTGCCACATTACCACATTACTGTGAGTGACCACATCCTGCAGTCACTGCTGTATCATGGCAGCTGATATATTTCACTTTGTTATCATATCTAGAGTTGGAGGCCAACAAGAGGTCAGAATCAATATACCCCTGTTAGGTATGCAAACATTTAATCGATTATCGATTAACTGTCGATAAGAAATTACCAGATTAAAATTAATTAATTGCAATTAATTGCCTTTTGAACCTGTAATTCCCTGCCAGTCCACGTGAGGGCGCGCTTAACGCCATACGTACTTGACGCACATGCGGGAACAGAAACGAAGCAGGGCTCTGACGACAACAACAACAAAACAAACCAGAAGCTGTAAACTGACAAAATGAAGAGGGCAAAACGGAGCGCAGTATGGAGCCACTTTAAGTTGGTTGATGAAGTAATTTAACGTACAACAGCTCCAGAACTTCGTTGAAGATGAATGAATGAATGAATGTGTCACATTCAGCCGTGCTAAAAGCAGCGAGTGGTTCTCAGGCTAACATCACCACAGCGTTGGGACGAAGGGTATGACAACACGAAAGCAGAGGGTATTATATGTAACATGGTTACTACAGACATGCTGCCGATAAATGTCGTTGACGGACAGGGATTTCTAGAGGTAATAAAGTACATCGAGCCAGGGTACAATATCCCCTCTAGAAAAACCATAACCACCCGCGTGGAAGCAAGCTACGCGAATGTGGCCGCCACAGCAGACTGTTGGACTTTCCTGACTGGACTCTAGTATTGTTTTCTTCTATTCAGGAATGTTTTTTTTTTTTTATGCTGCTGCTATTAATGTTCAGATGAGAGAATGCCCAATTTATTTAATGTTAAGTAGCCTGTGTAATATTTTGATATTTTCTATTCCGAATATGTTTGATATGCTACCAAAATGTTATTCCCTGCCCTCAAGTGAGTGATTAAAGAATATGATTTGCATTTTTTCTTTATATCATAAGGAAGATAGCATTTTATGTTACCTAAAGACCTTTTCAAAGTTGTAAACAAACATTTTAAATGTGTCCAAGTTTGATTCCTGTTGCAGTGAATGTGAACGACATCAGCTGACAGGAAATTAACAAGGACCCAGACTGTTGCCTAGTAATGGAATTCCATTAAAAAGGTCTATACAGTTAATCTATTCAGAGGGAATTTTAGCTTCTCAGAAGAATTGTGGCTTATCAATTAATCGATCATTAATCGACAGTTGATTCATCTTATAGATTGATGAATTAATTGATAATTTGCATCCCTAACCCCTGTGAACAGCACCATCTATGAGGATAAATTCAAATTGGTGCCAGCTTGTTGATGTTTAGTGGCATGTAACAGTGCCATGACCAGCATTTATGGGATACTAATGCCAAGGCTGAAATAAGTAGCCACCTCTAACATCTTGTGATGTTCAAGACAAGGCTCATAATGAAAGGTTTACTTATGGTCCATTTACACATTTAACTCCAACCAAAGCAAAGTCAGTGTTACAAGCAGATGACAAGGTGTTAAAATCCAGAAAGCCTGTTTGCAGTGGCTTATCGGGAGAGGAAGGCGTAACTAATGTGATTAAGCTAGCTCTCATCTTAGAGAATGGCTCAAGCTGGTCTGTCTCTGATGATAAGCTGTGTATTTGTGTAGGTGATACACCATTAAAAAACACTATATGGAGCAGACTCTGGTGTGCAGACTCATCATTTAAACCTATGTACTCGCTTTTCTGTCCAGCACCCAGTATTTATTATTTTTCGATGTGTGTGCTGTATTTTTTAACTTTCTTATGTATTTGAATTTTGCATCTAAATTAAGTTTCTGGCAAGGACACTGACAAAAGCAACTGAATATTTCATTAAAAATGATGAAAACAAACTAATTGAAACAGGGCGCAAAATAGAAAATGAAGTTTGTTCAATTGATTGCTTTGGCCCTAAATGATAATTAAGAAACTTTAAACACAACAAGAAAGAAAATATTATTTGACAACCCCTTATTGAAACTTAATTTGTTTGGTTTGTAACTTTTAACATTTAGACGAATCCCTGGATCACTCATTCATTTTCAGAATCAAGAATTGTTAATTTCTTGTAGCAGTGAAATGTAATACATTTGTAATACAATTATGGAAATACAAAACAAGTAGTCCATAACTACAATATGAAAATACGATTTTCAGGTAACTTCACTGCATCTGGGTAGCTCTGGAAAACTAACTCTGTAACATGAAAGTCCCCTACCCAGAATGCAGTTCTTGTCAATAGACAATAGATAGAAGTCTGATAGGTGCATGACCCTCGTACCTCCACAATGCCTCTGACTGTTTGTCAGTTTGTCATCTATAAAGTATATATGAAATAAAAAAAAGAGGCTAATTGATGGCAACAAAGCATGAAAAATCACATTTCATTTCCTGATATCAGCATTCTATAATGTTTCCAATAACAGCTTTTAGACTTCCACTAGGATTTGTAATGCCAGACATTTGCAGAGAGTATCATCTATAACTTGTAGCCTGGTGTTATCATTCATCAGCAATAGGCTGTCCAGCTTTTATCCCTTTAACAATGCTCAAGCTTCGTACAAGCAGCACACTTAAGCAATTTTCAGTTTGTTATGACATTATACAGACTGGCAGAGTGGAAAGAGTCACTACCAACAGTGGTGAGATGCCAACCACGGAACAGTCAAAAACTTGTAGCCCCAAGGCAAAAACTACCAATTTCATCCCACACATACTTCTGTTCAGATATACCCGTTTGAGAAACATATGCAAACACGAGAAAGAAAAAAAATGATGCACTTCAGAGCACTATTGACCCCGCCCTCAAACACCTACTGTATATTGACTTCTCCTTTAGTCATGAAAAGCCTAAATGTCATTGCATCCTCTACTGATGTGTCCATCCTTCCTCCAGCAACACAAGCTCTATGTCTTCCACAATATATTTCCTCTGCCGGCCTCGAGTCTGGTTGGCAGCTCTGTAAAAACACTGAGGCTGCCCTGACATTCACCAGCTAGCTTGGACCATATTAGGTGGAAGGAGGGAAGGAAACCAGCAGCTCTGACCATCTCTCACTCTGATTAATGCTACAGGGAGTCTTTTGGATTTGGCATGTGGTAGCTAAACTGATGCCAGCCTGTCTAGTCCTGACATATTGGGCAGGCAGGCAGACATGCATAGACATCAAACGCAGCACGCTGAAGAGAAATCAACTCTTGTCTCCATCTCAAGCAGGGATAAACAACAAGCTGTGCTACCTTTCCTGACCCCACACTCTTTCCTCCAGCCCTTTAGGTGCACAAAGTATGGAGCGTTAGGAGCACATTGTGGAGTGACAGGAGGTATTATTTTACATATGATGCCAACATGCCATATTGGATTTTGTTTGAGGTCGACTATACTTCATACAACCTACTCTAACCTCTTTTTACAGACATTTGGCAGACATCAGAGTTACCTTCTCACAATGACAGTAGAGGCCTAGCTATCAGCTTTCCATCCTAAAGTACAGGGAGCATGAAATACCTTGATGTCTCATATTGTTCAGACATTATGTCCCCTCTTGTTTAGTAAACAGATCAATAGGAGCAGTGTCCAAATGGAGCCTTGTGGCACTTTGACTTGAAAACGTTATCATCTATTCATGAGGCTCCTGGTGAATTACAAAACGTCTTGGGATACTGGTGGCTAGAGCATTCAGGGAATTTAAAAACAAATTAAAACAGCTACATGCATACATATAATACATATGCACAAGATGGATGCAAAATATAATCAAGAGTATAATAAATAGATGTTTGTCATTTGTACAAAGTAAATTGTAAATATACCCACTTATTGATTAGAATTTTGTATGGGAATTCTTATTTGAGATAAGTGTCGGACAGTTAAGTAATTGGAGTGAGTGCTGTACATCAAATTGCAAATCCAAAAAAGCAACAACTAAGGATATGGCCTGTGGTAAGAGCCATAACCTTATGGCAGCTCTGACATGTGAAAAAGTTACCCACGCTCGCTAAGCCTGTCAGCTGCTTCCTTATTATCAGTGTCTCCGCAGTTACACAAGGACATATTGGTTAAGAAAAGAAGTTGTGAGTAAAAATGGGCGAGAGCTGACTCATGAGAAAAATAAATGCTAAAAATTAGTGATGTTGTATGAAAAACGCTTGCAAGAGAAAGTAAGTACAAAGACACAAACAAAATGAATAAATAAGGGTGTTAAGATGAGCATGGAAAAGCAGATATTTTAAACTATTGTGCAACTTAGAGCACAATCAATGCAGGATTTTTGAGCTCAATATGGTGGTCTACTCAGTGAATTTTTGAGCTGAAATGAAAATAGACCTTTTCTATGTGGATTGTGAATCGTTTTTGCATGGTACAAGTATCGAAAGGTACTCAGAAGGCTGTTTCTTTTATATAAATAACTTAATTAAAGAAAATTTACCAACATTATACATATGTTACACTGGCAAACAATTCTAGAAATGAGCAACGAAAAAAAAGTTTTCCTATCTGCGTATTTTCCAACAACATATACGCTGATATCGATAGGTCTGTGATGGGCCAATAACAATATATCGGTCCAGCCTTAGTGCAACTCCAAAGTGCATTTTCATCACTGCTTAAAGAGAAGGGAGACATATAAAGAGACATGCATAAGTGTTTTCTCCTAGAAGCCATTGTGAGTCTGGTTGGTGTTGGGGCTTGCAATGGGGTTGGATGATCAGGCTGAAGAGCTAACAGATGTGCTACTAATGTCTTGCATGTCAAGCTGCCATGCCACGGCTCGAACCAAAAGACACAGCAATGGGAGGCATAAGTAAACTAAAGACTACACTACAAAGACTGACAGAAAGAAAGAGAAAATAGGAAGAAAGAGCAAGAGTGCAATAAGCAACTCTATGAATAAAGTGTGTTTCTAGCTTTTTACTAGCTCTGGGGAAAAATGCAGTGACCTTTACCAGTAGCTTAAATCTAGCATTCCTATCTGAAGGATACAAAACACCTAAAGTATTTATGCTTGTGTGTTTGTGTGTTTATTTAATGCTCATGCTACTACAAGCCAGGTACTTTCATACGGAAAATAATGGGACCCATAATACTTCAGAACATCACAACTACAAGCTTTTCGACAATTGAAACAAGCTTAACCTAATTTATCTAAACGTTCATCTAAACCTTTTATTGGACTAGTTTAACATCTGTCTGAATGCATGTGCTAATGATGCCCTGGAATTTATTGCAAAGATGTGTCGAGTCTCTGCAAACATCTCAATAATTAAGCTGGTGAGAAAAATGTTACGATAGCCAATAGGAATGACAGGAAAGGCTACAAAAGAACCATGTTGTAAAAATACAAACAGAACTTTTCTTAAGGAAATGCCCTAGTCTGTTCTATCATATCACCACCACCTGTCAACATCAGATTCAGCCAAAGGCAACCACTCAACTGCCTGTGAACAAGTGGATTTGAGTTTAGAAACAGCCAATTGCTATGCACAAAGCCAATTTGGTGATGTGTGTGTGTGTGTGTGTGTGTGTGTGGGGGGGGGGGGGGTGTGCGAGGGGCTGGGGTAGAGTGTGGTATTTAGGTCATCACTGTTCATATTTTCAGCCTTTAATTTGTTTATCCTGTGCAAAAAATTGCTTGCCAATAAAGCATGGTACTTTTGTCGTTTCAACCCACTGCTCCAAGCTCTCTGTACTCCATCCAAAAGCTTTTAAGTTCCTTAATGAGATTAATTAAGCCAGGCCAGAGTTTGCTTAATGAGGCCCCAGTGGCCTGAAGCACGGAAAGGACCATTGCTGGGAAATAGAAGCTTCCCGTCCCAAATAAAAAGGACCAAAACTTTAAAGGAGGTTTTAGAAAGAGGGTTTAAAAAGCTAAACCTTTGAGTAAAGTGATTAATCCATTTAGCAGCAGGGCACTTTTGCAAACAGGCATTTCAGTCCTGCAACTTACTAAATTATTTCCAGTGTAAATTCTGCTCTAATGCTCTCCATTGTCTCTTTACCTCCTCTGAAACCTCCATCTCATGTAATGAACTACACTCTGATCCAAGTATTACACTTGTAACAATTTCTATCATAAAAACAGGTAACTTATTACCAGCCATGACAGCAACACTGGTACTGTTTTCACCTTGTGATTCTGTGAAATGTGGTCCTGACACCTTCTGTAGCAGGAACTACCACAGCCCTGGTTTTCAGTATTTTGCTAGGTGTCTTTCTGTGGCGAGATTTTGTCACTGCTATAGTGACCAAACCGTAAAACATGCAGTTAATGGGAAAATAGGAAAAAAGTTAAGTTCCAGGGGTATACAAAACAGGCTAATGCATACAACATATGTTTTACTACAGAAATACTTAAGTCCATTATGTAAGTCCTTTAGAGTGGCCGGGATCAGCTCCAGTGGCAGAAATTGTGTAATTTATATTTATATAATAATTAAATCAGTTACATTTGACCAGGTGCTCCATCCAGATACAGACCTATGATACAGTAACATTTCATTTAAAATTAAGTTTTGATTTCTCTATATATGATGTAATGAATTGAATAAGGTAGCTATGAGTCTCATGAACAGACTGAATCCACATCAAAACTGCTGTCTTAGCTGTCTTTCTGGCTCATGGCGAGCTACCGTCAGTGCTGTGATGCTGGTAATTCAGTTACACATATCAAGTGCTTCCTAATGCACCAGCAGTTTTACCTTTCAGATCACAAATTAGATTCAGAAGTAATCCAGATGAAATTTACAAGTTAGGTAATATATCAGACGGGGACCCATCGGAGAAGGTGGAGTGACATAAACAGATCGAAGGCCATTTGGTCGGAGCAGAACCAATACTTCACCTCAGCCTAAATGTAGAGTTCCAGTAAAGTCAGTGGAATCGTGTTCCCCATTTCTTTGGGTACACAGACAAACTCCAGAAACATCAGCAAGATAATCTGGCACTCTTTATAGGAGGTCGTAAAGGCACAGACCAGCTTCTGTGGATCCTAACTATGCAGAGAGACTAACTCAAAGACTCGGTCTATGATGCCGTTTCACTAGTCTGGCTCACAGTATGTAGAGTGCTGGGCTAAAGCCTGATATCCAGCACCCTCTCACATGCCCCTTCAGCTTTCTACACTAGCAATTTTGCAACCATTGGCTCAGCACCAAGACGAGTATGATTGGTTTAACGAAACACAAACAGGCTTGCCCCTATCCTAGAATGATAAACTGGTGTAGCCAGACCATACTCAATGTGCACTGTGGATACACACGCAGAGTATGTGACAATTAGAGCGAGCATCTGTGATGAAGAGTATGAAGGTAGCAGTGCAGTGTGTGTAGAGTTTATTTGTGGGTGAATAAATGTTACAACTCCTGTCTCACTACTGATTAAAGTGAAGGGAGTTAGACCTAAAGCTAGCAACAAATTCAGCTCAGGCTCAATAAGGTGGACAGAAAGCAGACGGGATATTTAATTTGGAATACAGATATCCAAATTGATACAGTAAAAATGCTTGATTTTGTCTCTGAATGTAGTCAAAGATAGCATTGTCAGGAATTATTCAAATCAAAGTATAAATTTCCCTTACAATTTAGTGGTATTTTCTATTCGATTTATAAAAGGTCACAGGTAACATGTTTTATACTTATTGTGAATATGATCCAATCAATTTAGTTTCATGTGTGTTCTGTATGTACCCATTTTTTAATACCTTAGTTTGAAATAAAAACAATATTATGTCTTCTTGTGAACACAAGGTAATTATCTTGTTTTCTAGCGAAAACAACACTTTTATATAACTAGATAATTAACTTGTGATCTTGAGATAAAGGTATTAAAAAAGAATTGCAAGGACAGCTGTTCTTGGCTTCCATAACTTACAACTTGTTTGGGCACCTAACAACTTGGATAGGGGAAATCTTGCAGTATCTAACATAAAACTAACCACAGGCTCAGACAGGGAGGAAGAACCTTGAAATAGACAAGAGAAGTAGAAAAATGCAAGAAGTAAAGAAACAAAACTTTAATAATGGGGTTTCATGCCCATTTTCATACCTTTAATAATTATATTAGAGTCTTACCTATTTGCCTCTCCAGGTCAGCGGCTTCATCTGGGGTCGCCCTGGGCAGCACCCCTGGGTCACTGAAGCTGGTTCTCAGGAGTGTCCCCAATACAAACAGAAACAGCACACCGCCTATGACTGGGATGACTGGGGTCAACTGCAGCGCCAGGAACGGACAACTGGTAAAACAGGAAGAGATGGAGAGAGACATAAGCAAAAGCACAAAAGAGACACAAAAGTCTGACCAGAAATGCTTGGCTAAGCTAAATAGTAAAAACCTGTAAGTTCAAACAGCCAGACTCTTGAAGGATTACAGACAAACATCAGGTAGTGGCCCAAGGGGCATGTGTCTATCTGCCCATATACAACCTGCTCTTCTTAGAAGCCTGTGCAAAACACTGAACTGAACTTCTGCTAATATCACTGGTAGTAGAGACACGCCATGAGGTTTAGGAAGTGTTAATACCTGGGTCTTGTTGCTCAATGAACAGTAAGTGGATATACAGATGGGCACACACATGAGATTCAGTCCTGTGTTGTAATCTGTACTACTGAGACCATTTAGCAGCATAATCCCATCAAATGTCCAAGGGGACAGGTGGTTATTACAGTAATCACATTTGGTTCCACAGAGGTGGGGCAAAGGCTACCACATCCCATTTAATTTCTTAGTCTCTGTGCTATTGGATTGAGTTTTGGGACAGCAAAGAGGTGCCATTCCACACAAGGGAAACTAACTAAACATGTGGTTACCATATGCCCTCAGGGATGAGTTGAGGAACACAAAATAGCAGAGATTACATAAAGGCCCTTGTTCATCTAGTGAAATAAAGTGTCACATGCAAACAGGTTGAGCTAATCATAAGCTTAAGTGTTGGCGGAAAGTAAATCTGCATTAAATGCTTTTGTCAAGTGACTTTCATTAGAATCAGCTGAATACTTTACAAAGTGGCTCTTTTTAGTACAGCTATAGGTGATTAGTTATTGCATGTATGCATTACAGACACTTGGTAGAGAAGCACCATTTGGTTTGCAAGGAGACTGATTTACAATAAGTGATGAACAAAAAAGGCAGAGCTTGTTGGTGAGTTAGGTATTACCGCCATTCACTAAGTGCATCAGACTGCACTCTGATTGACTGCCATTTAAAAATCAATGCAGAGAAACAATGACTACAGATCATGAAAGTGAGAATGCCTAAAGTGAAACTGATAGCTATAATAAAGTGACAGAGGTCAACCACTGCAGTTATCCTGTTTGTCAACCATAGTTATTCAACCCCATTTCATAACTAATGTTATAGAAATGCTGAACTAATAGGTTTTTATTTTATTTACACAAAGGTCAAACTGTTAAGCCCTTATTTACATTTATTAAGGCAGTTTGAGGTGTTTTGTTCAGTTACATGCATGATGGGTTAATAATGGACATCATATCACTAATCCCCCATCTATCCAGCTTTCAGATGGCAACACATTGGGAGGGCAGGTACATCCGCTGATCTATGCCAACAGCAGTTACACTGATAAACCAAGCCAAACTATATTTAGGCTCGCCATGTTGGGTTTCATCAATGGTAGCAGATGGGGAGGATGTTAATATGGACCTGGAGAAATTACTTAGATTTGATGATCTGTGCTAATTGGGTTCTAGCATTCACTCCCTGCTTTCACCTGAGCTGCTGGAGATGACTGCCCTTCAAGCAGAGGAAAAGGTCAGCCAACACACTACACCCAAGCAAAGAACTCAAAGGCTTACAAATGTATTAGTGCATTCTGAAAGTGTGCAGGTTTATGAACTTATAAACACAAGTGGCTGGCATTATGCCATATTCTCAGATGTTTTATGGACATTTCAGCTGAGTACGCTGTAAAAAGGTTTTAATTAAAAAAAAGCAAAAAAACAAACAAAACTTCAATGCTGTTTTGAGAGATGTGACAAACTGTCTACAACTCGTGCCATTATCCCATCTGTGTGGACACTGGTCAATCCGGCTGCTCCTCTACATCTGGACTGAACTAAGCAAAAAACACTGGGTTGTCTGGGACATCAGCAGGGGGCTGCAGGCAGGACAACACTTTGGGGCACAAACATTTCTCCAGCTAAATACTTGCCTGGAGGTTCCCAAGGTCATTGTACTGGACACCGACTGTGTCATTGTACAATATACACATCTTAGTTAGAAACTTGCTAACAGGGCATCCATTTTACAGCCCTCAGTGATTTGTGATGCTTCCCTAGCCTCAGTCTTCTGAACTGGGCTGTGCGTAGAGACATCATCCTGCACTGTGTCCTGAGATTGTAACCTAATACTGGGCAAATTCCCATCTTTGGCTGAGAGTGCAACAGACCATCTTTCTGCTTATAATCTCCCAAATCTAGCTGTCATTATCTATACAGAAAGCAGCTATGTGGTTGCTTTGACTGCAAACACTGTACTGGTTGCATGTATCCCTTGGGCTGCTATTTGTCTCCAAATTCATACCACACAGCCGGCATGTGACAAGTGATTATTAGCCTTTATTACATCATATTATAGCAGCAGTAATGCTTTGGTAATGAAGGTTATACAAAAAAGGGCCTTAGGGTTCTTCAACAGATGTGTTCAATACTGTTTAAATGTCCTAAGCAATAAGCAAAGGTCAAAACTGAAGTGTACTTTGCGAAGAGTTGGTACAAACAAAACAACTGAGCAAATTATAGCTTCTTGCTGTACTGCCATAAGAAACAAAATGCGTATTTTCAAAAAGACCAGTTTACCTTAACTGCCAGAAAGGAAACAAATAAGATAGTTCCAGCACATTTCTGACCATTTATTCAGTGCTGAGTGGACAATTCCTTAAGAAACACTGAAAAGAGATGACTACTCCAGTCATGCAGGGAACAAACTCAATTCTTTGTTTCCTGTCTGGAGGGTTAAATGCATGAAAAATGTATCATCATCGTCATCCCATAGCAAACAACCATTCATTCTGTGGCATGCTGTTATACACAAACATCCGTGTTAAAGCCTGTAGGATTTCCCCCTCTTTTATTGTTTTTTAAATGTTATTTGTAATGTTTTTTTTTTATTTGTGCAAAGTTCCTGCTGGCCAAAATATCTAGAACGTTTTCCTCTGGATCTAACCCAGGAAAATCTGAGGGAAAATAAGGCATCAACCAATCAACGTCTATATTTTTTTCTGAGTACAAAGGATTATTGCTTTTCTTATTGTATTTATAAAAATAAAATAGAAATAGCTGACAGCCAAGTAGCCTGATTAAATAAAAAAAAATCATTAATTCACTTTTCCTAATAACCGCTGTGTACAAGTCTGCAAATTAACACTGAAAGGGTATAGGCTGCAGCTTGCAGCGTGGTGCTGTCTGTCTGCATCTGCCCTAGAAAAGCAAAACATTTCTATGTCTGATATCATTACCATAAATCTATCCATCTACCCATTCATCTACAATCTGTCCTCTGTTCTGTCAGATTGGTCACACGTCACATAAATGAATCCACCAATTTGTGGTGCTAATGGAAAATCACTGCAGTTGTAAAAAGCTTGGCAGAACTTGCGTGAGGGTGCTACATCTGTAACGATTAACCAGAAGCCAAGATTTGAATGGTTTTGAAGTAATCAATGAGAAAGTGATATGCCAAATATATGCAAAAGTCATTTAGCTGCATATCCACAGAATCATGTGGATGACCTGCATTTTGTAGGTGTTTATAGGAAACTAGAACGTGCAGATTTGTACTCCGTGAAAACATTGTACTTCAAAACTTGTCGTCTGGCAAGTGGTGATGGAAATGGCTGAGAGAGCAGCGCAAACCATTGTCTGCAGTGTGTCGCAGTGTGTCTCAATGTGTCGGACATCACGAACATAATCAAAAGGCAGTCATGTGTGATAGAAGGTGACAGGTCGGTAGAAACTGACATAGATTAAACACTGAGACCATTATTAGAGAGGGAGGATGGATGCGACATCAAGCCAGCCTCTATAGACATGGATCGATAGAGATGCATGGACAAGCTGCAGGTAAGCAACATCTTGCCTGTTGTGAGATCCCCCTGCAGACTTTATCCCGGGAATCAATTTTTTATCAGTCACTGAACATGAGTGGTGAAGACAATGAGCCATTTCAGTAATGCTTTTTGCTTTAAAGGAGAAGAATTTATATTGACAAGGAACTGGACATTCCAGAAGAACATCTTCATTTTCCTTATAATTTGATACCAAATCTTATATTTAACTGGGACTTTAGGGGCTTTGTTGCCATAGAGACGGACAGTTTCCAATGTCAGACATGGTCAATTTCGAAAGGGAATGTGGTTACCCTGGAAACAGCCACACGAGTGAACTGAAGCCTCCAAGGAAGAAAAAAAGAAACAAAGACATTCGGCATGATGCCATTCATCACAATGATTTTAAATGCCTCAACAAACAATTTAGTTCATGAGGACAGACTGAATTAGTGTTGGATTTGATCCATAAATTGTGCCAAGACTGACATTGTCACTGGGTGCTGACCACAGAATTAATCTGAGTAATGGATGACCAAGGTGGGGGATGGCGTTATATGTTCTATTTGGCTTGGCATTTTGTACATTTCTAGTTTTACATCTCCAGGACAGTAACTATGTAGGCTGGGACATGGGCTTGGAACTACTGTACCCATAACACATACATCAAGCCTAAACATACTTGAAGACTGAAGACATTTGAAGACTCAAATTATCAGTCGCAGACCCCTCATTCCACTGAGGTTCTTTGTGTCAAGTGGTTCTTTCCTTCTTTCTTTCTTTTTCTTTCTTTCCTTCTTTGTCAGTCAGTGTGCAGTGTACTTCTGGGGGCATTTCAGTTCCCAAAAGTGCTCCTCGCTTTCATGCTGCTCTGCTTTACATGATACAGACAGTTGCGGATCCAGACCCCAGGGTGAATCTTAGGCTACATCCACACCACTTTGTTTAAATGGCGTTTTGAAACAAAAACGACCTCCATCCACACAAGCACTTTAGCTCCATATCAAAAAATTGTCCATCCATGCATATCACGCAGCGTAGTGGTGTAAAAATGTAAATGGAAATATATTAGTGAGGATGTAGCCAGAGTAAGACAGAGTCAGCTGCCGAGAGGAAGAGAGGCCTTTCCGGTCAGGCTCTGAGATAACATCATCTTTTGCCTTTTGCTTAGACGTGGTGAATTCACTTATTTAACAGCCAAATTTGATTTGACAAACAAAATTCAAGAGGCAACGGGTACAGCCCTATATATAAAAAATATAGGGAGTCGACCCTGACTTATCTGGCCTACAGTTTAAAAAAAATATTTACCTTCATTCCTGCTTATTCAACACAGAGTAAATAAGCCTCAAGAAACAATTTTCTATGGATGACTGTAGAGACTAGGCAATTACTCAATAAAGTAACAAAATAGAAATCTGGGGTCTTCACACTTACACACAGTATCTTAAGCCAATATACAGATTACAGCAGAGATCTTTAGGCAGGCAGATATATTATTGGTTACCATGTAATCATCTCAAATCAAGTTATCTAAACATTCAGAAGGGGAAACAAATAAACTCATCATGGAATGATTTTCAAAAGTCAAAACAATTTCCAACTAATTAAAATCCCTGGAGCATCAAGCCAACCAAAATAGCCTTGTTGGTCAATCAAAGCTGAAACTGTGTGCTATGATAGCTGGTTTGGAACAAGTCTAGTGTACAAACACCGACTGTAAAGCCAAAGTCTGAGATGGCTGCTCTTTGATAGCTTGCACTGATAATTACTCAGCAAGATACCCATTTATAAAAGTGTACAGCAGGTCTGTCAAGGTCTTGAGAATTATTGACTGCTGAAGGCAGTACAATAAAACTATGACGGCCAATTTCTACTGCAAACACCATAACGATATATGGTTAATGCATCCGCAAGAGATATTAAAGCATGTCATTGTAGAGCAACGAGTAGCATAATGCACAATGACGAATGGACTTTAATCAGAGGATGATTACAAGCATTCGACAGCAACACACTTGAGTCTGATACACAGAAAAGTTAGCAGATCAGATTATGAAATGCACTACTAGTTTTGAATTATAATATGGCCAAATCAAAGCATTTGAAGGAATAAGGTTGACATCCTCCGTCTTCTCACCTAGACTTAATTAGTTTAAAAAGCTACCTTGAATAGTCTTCTTCAGGGAAATCAAAGGAGAGCCCAATTTACATGTTTTCGTTATGATAGCCTGATATCAGACATAACTGTCAACTACTATGTACAACTAGAGTTCCTTTTGGTGTAAAAGGAAAAGGAATTTGAGGTAACGTCAGTTTTGAAGTCGTGACATGGAGTACTGAAGTCTACGTCAGCCATTGCTTCCTGAAATGTGACAGCTGTCAGCCGTATGTGAATAATGCTTCTTTAGAATCACATGCACTTTATGAATATATGCAGCAGTTATGGTGCTGCATATGGAAAGGTGTATGGAAAGGTTAGCTTTTACTGTCCAAATCTCAATTCTCAGTCAAATATCTTTATAACAAGTAGGACATTTTCTATGACTTGCCTTCACATTTATTTGTTAAGTAGGCTTTGACCAAATCCACCAAATCAAGAGACAAATGCTAAAACCAACATATCTAATAATAATAATAATAATAATAATAATAATAAGTAAGAAAAGGGTAACCCAAACAAGTAAGAGGATCACAAAGACAGAGATGCAAACTCAGGTTGCCTACCTTTCAGCCAAAGCCAACTTAAACATTAAGCTTTACTGAGTATGAGCAGGAAGCATTGAAATTCTCAAACAGGAAATGGAGTAGGCACAAAAAAGTAAATGTTTTTAATTGCATAAACCAAGCACCCATTCAGTGAGGTATTTTATGTTCTGGTTGCTTATTTAACTCATTGAACAAGTACAGGAAGGAATTTAGTCCTGTCCAAACACAATTTGATTTAAAATTTTACAAAAATGTCCCAAAGAACATATATGTTTCATGACAACTTCGTATCTATCTATACATCTATATCTATATCTATATCTATAGATATAGATATATATATATATAGTATTACCGTATTTTTCGGATTATAAGTCGCTCCGGAATATAAGAGCCTACTCACACTGTCATTTTGGCCGCGGCCAAAACCGTTTTTTCAGCTAAAGCCTAGTACCTTTAAGCAGTGTGAGTGCACCCGCTCGGCGCACAACTGCGGCCAGCGGGCCGTCCACGGCCCGCTTGAAAGAGGTGGGCTTTAGCGGAGCCGTTTGCACATGTACGAGCACGAGCGTGCGCACGTGTATGAGCACGAGCACGAGCACGAGCACGAGCACGTGCCCTACGGCAGTATCGTTATGTCCGCCTGTTCGGACATGTAAATAGAAGGACGGACCATGCGCGGACATTTAACAACAACAACAATGGCGGTGAAAGGGTCACGTTGGTGTGGTGCGGAGGTGGATCGTTTACTGCAGATTTGGTCAGATGAAAATATTCAAAAACAGTCGACAAGACGCACAAAAACTCAGAGGTCTATGGAAAGATTTGTAAACAAAGCCACACACACGCGATCAATGCGTGTGACGTGTTACGGCGTGATGGCGTATGGACAGCAAGAAGCATTGGCCGGCCCTGGCAGTGTGAGTACAAACGGGGCCTGGGCACGGGGGGAGAGGGAGGGGGGACAAGTACCCTAAAGTCCGGGTCGTGGTCCGGGAGGACAGTGTGAGTACGCTCTAAGTCGCACCAGCCGAAAATGCATGATAAAGAAGGAAAAAAACATATATAAGTCGCACTCGAGTATAAGTCGCATTTTTTGGGGAAATTTATTTGATAAAATCCAACACCAAGAATAGACATTTCATCTTGAAAGGCAATTTAAAATAAAAATAGAATAGAGAACAACAGGCTGAATAAGTGTACGTTATATGACGCATAAACAACAAACGGAGAACGTGCCTGGTAACATATTATGGTAAGAGTCATTCAAATAACTATAACATATAGAACATACTATACTTTTACCAAACAATCTGTCACTCCTAATCACTAAATCCAATGAACTCTTCTTCCTCTGTGTCACTTCTTAACAACTCCGCCAACTCCAAAGGTAGACAATGCGCCGCTTAGCTCAAGCATTAGCAGGTAGTGTTATTGTTTTATGTTATTGAGTGACTATTGTAGTGCACATTGTGGGTCTCTACGATAAATATCACACACTGTAACATGTGCTCTTTTAGTAGCCGCACAACTTCATAACACACATACAGGAACAATCAATCACCGCACACACCGAGTGACACAGTCATGAACAGTCGAGCACTGTTCGATCTGCTCGATCAGATACACCACAGGTAGCATCTTTATTTCACAATGCACTTCTGCCATGACCCGCCCCCGCCGAATTTTGACTGGTTGACGTGTGTGTGTGTGACGATTGCTGATATACGCCTACTCTCTTACGTGACTGAGATAAATAATAGCCCGGGCTATTATTTGATATTTTACAGTAATGTGTTAATAATTTCACACATAAGTTGCTCCAGAGTATAAGTTGCACCCCCGGCCAAACTATGAAAAAAACTGCGACTTATAGTCCGAAAAATACGGTATATTAGGGCTGGGACTTTAACATGTTAATTAAGAGTGCGGAACGTTGCTCATTGCACAAGTTCCCGCCCGACCCGTAATACTGACGCACAGGATGCAACACGAAAGAAATGAAACCGATGAGAAGCAAGATGAGCTGTGGCTGGGTTCGGTGGGCAACATTTGAGTTTTAAAGTTCAGTTCAGACCAAAGATTCGCAACGCAACGAGTTGAAACTTGCAACTACTTGCAACGTGCAGGTCTGCAACGCTCTAAAACCCGTTCAGACCAATGCAAGGAGATGAGTGTGTCATCTCCATAGCAACGCCTCTTTGTACTTCCGTTCTAACCTCTGACTTTTCAGGCTTTTTTTCGTAGCTGGATATAATTTATAGAACTATAAAATATAAATGAGGACGGAGATAGTGAGATACTCACTACAGCTGCATTTCTAGTTGTGATGAAATAGAGAAAATGTTGTTTTATTTCCGATTCACTGCTTTGTTCTGGATTACTGCGCTCGCTCTCCTTATTTATTTATTCTGTGTGTGTGTGTGTGTGTGTGTGGGTATGTGTTAGGTTTCCACTTTTCTTGAATATACCGTACTAAGCACTGTTTTATTTTTTATAATGTCATATAAGTCATATATCAAAATCCATTTAAATTGAAAAAATGTTGCTACTTTTGTCGAATATTGATATGCGATTAATCACAATTAATTAATTACAAAGCCTCTAATTAATTAGATTTTTTTTTTAATCGTGTCCCACCACTATATTAGAGTATATATGGTATATATAATTGAACTGAACATAGCTGGTACTATCAGCCTGCTAGCTTCTGGTATTATAGTTACTTTTCAGCAAATGTCTTCTGAGTGGCAAATATTCAATATTGTCACAGAAAACCAAAAGTAATCTCCCCACCTCAATAGGGTCTCCCAAGCTTTCCGTACTCATTTACATCCTAAAGGGTGCACTAATCTCAACAATAAACCCAATCCAGATTACTGTTATCACATTTCCAACTAAACCCTCTTATGATGCCAACCCGTTTTTCAAACTCAGCTGGGAGTTAAGCTTGGGGGACTTTCATCTCTGCTTGATGCAACCACGTGACACTTGCAGCACTGTTCACTGGCTGTCCTTTCAGTGTCACCTGGGATACACCCTTATTTACTTTCTTCTTCAGCCATACAGCTTTGAAGGCAATCAATATCTGTAATCTTCAGAAAAAGGTCTATCAAACACAGATCCTATATCCCCCAACATACACAGGATGATTCTCCTCAATACTTGCTTGAGAAGAGATATACTGAGAGATATTACAATGATGCAGTACCAAATGTCTGAATGTGTTTAAAATGTGCTTAACATTGTGTTAAAAATGCATTTAAAGCACTTGGCTTTGTGGCCTCTCACTCGAAAGTCTCATTAGTCATCTGGCTACATGGATACAAGGCTTTGTCAGCTTTGCCTTTTATTCAATTTTGATTGCTTCTGATGGCAGGCAGGGGCAGGACATGAACCTCCTTTAAGCTGTAGGCCAAATCATTTGTCAATGAAACAACTGAACATGACATGCGTTTGCAATTGGTTACACTTTTGCCCAGACTACTTCATGGAATTATTATTTTCAGCCACCGCAGTTGTCATGTGTGCATTTGAAAACTCTCCAAATCTAGCATAACCTTCCAACATATGCCATGCACTCAATTACTCCTGGCACAGAGAGTAGATGTGCTACAGGAAATCTGTGTGACAAACAGAGGGGGCTGGGTCGATTGAAGGCTCGAAGCTAGTCAAGGAGAGGAATCACACTAAAAAAACAAGCAAACAGCTGGGCATGATTCCTGGTTTAAATAAGCCTAGGTGACAGATAAGCCTCTTGATTCTACAAAAAAAAAAAACAGACAGGGGCAATAAAGTCTTTGACGGAATGTCCTGCAAGGAATTAAAGTCCCATTCAAAACGCATTCACTTTTAAAATGACCTAGATCTGGCTAGCTGATATTCATACATGATTAAACAGTCAAGTACGATTATCCATTGTTCTGGTTTATCTGTCTGAAAAAGGAGTATACTGAAGCAATTTTGCTTTTATGTTGTGTTTATGTGTGAAAATGTTTATTTCTTTTATTCAATTAAGTGAAAGCAAGTGAGACTGAATCGGAAATGGCACAGTACTCCAAATTCTTATTTGACAGCTTGGCTTGATTAAGAGGAATTCTTTTCTTGTCTTTGAAAACCATGTCAACCATGGGTGTGACTGTTCAAATTATGTGGACAAAGACTCTTTTGCAATACTTTGCCTTATGACGCCCCGCTGATTACTTATTTCGCCCCAGCATGCAGGACACACATTTACTATTCGTCTGGAACACTGTGCAGAACTAACATTGTACAATTAAGACTCCAAATTTCACAAATGTCATTGCAAACAGGGCAGTCAAAATGTAGCATTCTTCTGGAGGCCTGAGCTGTAAAGCAAAAATACAATGCCTGGGGTATTCAGAAATTAGGCTTTTTTCCCCCCATACGGTTATAGGTTTTCTTTCTATTCATAAAAGATGACCAAAGACCACTTCTAAGGAAATTTATCTCTGCCCATTCAGAGCAGGGGTGCCCAATCCTGCTCATGAAAGGCCACTGCCCTGCATGTTTCTCCTAGATTTCTCCTTGCTCTTATACATCTGATACTTATGATCAAGTTAGCAAGAAGTTGAAGCTTGTCACAGGTTTGACTCAGGTGTGTTGTGGCAGGGAGAAACCTAAAACATGCAGGACAGTGGCCCTCCAGAAGCAGGATTGGACTCTGTTGTACACAAACATGATTATGTCGGCTTAAAGTCGTTTTGTGCCACTACAAAATCTGAGTAAGTTTCTTTTCAACAACATCCAAAGCATATCAGGATGAATTGCTGGTGCAAAGGAAGACTCTATAACTAAAAAAACACCCAATACACCTTGTCATTGAGAGGCGTCACTTGCAAAACAACTAGTCATCAAAACACCCGATGTACTGTTTACAAGTGGATTACTCATCATGCTTTCTTATAAATGTCCATGTTAAGTGACTGCAAGTAGGAGGTAGGAACCTGTCTGTCCTCTTTATAAGCTAAAACTATCTGATGGTATTCATGACAGGATCACTAACAAACCACCTGCCAAAGTCAGTCACATTTTATGAATCAAACAAGGATTCCTGCCAATCAATCTCTCCAACAGCCGAAAAGCAGGTTAGACAACTTCCCATAAATCAGTTCTGACGTAATTATTCTGGCGAAAAAAGGGTGACCTTGCGGTGGCTCTTCAAAACTTTTGATGCAGCCACCGCATCAATAAATTGAATATTTGAAAACTACGAGCAAGCAGGACAAAGGTCGAACTTGACGCAAAGCGTTGCTTTAATTTTGGTGACTAAAATGTGACTGGTTCCTGTGGATTCTTGGAAAGAATTCTCTTTTACAATTTAAGTCTATGGAGAAAAGTCTTTTTGGGCCCTATGGCAACACATCATGGACCCAGTAGTGGCAATTCCATGGTTTGGCCACTATGTCAAAGTGGCTTCAAAGCCAGGAGCTCCTTCTGGGGGCTTAGTTTTTCTCCGTACAAACGAAGACTTGCCCCCTGAATTAAGCCTGGCAGGAAGCACACACTCCAGGGCATCTTTACTGATAAATTAGATGTGACTAATCATGCTAGACACTAAAATCAAAGCCTAGACCATTCATGTATCAATGAAATAGGCTGTACCCTTAATATGCCTACATCAAGTCAATGTGCTGCCCTCATTTCCTGACAACAGACTTTAGTGTCAGTGGTTTTTAATCCAAGAAGCTCAGAAAATGCCCTCTAACCAAAGAACAACTCGATCCCCAGCTCCCCCTCTCGTGTCCTTGGGCAAGACATTGCACCCCAAATTGCATCACTATGGATAAAATCACAGCATCCATGTTATTTTATTTCAGCAATATAAAAGGCCATTCCACACATATGTAGCCACTATTCACTACAGCCCAGTGGATTACATCTTAAAGTTTTGTCCACCTCAAATACAAAAAATAAAAATGTGTGGTTTTTAAGATAAATTTTCACATCAAACAAAGCCCCACTTCACTCACTTGCCTGAGTGAACTTTAACAAGGCAAAAGGGAGAGAAGGCAACATGTGCAATGATAGCATGCATGAACATCTGTGGGGAGCATCATCAGAATAATAAACAACAGACCAAAGTCTGCGGCCTCTAACAGAGTTTATTGTGCATGGCTGGGCACCCCTCAGACTGACAGAGAAAACAAGCTAATGGAAATATGGAGAAGTAGAAAGATCTCTGGTAAACGGTCTGCGCATGTCTCCATCCTTAAACACTTGCCATCTGCTGACTCCTTCTGGACTCCAGAATTCAAAACATCATCTTGAAACAGATATGCCCCAGGTGTCATCATATCACAGCCTAATTTGAAATACCTTAAGATACAGAGTCAATTTAAAAGACAGAACAAGCCCTTACAAACCCAATGAGGAGCTGACTACTGGCGAGTGGGGTTAGAAAAAAACATTGAATCGAAATGCATTACAGTTAATGACAACAGAAGCCAATGTGCAGGTCTGCTGACTATCACCCTGTCCGATAAATGTCTCCTTTCAGCTGAGTGGAGTAGGGTGGAGGGAGACAGTGAGAGAGGACAGCCAGGAGGATGCGGTCAGCCTCAGGGCATAGGCAGTTGAACAGGGAGGACAATGCTAAGCCCAAAAGTGGCTGTGTGGTTGGTTGCATGATGTTCCTGAAAATGTCCCCTGTAGTCACAACAAACAGAGGATGGTGCACTGGGTCCAGTGACTGGCCACAGTGTAGGAAACGAAGCTATCTGAGGGGGGATAGGGATCATCAGGAAGCATCTGGCATCCTCCATTTGGGTGCCGGGGAACATCCAGGTACAAATGGACATTGCAGTGCATTTCCCTCCCATTTCTATATTTTCAATCAACCCTTCTATAGTACAGAGGGATGTAAGTTTTATCCTGTGATGCCCTCTCTCCAACAGTCTGCCCTTCGGTCATGGCTTATGTCTGTATCTCTGCTGAGGGAACAGCGTAAGATGAAGTGGTCCAGAGGTCACTGCTGATAGACGTGTAGCATTGTGTATGTGAAGGATTTCACACACAAAGCATTAAAAAAAAAACTTGCAGCGGTTTGGAATAGAATATACAAGAAATATCCCAAAGTGACATTTTTAATGTTATGTTTTGCCAGACCAACCGTCCAAAAGATACAGTATTCAATTTACAATGGTATACAGAGAAAAGCAGCAAATCCTCACATTGGAGAAGCTGAAACTGTAGAATGTTTCTTGTTTTTGTTAAATAAATAAGTAAAACAATTAGCTGATTATAAAAATGATTATGAATATTTGTCTGTTAGTGAATTGATTGAATAATTGACTGTTTTAGCAATACCTAACATAACGCTAGAAAATAAAATTACATCATAGCAAGGCCTTTTGAAGTGTTTTAAATGCTATGAGGACACAATGCTTTACACACAAACACTGCATTAAAGTTTAAAATAGTGCTTGTGTTCATACCATTAACTGTCTTTTGATTTACTCCAAGATCATTAAGCATGGGCTATCTTTACAGTCCAGATACTGAACAGCAGCAATCAACAAGAGCACATATTTTGCCTATTAAGCTTTCTGTGGCTCTGAAGCACTTTAGTCTGATAGAGACTGTCCGATTGTGCAACAAATCTCAAGATGGAGCAGGATTCTTATCTAGTATAGTGTGGTTTCTAAGATGATACATGACAGAGTGATTACTCAGAACTAATGAGGACGAGAGACAATGCACTGTCTCTCATATAACACACTCAAGCACTTGGGACAGTGTGTCTACTTTCTGCATTTCGGTCACAGTAGGCCAATCTAGGACATCTGTGATGAGGTGAAGATGAAGGGATGAAGTGTGGAGAAGTACATTCTGTCTGTTGATTACAGGTTGCAGGTACCAGTGGGAGAAAAACAGAGGGCACCTCTGGGGATAGTGGGCTGTGATTAAGGGAGTGCAAGTGGAGAAGTGACACTGTGTAGTCTACTCCTTAAGTCATGGGTGACTGATTTGAGATCAATGATAAACAAGAAGTGTAAGGTAACCCTCTTCTAAATCATAATGTTGTCACTATTAAAAGGTCATATTACCACACAATATCCTATTCCTGACATCCAGATCAGCTGCAGAACAGCAGCCCTGCACCTGGTCAGGATCTCGCTCAAGGACACTTTGGCTGAGTTAATATTTGCAGTGGTTTAAAGACGAGCCCTGTAGCTGGAAGGAGTTTTTTAACTGCAAGGCCAGCCTGCCAAAACAACAATAGTAAATACGAAACAGAAGGCTATCTCCCCCCCTTTTTAAAAAGGCATAGATCATGCAAGAGCATAAACCCCAAGAAAATTAAAAGAGGGATTCACAACAGCATAGTTTTCCATCAGCAACAAAACTGATTTTAATACAGATACTTTATATATTATTATAGTATATTTTACTTCTTAAAAGAGAGAAGTCTGTCTAATCCCCAACCAGTTTTTCTGACATCTCACTGAGCCCAGAGGAAGATCATAGGAAATACACCCACTCCAGAGGGACATAACTGACCTATATCTAAACTTTTTAATGTGACAGCTGAGTCCATGAAATGAAATCCCTAATCCACAATGTCAATGTGCACATGCAAATAGCAGATGGGAGCACAAAGAGACTGAACATACAACAATACTCACTCAAAGGTGAAGAAAAGTCCACAAGTCACTAGAATGAGGACAAGGGTGAGGTAGAAAACCCCTGTCTGCTTGGCCATCATAATCCTTCCATTGCAGTAAAATTTATTCCGACCTGGGAAGGACTCCCACTTCCTTTTCTTTGGGGTCCTTTTCTTGTAAGGGGTCTCCATTGGCGTGGAGCTGCGAGTGCTTATTTGGCTGTACTCGCACTCTCTCATGGACTCAGACACCCCGAGATGCATCAATTGCTGATTCAAATCTCCACAGCTGAATAAATCCCGGGGCAGATGTGCCTCTGTGGAGAGAACCGATCAGTTCAGTGTACAGGTTAAGACAGGGGTCTTTGACAGGGTTTTTTAGGTCAAGGACCCCAAGGATGAAAGAGAGATGAAGCAGGGAGCCCCTACTACAAATATTGTATAAAAAAATACAATGATCATTATTTAGATATTCATATATGTATACATCATATGTTAATGTCAAACATACATTTGGAAGGCACATTTAGTTCGAGTTTAAGGATTAAATGTGACTTCCAAATGTATTGTGGCCATTGCTCCCTTGCCAGTGAGCCTATCAACATGTTTGTATAATTGTAGTCATTTAATTTTCCATGAATGTATCTGTGCTAATAATAATTATGTGTTGCATTTATGTAAATGTAAATTTTCAGACATATTTTTAAAGAAAAAATGAAAGAAAACTTTGCACAGATTATCAAACAATTTGGCGGACCCCCCTGGACTAACTCCGAGGACCCCTCTGGCGAGTCCCGGACCCCCTGTTGAAGATCTCTGATAACTTTTTCAGGCAAATATGCCCGTGGGTGGAAAAAAGTTTGTGCAAAGTGGAAGACACACTTCCTGATATTAAACACCCACACTACAAGCATGTAACGTTTTGAAGATACGTCTAGCCTCCAGTGAATTCGGTAAAGCTACAAATAAAGTCAGTTCAGCTAATCTAACGTTAGCTAACTTGGCAAATAACTTCACTGGCAGCTCACACATACCTCAGCTTAATAGCGCCTTTGTTAGCAAGCAACCTGGTTAGCATTGTAGTCTAAAAGTGCCACTATGGGGCTAACACGGTTATAACAAGTTGATGAAATGACTGTTAAGTTAATGTTAGCACGTTGGCCAACTTTGCGATTAAAGGAGCTAGCTTGACTCGCTTCACAACACATAACTATACGCTTTAACTTGGCTGTTTTTACTTTAACTCTCCCACTCAAAAGGAGCTATAAATTGAATCGTTGACGGCTTCACATCCCGGTTGTTTTTTGCTGTTGAAACGACCGTTGAAGCTACAGCTCAAGCGACAGTTGAAGCGCTGCCTTACCGAAGGAAAGTAACGCTGCTCGGTCGTCGTGCTCGTGGGTGTTGTCACGTTAGCTACTCCTTTCGTTATCCAGGTTTGTTACGAGCTGAGGACAAAACAAAGAATGCCATTTTACGAGTTTATAGTTTAAAAAAAAAGAGTTTGAAATTGGCACCTCGTCGCCAGACAGGGAAATCCAGAGAAAAGACTGCACGACGACGGGGGTGCTCTCAGTCAGACGAGCACCAGCATCCTGACTGACTGGCGGCGGTCGATCAGAGAGACACTACGAGTCTTTGCGCACAACACGAACCAAGCAGGACCTTTATAGCCATATGTTCCAAGTGTTTCACAGCAACACACAGCGAATAATCATCAGCAATATCCCGCCGTTCACCCGCTTTTTTTCTGAAAAGAAGTTGCAGCATTCCTCAAGAAGCGTGCAGGCAAGGCCAGTCGACATTACATTGCTGCCACCCTCGCAAACAACAAACATCAACATGGGAGCAGAGCAGTGCCTCGCAGCCTGCTCCTCCCCCCTCAAAGAGAGGCTTAAGTCACTACTGAGGAGGTGCAAAGAGGGACTGGATGTTACAGGGGTTCTCAAAACGTGGTTCAGGGACCTCCAGGCGCCCGTTAGGGGGTCTCTCTAATAGCAGGGGCGTGTCCAGGGAGGGGCCAGGGGTGACGCTGGGGTTTACTTTCATATTTAGGCTGACAGCCACAGGAGATAATGGGAAAGACTGGGAATATTCTATATTCTTCCTACTGTCAACAAGAAGTCCCATTGATTCCAACAAGTGTTGGCTGTGTAGACAAAGTCTCATATTCCTATACTATATGATATACTATTTTGCTACACCGAGCCATTGTTGTCCAAAAATGATTAAAAGACATCACTGAGCCACACCACTGCACCAGCTTAAATGTTCCTTTATTACTGTGAATGTGGGCCCTGTTAGTTATTTTGAGTCAATTCCAATACACTGTCCTGGCATTTTATGTCTTTAAGGGCGCACTTAAACTATCCATCCGTACCGTGCACGTTTCACGGCTAAAGTCTAGCTCGTTTGACCAGTGTGAGTGCAACCGTACAGTGCCTAGATGTAGTACGCTTGCCGGCCACGGACTGTTTGGGAGACGTGGGCTTTTGTAAAGCATGTTTGCACATGTACGAGCACGAGCGTGCGCACATGTACGAGCAAGAGGCTTACGGCGGTTCTGACTTACGGCGGTCTCATTTTATGTGCACCTGTTCGGACATAGAAAAAAGGACAGACCATGCGCGGACATTTAAAACAATGGCGGCGAAAGGTTCACGTTGGTGTGATGCGGAGGTGGAGTGTTTACTTCAGATTTGGTCGGATGAAAATATTAAAAAAACAGTTTGACAAGACGCACAAAAACTTTGAGGTCTATGGAAAGATTTGTAAACAAAGCGACACATCGCAATGACGTCAATCAATGCGTGTGACGTGTTACGGCGTGATGACGTATAGGCAGGCAAGAACCATTTCGCCGAGGCCCAGGCAGTGTGAGTACAAACGGGCCTGGGCCACGGAGGGAGAGGCAGGGGGGGACAAGTACCCTAAAGCCCGGGGCATGGTACGGACGAACAGTGTGAGTGCGCCCTAATACCATAGATAGCTGATACATGGACGGATGATGAGACAATGGGCCCCTGGGCACAGACATGTAAGAGCCCCACCCACTCTGTCTATGTAGGAAAAAGACCTTCAAATACAAAAAGTCTACTTCAGTTGTTTTGTCGTCATGTTGTTTTTTTATTTTTTTCCCAGCAACAATTTATGAGTCAGGGCCGCTGACATTATGGGCCCCTGTCCCTGTGCCCAGTAGGCCCCTTCAGTAATCCATCCATGCTAACCCCCAGTTACACCTGATTGGTAACATTTGTTACAAAACTACAGTGCCGAGCTGTTTCAGGAAAGTATTGAGCCTTTTTGTTTTTTAATGGACTTATATACTTAGGAGCCATTTAAAAAAAATGTATATATTCAATAGAAAAATAAATTAGGCTAAAAAACTATTTAAAAAAAGTTGAAATAACAAAGCAAGACCCTGTTGCGCAGCAAGATTTCTACCGTGGGTATTGGGTGTGTAAACCCTCCAATTGCAGGTTTTCTTATACTTTAACAATTTTACAACAAATCATGACTTTCTTGAATTGCTAAATAATCTTTGAAATTGACAAACATCACATGGCAATTAATGGCACAATTCAAACAAGCTCAAAAATAATTTGTCTCGTGTTTACTTTGGAAATGCAGAAGGGGAAGGACTTCTCCTCTCTATCCCTAAAATTTCAGGGTTAATTATTTATTAGTCTGGAACTGCCTCTGATCCAAGGGGGTCCCGAGAAACATGACAGGTGGATCATATTTACGGGAAAAAAAGGATGAGTCAGGACTGTGTTATAGTGTGTGAATAAAAGCATCTCTAGCTGTTCCCCTGGGGAAATTTTTTTTAGTTTAATGCAGTATCATTTTACATTTCCCCATGAGTACCATTGGAGATATAAACTTTATGATGTCCCTTTAAAAGCTTTTCCGCTCTTCAGTAAAAATGCTCTACAGCTCTTCAGTGATGTTCTTCCTGTTCCTGCTGCAACAGCATGGATCAACATGACTCAGGAACACGATAACATGACTGAACTATGATAAAATAAACATTATCATTGACAGTATATCATTCAACAAATGGGTCATATTAGCTTTGTTTCTACTGAAAACAGACATACAGCGATATCGCCACATGGCTCGTGCCTCGCTCTCGTGCCCAAGTACAGTTCTCCGATGATGCAATTTCCTGTTCAGCCCACAGAGGATTGCATCATCGCCCTATAGTTCCTCTGTCGTCGGTCCTCCTCTTAACACCTACACAAGTCACACGAGCGGTTTGGCTCATTCACTCCCACAGCTGAACAATTATCCTCTTGCACTGAAAAGAAGTCTGGCTGCATTTCATGTAATGTGAGAGGACTTACCGGTTATTGTTCAGAATCAAACATTTACTCCATTGGGCTTTTATGTTCTGCCCATCATTCACCCCCACATACCCATTTGTTGTATGAAAGTAGGATTTAGCAGTCAGGTGTATTGAGCTCATCAGAGTAGAAATTAAACATCACCCTCACACACGCACACACACATGCAAATTACATTAGTTCATACACAGAGTTGGCTGACGATAGCTTTTCTCAGGAAGTGAGCATGTACAGTACTGTGAGTTGTCCCCATTTAAGTTTGTGTCATGCATCTGCAGCCCGGCTGAGAGCATGATTGGCTTCCGCTGCCGGGCATGTGAAGCTATCAAGTGGTATACTTAATCTGTTGGAAAGCTGTGGATGTTTTAAATGCTTGCTAATGATCTGTAAGCCCTCCAGACTAATTCCTGGACTGTGGGGCTCGTTAAGCAATGTGATTACATATGGCTGAAGAAGCTGTGTTTGTGTTGGGAAGTAAATGGACGTGATAGGGCCTTTGAGTCCCAATCCAAGAACAACATGGGCCTGAATCACATCCTGCCAAGGCCTCATCCAGGCAATATTGTTTCATTTAGAAAGCTGGACAGGATGAAAGCACATAGTGACATCAAAGCCTCATCAAGAGGCCAATACTCTCTATAGCCACAGTTATTGTACTTGGCCTGATCTGGTAAACACGCAGTTCACTCCACAGTCCACACACCAAACGTGTACAGTATTGTAACATATCCCCGGAAAGGTCAGAGCAGTCTTTTTTGTTTGCACCAAACGCTCATTCATCTACCTACATTAGCGGTGAGAGGCAGCAGGCCAGGGTACCCAGGCCAGAGGTAGCCAATGACTGGCCTGGCTTCCTTCTCAGCCACCACATCCATCCTGTCAGAGCTCGATGACTCAGCTTCTCAGAGGCACAGGAGTGTGGGAGGTTTTCTCCTGCGGTTGGCTGCCTACGTGAAACGCATCCTCCATCACCAAAAAAGTACAGCAAACCCACTTTCCATCCAAACTCTAAATGACAGGCTGAAATTGAAAACGCTCAGAGGTATGTGATTTGTAATGTGCAGGTGCACACGTTACAACAATACAGCTATAGTTAGAACGTCAAGACATATCAAAAAGCATATAAATCCTTTTTATTTTGCTACAGAAACGTGCTTTAGCGAAAAACCAATCAATGTGTTAACCACTTCTCGGGCTGCTGTAATTAGTTTTAAGGTGTCAGTATAATTTTAATAGGATAATATGAGTGATTGTACCTCTCTGCAGCCAAGCAACCCAGCTAACAATCACTCTTTGAAACCCAACCTGTTCATTGACTGTGTTGTAGGAGCTATTATTAAAGGCATCATAAAAAGGGCCTGATATTATGCCCACATTTCCCCTGGCAAAGGAAAGGAGGGAGAAATATATGAAAATTCAACTTAAGAGGAAGTAAAAAATCTGGGGACTATATTCAAATACAAAATAAATAGAAAGTAGGAGAATAGTGAAGAGTAACTCGGGCTATCGTACTCGGTATGATCCATAGTGCACAAAATCTCTGATGTGTTAATATAACAGTTTCTTCTTTTAACATAATTGTTTTATAAATGAATAGTGGGAAACATACTGAAGTCAGAGGAAGGGTACAGTGTAGTATAGAGACTGTCTTGTTTTTACACCTGCTTTTAAAATAAATTTCTATCTGAGGTGTCTGTTTACACTAACAAAAACTTGCATGCCTTTTTTAAGAGACCAAAGTGATTATGAAACTGCAAGTATGCAACCCACTCATCATAATAATAGCATCTTTGATTTGATATTGGAAATCTTTAAAAAGGATTGGTAAAACAGCCGAAACTTCTTAAACTGTGAATAAAGCTGCACCCGGCCAAATATAATATATATAAATATAATATAAATATAATATAGCAGGTCAGCAAGTAGTTTTATAAGGACTCAATGATTCTCTTCAGACAGCAGAAGGGGAAATAACATGAGCTCACCTGGGGCACGAAAAAAATCTCCCATTCTACGTAGACCCTGGATACAACAACACAAAACTATATGTTAATTTACAGTCATGTACTACAACCAAAGATGAGAGGAGAACAAAACAGACTAACAAAATCACCAACGTAGAGCCCAGTACAGAGTACAAAGTTTTCTTCAGCCCTACAGGAGCCTTGAGCTTCTGTAATGATCAGAGTTTAGATTTGGTGACCAAGTACATTTAACATCTGGTGAACTTTGTCTTTTTCACTGAAGACATTTTGACATGTTAATGGTGTTAATGATAACATTAATGAGAGCTGAATTCCATCTAGCTGCTTCAGTTTCAGCTTCCTGGTGTTGTTCAAGCTGACTTAATGGGACACTTGAATAGAACAGAACCTCCTTTAATGACATTATTTTTAGTAGTAAGACCTGTGCTTTTCCTACTATGACATGTCAAAATATGTCCTGTGAAAAGCTCCTATGCCTGCACGTGGTCTTCACTTGATTGGATTCAGGTTAAAAGTGCAAACAAGACATGCAGTTTTAATCAACAGGGCCTGGTAACAAGTATATTTCCCTTTTTCACAAGAGTCCTCTCTGAAATTTTAGATGATGTCCTTCCGGAATACAAGAGCACAATTGCCTTAAGAGGTGTGTGGTATAAGTGTGTGAGGAGGACGGGTACTATCACTGTATGTGCTGAGAATGGTGGTGGAAAGGTCATTGACCTCTGTCTTAATGAGGGGATTTTGAAAACGTATGCTCTTAGAGGAGCTACTGAAATGGAATTACTGTAAGTACACGGTACTTAGTTTTTCATTTGAGCCAGGCCAAAATGTGACACATCATGGGTATAGCAGTAGCAAATTACTAATTAATGGGTTAACCAATTTACATTGCTTTAGACTTTACTCATCAGGGGTGTCACAAAGTCATCAACAAACCGTCTGAGTAGCTGTAAGATTCAGTTGGTCCTAACCACAATGAAACTGGAAATATATATCGAAATATTTATAAAGGATTGTCTTTGATCAAATTTGTGTCCTTCTGTTGCTATCTGCTCAGCCTCTCTGTGTAACTGAGGGGTGGGATTGCTACCAAGTTTTGCAGTGCATACATGGTCAGATGAGTTGCTGCAATATCCCTTTTTTTGTTGAAATGGCTTCACTTTTATGAGCGCCTCGGATGATAATGCAAAATCATCTGTGGTAGGTTGGGAAAGAGCTAGTGTCTCATCTTTAGATAGACTGTCTTTCCTCTACCATTGATTTTATTCAATCGTTTGTGAGCTGGAACAGCCACATATTACAGTCAGTCCATGGACGGACCTTTTCAGTAAAAACCCACATCTCCTAAATTCATCTAAAATATTAATTTAATAAGTACTTAATTGAACAGTTGTCATCAACACCTAATAACACAATCCACAGAGAAATGCACACAGCCTGTACTCAGAAACTGTGCCTTCAAACAAGCCGTCATGACTTCTGCAGGGTTGTGATGTCGGAACTATACAATATATATATATATATATATATATATATATATAGGTACAGTAGAAAGTGCCACAACAGTGCTGTCCAGTCATTATTCAGCTGCAAGGACGGTGCAGACATGCCGGGAGTGCAGATGCAGAAGGCCCTGGAAACACTGACCAATCAGAGCAGCAGAGAAAATAATGATTGTTTTTTTTTAAAACATTAAAGAATTTAAACATTACTGAGCATACTATGTCCCCTTTATGTCCTGGTGGTCATGAGAGATCAAATCCAGATTCATGGATAGGAAACATCTGAGCCCTCTGAAGTGATTCCCAAACAGCAGCCATCTTTTTACTGAAATATTTAAACTCCAGCAAATATTGTGACAGAAAACTGACAGGTCTCCCTATAATTTGACTTTTGGTCTCTCGCAGCACATCTGTTATTATATATTTATATTGTAAGGCTGGAGGAGTCAGTTGTGACTGATGAAATTACTTTGAATGACATCAATAAAAGGCAGGCCATGTAAGCAGTTGATGTTTGTTTTATTGGCCTAAGATTGTCTGGACATAATGCAACATCTCCGGTGCTTAACGATGTTCATTGTACATTTATTTGTGACATGTGCAGCACAGAGTATAAATGTGTATACTGAATAAAAGAGAGACATGGAGTCATACGAAAAAAAGGCAAACTTTACAATGAGCTTTCAGGACATTTTGAAGATTCTTTTCACACGTTTCTTTTAGAGCATTATCTAGATTAAAAAATATGCCCATTGACATGAATGGAGGACGTTAACAAACAGAAACGTGTTCAGTTTTCTCATGTAACCTCGCCTAGATATCCTCTCACCCTGGCACTTCCACGTTTGATTACCAAAGCGATTGTTTTCTCAGCTATAATACAATGCATACAGGAATTATTTTTTTTACATTGAAACACCAGTTACATCTGCCATGTTCAAATATTTGACCCCATTAACAAAATATGTATAATAACGATAACAAATTTACCAACAATAAAAGCATTTGTTATAATAGTCGGAAAGTCTCTTGCGATGCTTGATTGAGACTGAAAGAATCATGTGCGTCCATTGTACAACAGTTTATATACACAGTGATGAAAAAATACAGACATAACACAAGTGCTTAGGAAACACAAAGTTCATCTGTGAAAGTCGTTGAGGCTATGATTGATAAATTAGACACTTATTTTAGCAGGCGCTCTTCTCTCGTGTTGATTGGCTGGTGCAATGCTGCCTCCTCATGGCCTAAAGCACACACCGCAGGTGTCTTTAAAGATTCTTCTTTTTGTTCTCAAAAAGGGACAACTTGCTCTAGAGTCCTATTGCACAAATTATCTTCCAGCGATGGAGACATATACATTTCAATTTGAAAAGTCAGTGTTTTTTTCCCCCCACAACTGTTGGCAAAAAAGTTTAAACTACTGTACAGTGTCACATTTTAAATAAATACTCTCCATTAACAAAATGTTGATGAGTACATTAGCATTTATAAAACTGAAAAACATCTCCACGACTCATCGACTCAAAAGGAACCATGTAATTCAGCACCAATATCTGGTGGCAGCTTTGGCTGAAAAAGTAAACAAACAAAAACAAATGCCAAACAAAAGCAATCCAACACCAGCAAGTATTAAATATCTGTATTAAAATGAGCTTTCAAATCCCAATCCCATTTTTTTAACAGGGCCCAGAAGCTATACATATATAGAGATATTTTGTTTATGTGGATATTTCTTTAAAAAAACAAACATTTTCTGTCATTCTGATAAATAAAAATAGAAAACCACAGAAGTATCATGTCTGCCTTAGCATCTGTCATGTGAGTCCTGCCTCTCCTCTTGTCATAATTTCCCTAAGTGAAAGAGAACTTGGCAAATAATAGCCACCACCCCCGCACTGAGCACAGAGGAAATGGAGATGTCTAACAATCTGCTTTCGTACAGCACAAACTCTCTCTTGTTCTCCTCCACTTTAGCCATAGCCACCAGGCCTTTAGCTGCTCTGCACATCATGTTTATGCTAGGTGGGTCCATATGGGGGTGCCCCATGTGCAGCAAGCTGTGAGGGTTCTGCTGGTACTGCGCCATGCTAACACCATCCTCCAAGAAGCCTACCAAATTACCCACACTGCCCTTCTGCATGGCTATGGCACGTGCTGCTGTGGGGTCTCCTTGTGCCAGGTGGGAGAGAACCGCCACTGCCATCTCCCTGTACACCTGGGCCTTCCTCTGACCCACGTAGCGGAGCAAGACAGTGAAGAGTTTCTCCTGACGGCTGAAAGGCGGCGTAGCTAGCAGCAGGTCAACATTTCCGCCCTGGATGCTCAGCTTGCAGAGGCACTCCAGAACCAGCCTCTGGGGAGTGAGCAGGGAGTGGGATACTGCTGATGGGAAGGGGTCCTGGGCTTCAGCGGAAGGGCACACCATCCAGTGGAGAAGGCCATCCAAGATGGGGAGGCAGATAGTGTCTGGATAGGAGGAGAGATCCAGCTGACCCGAGATGTTGGCCAGAGTCACCATGGCATTTTCCCTGAGCAGACTCAGGCACTCCCACCACCACTCTTCTTTGCTACTTGACAGCCCCTGCTCCTGCTGCTCGTCTTTCTGGTAGCTAGGGGGCGACCTGCTCCTCTCTGGGTGCTGATGGTGCAGCAGGAGCAGCCTGCCCAGAAGAAGAACCAGGGCAGGGTGGCGTGACATATCCAAGTCATTCCCGGGGATAAAGGACAAGCTCCGGACGATGTTGGAGATGCAGAGGCACCGTTTGGCCAGTGAGTCCTGCCAGGCAGAGGATGTGGAGAGCGGAGCCTCGTCCAGGCAGCGAGGCTCATCCTCCAGCAGGGTGATGTGGTCCTGCTCCCCATCCTGATGCACCCTGAAGGGGTAGGATGGCAAAGAGCGTGCAGGGTGGGCATAAGAAAGGGCGTCAACCCGAGCACACAAAACATCATCAATGGTAGCCGTGACATGTTTCAGTGGTTGTTTCTTCCTGTCGTCCATCTTGTCTTCCTCTTTGTTTTGTTTTCTTGTCTTTCCATCTGTCCTGGCAGGTGGTTCAATCCGGGGTTCAAATTGTGTTTGAATGTGTGCAGTGGAATCACCTCCACCAGCCTGCCAGTGTAGCAACCCGCTGGTGAACTCAGTGACGTAACCTAGGTGCCCTGTCATGTCTTCAATCAGGTCCTCTTTGTGGGCAATCTTGATGGGGAGCTTATCATATTTACTGGCTTGTTTAGGTTTAGGTTCTAGCTCTGCAACAGGCTGGTCAACACACTCTTTTTTACACTCTGCTCCTTTTTCACTCTCTTCTTTTTCTCCCTCTTTGTCTCTACCCTCTTCATTCTTGTCCTCGTTCTTGATGCTCACCTCAGGCACCTCCTTCTCACCCATCACCTCGGCTGTCTCTGGCTCTTTAGCGACTGGTAGGGCTTCCTCCACGATGTCTTCTGCTTGCTCAGACTGCGTCTGTGCTGCCGGAGCTGACTCAGGTTCAGGCTGGGCTGAGTCTGTTTCCTGGTCGGGGATGGCTTCTTCTTTCTTGTTAGCAGCAGGGTCCGAAAGGCTTTTCTGAGCCACGGCCCCCACCTCAAACTCTTCCAGGATGCCAAAGATCTCGATCAGGTAACGGCGAAAGTACTCCACAATCAGCTCGAGGAATCCAGGCAACTGGTCAGACATAAGAGAAAATGAATGTCAACAGTTTAAGTAGAAGGAAATGTAATTCTTAATACTTTTTTCAAAATGTCATTATATCTTGAATCATTTGGATTACATACATTAGGTTTATGAAAGACACTGTAGTGTATCTCTGCTACAACATGCTCCAGCTAGCTAAATGAATCAGTTCTGTCAGTCAGATGTCAGGTGTAGTCATGAAATTGGTTCTACCTGGGAGAGGTTAAAGGAGCCCACAGTGCTGTCATCGTACAGCAGGATATTGATGGTGTCTAGAGCCCATGTGCTCTCTGCCAGCAGACCAGACTTCAGAGACATCATCACGCGCCAGGCCTCAGGCGTTCCTGGGGTTAAAACAGTAGGATTTTTGGAACGAGGAAGAAGAAAAAAAATGTTGATCAGACATGGTCCAAATGATCAAGGCGACACTGAACAGAGTAGATCACTAGTGCTAGTTCTACAATTAGCAGTGCATTTTCCAAAAAGCCTCACCCACCCACAGCCTTATTCAAAATAGTGAATGAATGGAATACAGGACTCCATCTAACCTGTGTCCTTGGAGGTGAGCTTGCGTCGAGGCTTTAGAATCGGCATGGTGGCCTCCACTGATCCTGGTGGGTAGTTGAGGTCCCGCCTCAGGTTGGGAGGAAAGTGACCAAGGTGTCCACCTCCCTGTGAGCCCATCATGGTCATCCCAGGCTTAGGCATCTTCATGGGTGACATAAATGGTGCTTTGCTGGGTGACATCCTAGAGTCCATGGAGCGCTGGAAGGCCCCTGGGCTGGGTGCTCTAGGTAGGTGGTTGGCCATGGAGGGAGAGTTGGAATAAGAAGATGGCTGGCGTGAGGACAGGGGAGTCATGCCACCTGATGATGACATGTACGGAGACTGACGGTGCCACTGCTCCTGCCCTGGCCGCCCGTCCATGTCATCTCTCCCAATTGAGCCGTAAGGTGGCATTTGTGATGGTGGCCCCTGTCTGTTGGGGTAAGGATAGCCGAGGTCTGTCCTGGAGGGCCACATATTGGGGCCATCGGTAGCATGGTTAGGAGTTGGCCCCCCGCCCATCATACTGTGCTGGCTCTGGCCGGAGGGGGCCATGCGGTCACGGGGGTAGGGGTAGGGGAACTGTCCCTGGATGGGTCTGTGATCAGGGCCTGAGTACCCCCCTCCGTAGTGGTTGTAGATGTCTGGCTGCTGGTTGGCGTACTGCATGGCGTACATGTCGCTCTCGTGTCTCTTGGGTGGGGGGCCATACATGCCGTCCATGGGCCGTTTGTAGCCCTGCTGAAGCAAGGGTGTAGATAGTTAGTAAAAATACAGAATTCATTCTTAACATTTCACTGCTTTAGTAGTGTTATGTATAGTAATACTGGGGGCCAGGGGTATGGCACCAAATTCTGAGCCCTATACAGAAGCAGTCTTTGTGCCCCCCCCCCCCCCATGCTGAGTCGCGATGGGTAGATTAAACCATTTTGCGCCTTTTGTAAGGGGTTAGAGGACCCTCAAAGAACCTACACTATTATTTGAAATACATACAGTAGTCTCTCAACTAATGTATTGAGCTAATTTTTAATTCATGTTATGACACCAATTACTTGGAAAACACTAATCACAAACAAGACAAACTTTTGATTCCATGCTTTAAACTCAGCAAATACAAGCTTACTCTTAATACTAGTTGTCTCCCTCTTACCTGTTGCTGTGGGTACATCCCATAAGGCATGCTGGGATACTGCTGACTGTAGCCGTCATGTCTGAAACAGAATGGAGAAAGGCGGAGGAATATGTCACTGGCAGGTTTAAGAATGATTAGCAAAGTTACATGAAAAAATATAATTTTCACACACACACACACACACACACACACACACACACACACACACACACACACACACACACACACACACACACACACGCACACACAAAGGGCGAAGCGGTGGGGTGGTGGTTAGCGCTGTTGCCTCACAGCGAGAGGGTTCCTGGTTTGAATCCCGGCTGGGGCTTTTCTGTGTGGAGTTTGCATGTTCTCCCCGTGTCTGCGTGGGTTTTCTCCGGGTTCTCCGGTTTCCTCCCACAGTCCAAAGACATGCACGTGTTAGGTTAATTGATGACTATAAATTGCCCGTAGATGTGAATGGTTTTCTGTCTCTGTTTGTCTCTATGTGCCGTGCGATAGACTGGTGTCCTGTCCAGGGTGTACCCTGCCTCACGCCCGATGTCAGCTGGGATGGGCCCCAGCCCCCCGCGACCCCGACAGGGACAAGCGGTTGAAGATGAATGAATGACACACACACACACACACGCACACACACACACAGGTGCTGACCTCTGCTGTGAAGGGTATCTACTGGGAGAGTACATGCTGCCCTCACTGTTAGAAGGTCCCATGTTATTTTGACTCCCAGGGGGACCCATGTTCCCCTCCATCCCCATGACATGGTCCGTTCTAAGGATCAAACAACAAGAAAGTCTTCATGCTTCTGACAATACATCAGTGACATAACTTCCATTGAAAACATATGTATTTAACGAACACACATAAACTCACAAAAGGCTTGTACATATAATCCATAAAAATACTGCAGTAGGCCTCAGGGCTCATATAAGGGAAATATTGAGATACTACAGGTTCACCACCCTCTTCTGCTGATTGTGTGCCTACCTCCTGTCATAACCTGGCCCGTATGGATACTGCGACCTCTGGCTCATGCTCAAGGCTGACGGGGGTCGACCATACATTTCCTGCATGCCACCACCGGGGATCTGGGCTGGCATGTAGGGATCAGCTCCTGCCACTGGGGGGAGGAAAGCAAATATGGTAATGCATTTTAGATTATGTTATATAATACGGACTGAGTCGAGTACAAAAAAATTATAATAGAGATTTAAAGCTATTCTTACTGTCTTTTCAAACGTGCAACAGAGGCTTAAATTTGCTTTTATATGCATGAATGTTATTTTCTTCCACCAGGTGGCAGCATTCCTCTATGAATATTCACCACTTCCCATGATTAAACCAATTGTTCTGAGGCTGCAACTGTTGTTATGCAGCTTACATCCACCATATTATTAATTCAGGCTCCATTCTCTCCCGCCTTCAGAGGAGCCGCCATCCTTTCTAAAACCACTGTTTGTTCTGAAAACTAAACCGCCTGAGTTGGTCAAAACAGGTGCTTCTCAGCAGGATGGAAAGGATGAAAGGTTGAAAACGAGGAGGATGAAAAGGAGGAACAAAGTTAGGATGAGACGAAGGCTAAGCTACAAGAACATCAGACGAGCTGGTGTGTTTTCGATGAGAGGGACGTGTGGCGTAACAAACAGATCTCATCTCCTTTCATATTTCTACTTAATAGTAAAACACACGCACACACACACACACACACACACACACACATCTGTCCTGACTAGACAATGAATTAGACCAACAAGATAGATGAAAGAACAATGGCCTTCTGAGTCATTTTGATGAAGTGCCATGTAAGTTTGAATTAAGTTTTAAGAGGAAATTTAAGAACCTTCATTTTAAGGCAAAATGTGCTAGTTTATATGATGATACATCATAGTCGACTCAAACGGTTTATTCTAAAAAGTCTCAAAATATTCTGTGAAATCGGTGAAACAGGCCTTGGGCTTGGTGTTTGGGTGAAAGGGTGTCACAGCATGTGTCTCACTCACTCTTCCTCATCCCGGCGAAGGGGTCCTTGGCGTCGTACTGCATCCTCATCATCATGTCAGGCATGCTGAGGCCCTGCTGGTAAGGAGCCGAGGGGGGCAGGGAGGCAGCACGCTTCTGAAAAGCCGGGTCGCTCACCTCTGAGAAGGGGTCCTGTACGCTCACACTGCTCCTGAACAAGGAGAGGAAGGAGGGGAGAAAGGGAGAGACAGGGAGGAAAGAGAGGAGAGGAAGATAAATCTTTGTGATAGTGACCACACACACTTAAAATATGCATATGATGTGTGCTGTAAAGGAGTTGTATGCTTTAAAAAATGAATTGTTTAAATGATGGATATTTTATTTTGATGTGAAATACTCATCATTCGTCATAATATTATGGGATTATCATTACAGAAGCATCACTGTATACCTGTAAGCAGCACTTTATGTTGTTTAAACTACTTTATATAGTGTACTGTAATTTATAATAATTCATCATACAACAGTACATGAGTAAATGTACTTAGTAGTTACTCTCCACCACTGCTGTTCATTTTATTTGTGTCATGCACATACAAGTGCCCTGCCAACAGGGGCTTAAAAGACACCAAACACACCATTGCAATGGAAAAACAACACTTGTTGGACAAGAATATAACTGTGCAGACATAATATCTCTAACAAAGCAAACAAAGAACTGTGTCTACACAGTTCATTCACATATATAAATACAGAAAAAAACCTTAAATCATCATCATGAAGAGCAACAAAACATCTTTTGGATTTCATCTTCAATGTCACCTTTATCACTTCAAAAATAGTTCACAAATTAGCACTCAGCCTTCCCTTGTTCATACGTAAGGAACAATTCCTGCTGCTGTCACACTGCAAGTCAAGTAAATGAATCATGTAAAATAAGGAACTATGACTGTGGTGGCAGGAGTGGTAGAGGCAGTAACCGTAGTAGCCATAGTAGTACAGCAGTAGAAAAAACTGCAGCATCACTTGGATCAGCAGTAGTATTGTTAGCAGTGCAGTGTGTCTGTGTGGTACCTGTTGGAGGGCAGTGGTGTGACCTGTCCCAGAGGGGTGGTGGCAGGTGTGGGAGGTTTCAGATCCCCTGCTGCCTCTGCTGTAGAGCTGCTGCCAGAGGACTGGGGCGTCTGTGGCCCTTGGAGGGAGCCGCCTGAATTAGCTGCAAGACACAAGTATCCTTTTTATCAGCGTGATAGCTAGACCATTCACCAAATTCAGAGTAAAAACTGTAACATATTCAGACCGCAGGGGCTTCCCTGTGTCTTCAGATATGATCTCGAAGCTGGTTTGAGTTAGAGCAGCCATATTGGGCTTTTTGCTGCAGCAAGGTGCTGTATTAGAGAGATAACTTTGGACTTAAGGCCAAAGCACTAACAGTGTTACCCTACATGAGAACTGAGCTTGAGCAAACAGCCTACATGAGGGCAGATAAAATGAGTATGGAGAGACTGCTTAAGAGAGGCCAGCGGAAGAAGAGGAGAAGGAGGAGAGGACACAGCGAAGAGAAGGGAAGGATTTCTCAGAGGGAATTGCCCACTTGGGCGGTTGAAGCACAACTCTATATTTGGAAACTGTTTGAAGATGGTTTAGCTGTTTTTTGTGTGTGCCATGGATTTAATGTGGGGTTCATGTGGAGGGCTAGGCTGGGGCACAGGTTTATTTAAAGAAATTATAGTGTATTTATCTGCCATCACTCTATTGGGTAAAATCTGATTACATGCAAGCATCACCTAGTGAGGAGCTTGAGAAAGTCTGTGCTTGTGACCTCCTCCTAGAAGAAATACATCCTCTCACAGAGACTCCAAGAGGAGATAAAATTGGGTTAGCGTGCTCTCTTGTTATGACCATATTTCTGTGAATTTCTCAGTTCAGATCACTAGAAAATTATAAATGCCAAGCAATGAGAACCCAATACACAAAGAGCCCCCTACCAGATAATACCAAGGGATACAAATTCCCAGAAGCAGGCTTAATGGAAAATGTGGACCGTTTCAGTTAAAAGATGACAAAGACAGAGGAAGAGAGAATATGAAAGTATCCTAATGAGCATTTAGCGTTAAGAAGACTTTCTGTGGAACAGCCTCAGTGGCATTTCCCTGCACCGCACGTTTCCACAGGAAAAAAAAGAAAAAGGAAAGAAAGACTTAAGCTTTAAAAATTCATGCTAATTCTGAATTATTCAATGATACCCCCCCCCCCCCCCGCCTCTACATCGTAGGAGATGGAGAGAAAGAGAAAGAGAAGGAAAGAGGGAGACAGGGAGAGATGGTTATCCCATGATGATGAGCAGAGGTAGGAGAGAGGGCAAGGAAAGGCCAGTGAGCATTAGGGATTCTTCACTTCCTGGGGAATGCCCGCTTCAGATGAACACGAACAAGCACGTGCACGCAGGCACACACACCCACACACACACACCCACCCACACACACACACACACACACACACACACACACACACACACACACACACACACACACACACACACACACACACACACACACACACACACACACACACACACACACACACACACACACACACACACACACACACACACACACACACACACACACACAGAAGTGCAAACAATGGTGGGGTTTGCCAAGGTTAAGAGGTTTATCATTCCTCAAGAGCAGGCGGGCAGACAGACAGATGCATAATACCAAGCAGTGGGGTTACGGAAATGGAGGGGAGGTGGAGGAATGCGGAGAACTCAGGTGCCCTCTGCTCCACATTCAGAGGGAGAGAAGGACAAAGTAGGCGATGAGGGGGGAAAATTTGTGTTCAAGAAGCATGTGGCTGACGTCTGATGTGTGTCTTGCGTGCACATGAGTGTATGTGTGTTAGCGGGTGACATAATCCAGAGTGGTGATGGTGGTGGTGGTGGTGGGGGGGTTGGGGTCAGTCAGCTGAGCCAGTTCTATGAATGAAAGGTGACGGCGAGGTCGAGTTTGTTTATGTTCTACATTCCAGTCCTCATTAATCACTACTCACACTCCACTGACACCACAACTACACACACATATACGCACCCTCTCCACCCCTTCTCCCCCCCCAGCTCGTTGGACAAGCTCTCTCAGTGACATCATTGGCCTGTCAGTCTACGTGCATAAAGGCTGGTAGGCTGTGTGTGGGGCAGTTTGCACTTTGCAACAAGAAAGCATAGATAGTAGATCAAGACAGAGACATAAAGAGGAAATGGATGGGATTTTACTAGCCTGGTATTCAAAACGTTTATAACAGATTTGACCCAACACAGAGAGTTTTAGATTTTGGGGTATGAAAGTAAAATAATCTCTCCCCTTTCTTCTGAGGAGGTTATGTTTTCGTTTGTTTGTCAGCAAGATTATATAAGATAATTCTTATTTTTTCATCCTTGTTAACATTGCGAGATACAGTAGGGCATTTGTGCTGGGTTTATGTGGTGTCAGAAAAATTATTGGTTTATAAAATGTAATGTAATCACTTAAATAATATTACAATCATCAAGCAAATGACGCATTGCAACAAACAATTAAGTGTGTGTAGACTGGAAGTAAAAGCCTCTCTCACTATTGGCAGATATTTATTTGTTGAACATTATATTGTAATTTAAATGTTATCTTTTTTTTTTTTTTATCTCTAACTGGGTCTTATTTCCATAGCTTTGACTGTCATTAGTTACGATAATTTGATAAAAGTGATTGCAAATATCAGAAAAAAAAGCAACACTGCTACACTTAAGTCAGATTGAGCATTCAGACAACCGTAAAGGTTGTATACAAGTCAACAGTAGCCAGATTATCTTTGCTGCTTTATTTGGAGGTAAAAGTGGGTGCGCCTGTACACAGGAACATATCCCTCCGTCTCTTGGTTTCCTGAAATATTGCGGCATGAATGAAATTAATTTTAAAAACAGCACAATAGACAATTTATCATATCATTTGATTGATTCAACCACAGGAATTGCATAGGTTAGGTTGATTCTTTCACAGCTACAGTATTACAGCTCAAAGTTGAACCAGGAAGTATGTCTACAAACTGTGATGAAGGTTTATAACAGACACCCCCCCACCCCCTGATTACGCTTTAAAATAGGCATGTTTCCAAATGCACTATTAGCACGAATCAAATACTTTGTAGAGAAAGCTTTTTTTGGTCTCATCTAACATTAGTGTTACAGCACTAGCTGCAAAGGTACAATTCTCCTGAGGACCATCCCTCTCTACATATGCAGGTAATATAAAAATTATGCAGCAGGTCTCACTTCAATCAAGTGCTGCAGCATAAGCTTTACAGTTTAATGCTGCATATCCAAAAAGGGGGTCCAAACCTCACAAGTATTGACCTTCTCATATTCCACAATATAGACCCTCTCTCTGATCGTGTGTACCATTGTGCCATCAGCTCACATGGGCAAAATGACATCCTGTGAAATTGGTGTGATTAGGTTCTTTTGAATAGTTGGGGGCTGAATTGTAAATTATAAAGTGTTATGAGCAAGAGGGAATATGAATTCATTCACTTGTGTTTATATATATATATGTGTGTACCTCACGCGTACTTTATGTATGTGTGTGTGTATGCAAATGAGGGCAGATGCTCTTTTCCACCCACTAGGAAAAAGCAATCTGCAGTGTCTCAGGTAGGTGAAGTGCTCTGATGTTCTATTTAATAGCCAGGGTCACTTTTCTCATCTCTGCTGCAAATTAGAGACGTGACCTTACCGCTCCATATCTCTCAAAGTCTTTCTCTCCCCTCTTCTGATCCTCATGTCATAATTGTACACAGGGACACAAGGCGCAAACAGATAATATACACAAACATAAAATGCAACCTTTGTGCTATGGTGCTGCACCAAAATAATATTACTTAACCTCCAAAGCACTGTAATCAAATAAAGGCGAGGCCTCAGGTTTGAGGTGCAAGCGGTGATCGTATCGTGGCTCACCTTCATTAAACTAAGAATTCTCTCATCAAAACGGTGCTAATGTTCACTCGTCTCTCTTGGGTTTCAAGGTGTGTTCATGTATTCATGTTGCATTCTTGTATACTATTTTTAATCATAATGTAGCACACACTGGCTGGCCATGGTACTGTACGTTGTTAAAGGGGCAACTCTGCCAAATTACAAAAACATTTTCTCTGTTAGTTTAGCAGTATTTGGATTGAAGATTCTGATGAGGTTTCTCTTGTGTAAATGCAGTGAGCGCCAAAAGTGCTCAGGTCAGGCAGTTTTTTTTTCATCAGCCCATAGCCCAGACAAAGTGTACATATAGACAACAGACTGGACACAGGAGTATGTCAGAGAGAAAAACAACAGACTGAGCATTGAGGGTATGGTTCAAAATGAAAAAAGTAGTAAATACAAATAAAAATAGATAAACAAATACCCCCCCTCCCAAAAAAGAAGAAGTCTAAATAAATAAGTAACGTTGATGTAATGATACATAAGCAATACAAACTCATATATAATTAACTCAAATGATTTCCATTTTTTTTGTTGTTTGGGTGAAATGACCCTTTAACTGTCAGTACCTTTATGAACTGTCTTTGCAGTGTTGCATATACATGGTCAATTGATGTTTTTGGCTTGTAATGAATCACACACACAGTAGCTACTATAATATAGCATGCATTATTAACATTACCTTTTATTTCCTTTCTAAATTAACCTCATAGCTTATTGGCTGCTAAATTGAATGTGCCTGTTTGTTTCGGCCAAATGAGTTAACTCTTTGCAACTTTGTCTGTCACCAAAACCTAAACTGGGAAATAAATGTACACAACCAGCTAAATTAAACTCTTCTATAAATCTGCAAATGCATTTCATATTCCTGCCAGTCCTTCAAGAGGCATGGTGGTTACCTTCACTAAGAGGTCTCTGTCTCAGCTGCAAAGCTTTTTATTGTGGTGATGTGTTTGTCACATTGTCATGAATACAGATCACTCTTTCTCTGATGATTCCTGACACCTGTAGTTTGATCAGCAGCACCTGTTGTTCAGCTGCCGACAGATGGGAGAGTGGCGTCGTGAACACCCCCAGCGAACGAGTCTGTTATCAGGCCTTACCAGGTGAGGGTGGCTGGATCTTGACCTGCTTCCTGCTGTCCCCTCCAGCCATGCTGCTGCCGCTGCTGCTGTTGTCTGCCGGCGGATCTTCTCCCCTCTCCATCTTACACTCGTAGGCAAAAAGATATTGGATGTACTGCTTCTTGAGCGAGCTGGCAGAGCTGCTGGATGTACCTACGCTCAGGTTGGTGGAGAGCTCGCGCCACTTCTTGTTCTTGTTTACCTGAGTTGTTGAGGTTTGGGGGAAGGACAAATGGACAAAAAATGAGGATCAGTAATTCCAGTGTGCACAATTGTGCTCATGTCCTCTCTCTATACAGCAATGCATCCAAGTAGCATCAGTCACACACTTGTCATTTTGCTTGGAGTATGGTCGACCACAGACTGCTGAATTTAATAAAAAACATAATCAATTCCATGACTGTGCACTTAATATTGTTGTACTTACTCTAACCACAGAGTTGCAGGTCACTCTTGAATATTGCACATACTTTTCACATTGCTGTTTTTAATCTGACAGCAAAAGAGTACCACATAAAACGGCATATTGACACTCCTGACCACACTTTTTTAATCTGGGGCTGTTTTTCATGGTTCAGTAGAAGAAATCCCAACACCACAACATACAACATTTTAGACAATAGTGCACTTCCAGTTTTGCAGCAGTTTAGGGAAGGTCATTTCCCATTTCAATACCACAAAGTCTCAGGTCATAAAGCAATTTCCATAAAGAAATTATTTTCCAGATTTCAGTGTGGAAGAGCGTGACTGGCCTGAAGAGAGCCCTGACCTAAACCTCATCCATCCAACTGAACTGAAACACTGACTGTGAGCCAGGCCCTATCACCCAACATCAGCAGCTGATCCTCGCAGGTTCCAAAATCTTGTTAGGAGTCCTTCCAAGAAAAGTGGAGACTATTAACCTCTTCCACTTCACCCTCACTATCACAGGCCGATATGTTTTGTCTTCTTTAGGTGGAACAGGGGATCTTTGGGGGACAGAAGATGCCACATAGTAATGGTATTCATCTTTTAAAAGCTGGAAACCTGAGGATTAATTTAATATGAAGCAGTGTGTCAAATCTTTCTACTCATAAATCTATAATAAACATTGTGTTTTGGATTTGCACCTATTTAAATTTTGAAAGTTTATAGTGTATAAGGGCTTAGAAAGATATGATAGAAATATACGTATGATGGCCATTGCCATGCTCTATTCTGTTTCATAAGTTTGGGTTGATACTATTTGTTACACAGATTTGGTGCTAAATTAAAAAAAAATGTAATCACTTGATAATGACAAAGATCCTACATAGTTCCTAAATACCACATTAAGCCTTGAGGAACACCATAAAAAAAAAATCAATGCGTTGATTATGTATCAAAAAACTTTGGATATTTGGAGATTTCTGCAATAATTGCATCTTTGGGTGATGGGATGGTGAGCAACATTCAGGAATGCCCTTATTGTCAATAAACCTAGGAAAGCCATCAATCCTCTGAATGCCTTAGGTCTCTAGTTCGTGGTTGTAAAGTTTCATGAGGCTGTGATTATCCTAGAAGTCACAACAGGTTTCAAGTTTCCAAAAATGGTCTCAATAAAATGAAATGGCTACTATGGGGACTAACATCATTACTCATTGAATCCTTAAGAGTGCATAGGATTAGCATAAAGTGGGCTTGTCTGTAAAGTGGAGACTCGTGGGTACCCATAGAACCTATTTTCATTGAGATATCTTGAAGTGAGTGTTTGATGGATGCTGTCTAGTTTCATATGATACCTTCTATCTTTAAAACCTGCTCCAGCCTCTGAAATACAGCTGAGGACACCAGCGTCAGCGAGGAGGGGAAGGGGTTACAGCATAAGATGCCCATGGCTTGGTGAATAAGAGACTGTAAGTAATGTTTGTCCATATACTTTTGGCCAAGTAGTGTTTACCATTTCCTGTTTTCTCTAGGTTTCCTGTAAAGCTCCCACCATTAGTGTGTATAGCTTTATATGTTTTACATTTTTATTCCATGCGGGTTGACACATGGAGCTTTCTCAGAACTCAAGTATTGTGAAATTTGGAATAGGAATTAGGAATATGGGTTTTCCAAGATTAACTTCATTCTCTTGAGTACACCCCTCATCATTTACAAGCTCGCCATATGCTCTGCTGATTCACACGTTACTGGAGAATATTAAATAGCGGATGCTGATGCTGAGGATATGTTGCTGCTGAGAATACTTTTTTGAACTGTGTGATCTATCTGTTATCTCTTGCATTTCCTTGTCTCAGTACGCTGTGCAATAACAATCAAGGTCAATCTAATATCATCCCAACATAACAACATCAAGTGTGTTCCCTAAACGTTACCATGGCGAGGCCTCCTATCTCTCGAACAGCTATGTAGAGCTTCCAGAGGTCTAGCGGCTTCTTGCCCACAACCGGTAGCTGGGCAACAGGCGTGCCCCTCTCCTCCATGAAGGTCAGGTACCGCTCCACCCAGCCCCGCCTCTCCGGCTCCACACCCAGCTCAAAAAGCCGCGTGATTCGCTCCCCAGTGAGGGAGGAGGAGTTAGGGTTGGCTTTCTGGTCAGGGATGCAGAGGTAAAAAGAGGCTTATGGTAATGGAAATGGAACGTAACAATGTGACCTTAAACACGCTACATTTATGTTAATTTATACAATCTTTTTTATCATAGAGTACTTTATGTGTACCATATATATGTGTGTATGCACAATAATACTCTTTTTATCCCAGGCTTGACATGTGTGGACACATCATTTACATAACTTTCTAAATGCTAATTTGGGGAATTCATGCACAGTATGTACATTCTAGTAGAGATAGTCTATTCTGCAGTTTATTTTACTTTGCTGCCTGTATCATACTGTTGTTTTCTGTTAAACCAACCCACTCTCCCTATGAGGATCATTAAAGTTTCATCCCATATTTACACAATCTGAAGTAGGCCCTTGGTTGAATCACCAAGCAAAAATAAACACTTCTTTAGAGCTTGTTCAGTGTGCAGCCTGTGTTTAGGTGTTGTTTAAGTTCATTCACAGCACATGCATATCCCTCAAATTCAAATTAGTGGACAAAGTTTAATCTCACACAGCCATGCCTGGTTCCAGTCCAAGTTTTGAAAAGACTTCTGTGCTCTAAGAACCAGCTTTGTATCATATAATTACACAATAATCCTTCAGTCATACATGAATAAAGCTTTTACTGACATTATTGTCCATAAAGAGAAATCCACTTTGATTCACTGATCGTTAAGTCGCTTTGTTTGGTTTTGTTTGTTTGTGACAATATGTTAATGTAATTCCTGCACTTATTTAGTAAACGCACACATTCATCCAACAGTGTTTGAGTTTTTCTAGTGCTTACAGGACTGGAGGGGGTCTTGAGGGGCCAGGGGGGGCTGCTGATGCTGTCGCTGTCGTCTCCATGGTAGGAGGACAGGCTAGCTGGGCTAGGCGAGAGGGGAGAGGGCACGGGCAGGGCACCTCCTGGTGTGGCTGGCTGGGACACACACTGCTGGGAGCTACTGTTGCTGTTATTGTTGCTGTAGCCATCCTGTAGCTGGGAGGAGAGGGAGAAGAAGAGGGCTTTAATTTTCTTTGTATAAAAGCATCCATCACTGTGTTCTTTCACGCACCTGCTCTGCTGCTGTCCACACAACAGTGAGGAGATAACCCAAAACGAGTTAGTGTGTGTGCGTACGGACATACAGACACATGTTTGTGTGTGTGTGTTTGTGTGTGTATGTGTTTGTGTGTGTGTGTGTGTGCGTGTAAGTGTGTGTGTTTGTGGTGTAATGCATATGTTTGGATCCCAAAGTGCATAAAGTGTTAGCCTAAAGTGCAGTACATATATTTAGTTACTTTCCACCACTGAAATGACCTTATAGCCAGGGCAGTAAGTGTTTGTGTGTGTGTGTGTGTGAAAGATTTTGCATGCGTTACTGCTATTGTGTCTTTGTCTCCATGCATAAATGCATGTGTTTGCATGCCAGGGATATAGAATGCATGCAGATTAGCATGTATTAGTCAGTGTCTTCTTCATCGGTGTGTGTGTGTGAATCTCAGTCTAGTCCTTCAATGCATTTGTGTGTGTGTGTGTGTGTGTGTGTTTCTGGTGTGTGAGTGTGAAAGAGACTGCGAAAGAGGGAACAACAGCTTGACAAGTGCTTCTGGTCTGTGTACAGAATGCTCATGTCAGCAAAACCTTATCTTTCTCCCTCCCTCTTTCTCTTTCTATCTCTCGCTCTCCTACTCTCTCTCTCTCTCTTGGCAGACAGATCATCTCTTTTGGGAGCACTGGGGGTCTTTCTGGCTGCTCTGACTGCCTTAAATAATTCAAAAGGCCCTACTACCGTAATCAGCAAAAGAAAAGACAGGGATTAGTAGGGAAAGTCTTGTAGTGGATGTGATGGAAGCGTGTGAGTGTGTTTGTGCATGTCTGTGTGTGTGAGAGACAGAGAGAGAGAGAGAGAGAGAGAGAGAGAGAGAGAGAGAGAGAGAGAGAGAGAGAGAGAGAGAGAAGCGAGAGATAGAGGGTTTTTTTTTATAGCAAAAACAAGGGGAGGGGGTAGAAAAGAGCAAAGAGCAGAGTTCTGTTGTTGCTGAGCTGAGCCAAACCGAGCTGCAATTGTAGGGCAAAATGAGAAGTCAGCATTGTGTATTGGGACTTGTGTGTTTTTGTGCAAGTGTGAGGCACTGAGGAGAAGGAGTGCTTAAGAGAAGGTCGGTGTATATATGTGTGTGTGACTTACTGGAAAGGTGTGTGCGTGTGGCTTCTTGTCTTTTTGTTAAATAAAATAAATGAAGAAATATGCGTGTGTGTGTGTGTATCAGCTGTATTTCCGTGTTGTGTTTGAATGTGTCTACATGCATGTGTGTACTGCAGATGCCGAGCCCTCTCTTTCTTTCTTTCTTTCATTCTTTCTGTGTCTCTCTCTTTTTTTGCAGCTCGGGCTGCCAAAACATCAGCAAGAAGAGAGTGCTGGGGGCAAAAACAAAGCGAGGAAAACATTAGGAATAGTAAATGTTAGACAAATCATTAAATATGGTGAAAAAACTACATCCCACTCTGCTGTGGCAGCATATGCTGATCAGATTTGGTTTGCTTCATTAAGGGAGCAAAAAACAAAACAAAACAAAAAAAAAGGGAGGGAACGGCAAAGAAAGAAGGCAAGAGGAAAAAAGTTCAAGGAGGTACCTTTGGTTTATGAGGCTCGTTGGCGGGGCCCGCATCGTCTTTTACGTCGGCTTTTGGTTTACCATCTGGGCTCATCATTGCATCTGCAGACATTCCAATGGCTCCTTCACCAAGAATGAGAACACATTTACTAAAAAAAACATTTGTACGGAAACTAATAAAGGAAGAGACTGAATAAAAACATTTAGTGAGAGATATCTGTGGGCAGATAAGCTTTGCTATTTGGCTTTAAAAATCACATGGTCTGAAGTTAACCAAAGCTGAAGTAAAGTTTTTGTTTTGGATTTGTTTTGTTTTTACATATAAAAAAACTTTGGCCAACAGGTATGCTTTCACCACAGAAGAAGATATACTAATTTCTGTATTACAGTTAAATCAATATGTTTTAACTCCCTCAAATGAACGGCGCCCTCTTTGTGTGTGCTGAAAGCCACTTGATAACGGTTTGCATAATATCAAGACAGAGTCTGACATTGTAAAATGGTTTAAATAATATGTTATTTCGTTCTGTGTTCTCAAGGCCTCTCTAGAGTCTGTCCAGCCATACATCTCAAAGGGAAGATTGTGAAAGAAAAAATTGCTGATTACAAAAGACACAAGATAAGACTGCATGAAAAGAAAGCCAGCACGCTCTTTCAACCTTGTCGGCTGCACATCCTCAGTCTTGGAGAACTCCTGGATGTTCTCACATATTCAAAGTGGCAACAGAATGGGAAGGTTAGCATTCAAGAGTTGTTTGCTGACAAGGAGGCTTGTTTCTGTTTTCAAAAGACATTTGTGTACCTTCACGAGGTCTCTAATTGAAGAAGAGTTGAGATCCTTCAAGACTATTTTTTATAGTGCCAGCTGCATATTTCTTATTAACACAAAGAAGGGGTCCTTGAATGCAAGGCTCCCTTCTTACTTTTCCCTTGTGTGCTGCGGCACAGTGGGAAAAACTAATGGCTATATACTGTGCCCAGGGGCAAACCAGATGAGTTTTGAGGAACCTTGGCACTCTAATTCCTTTGAAGTTTTCCAAATGTCACGCATTCTGATATTTGGTTTTGAATAAAAGGTGCCTTTCATTTTGGGAGCCACAGTGCTCTCCGAGGTGCGTTTAGCAACAATGCAACAAGGTGAAAGGCTGGAAGAAAAGGGGATGCACCACATTAATCTTTGCTCCATGTAGGGCCAGCTCTGCAGGAAAAGTAAGAGCTTGGAGAAAGTAACTCTCTTGATTTCTTAGCCTTTTACTATCTTTTGTCCCTTTTAGCCCCCCCCCATCTCTCTCTCTCTCTCTCTCTCTCTCTCTCTCTCTCTCTCTCTTTCTCTGTCTCTCTGTCTCTCTTTCTCTCTTTCTCTCTCTGTCTCTCTCTGTCTCTCTGTCTCTCTCTGAATGGAAACAATCCTGAGTTGGCTCTGCTGTACCTTCCATATAACACATAGGTTAATCTTGAGGGGCTCAGTGTACTGACTAATATTAACCCGGAGGGCTGTGATTTCTTATTCAACATAGGGTCATAAGCAAGCCGCAACCTCCGGGGCTGAAAAATGAAGCCAACATGGAAGTGCCAAAGTTCCTCAAATGATCACTTCAGGCTGGCTACAAAAGTGAGTCAATCCCAATAGACCCCCAAACTAAAATGCATAACATTATAGCAGAAACAACCATGTTTACAGCCTGGTAAAAACGGTGTTGGTCTCTATAGCTGATTTCCCACTTCATTAGAACTGTATTTTTTTATAACTTCTCCATTTTAATTATATAAATGTTTAATGTTATGCATATTTAAGGGCATGGCTCTTTGACTGACAGGTGGGTGCAGTCACAGGAGGCTAGCATAGACTGTAGAAAACATCACATTACTCCCATCCTGGCTTCGCTCCACTGGCTCCTTTGGACGTTTTGTTTTGTTCATTTTAAGATTTTACTGATCACTTTTAAGGCTTTTCAAGGACTAGACCCAGAATACATCTCAGACATGCTGACCCCATACGGGCCTGTTTGCAGCCTTAGATCCGCAGATGGGTATCTCTTAACTGTTGCAAGGCCGAGGCTCAAAACCAGAGGTGACCGGGCCTACTCTGTCAGAGCGCCTCGGCTTTGGAATGACCAGCCGGTGGAAAAAAGGTTTTTAAATCAATTCTTAAAACAAATTTTTAAAGACTTGCCTTCCTGTGATGCAGTCTTTTTTTTATCCTTTTATCTCATTACTCTTTTTTCTTTGCAAGCAAATTAAAATAATTAACTAATAAGCTAATAATAATTACCTTTGTCCTTTAATGCTGCTCCATCGCCCCCCTTTTTTTTCTTTACAATGAAAATATGGTTATGTTTTACCTTATTGGATTTTACTATTATTATTATTATTATTTTTAGTTTTGTTTACACTGTATATATGTGTGTATTTTGATGTGTTATGTCAAAGCACTTTGTAAACTGCTCTTTTTAAAGGTGCTTTACAAATGAAGTTATTATCATTATCATCATTATTATTATTATTATAATTAAAATTATTATTATTACTTGGCCCTCAGCTCCATCTATACTCCACCTATTTGCCCATTTTTGAATTAGCCAGGAGTGAGGCAACATCAGGAAGATTGTGATGGCTGGAGCCACCCACTTTGAGCCTCATTTTGGCTCTTTAGAAACCTATGAATGACTTCCCAGAGACTACTTCCATATTTTATACAGTCTTCTGTCATGGTGAGTGCAGTAGGAGGCTGTATGAATGGACTTGGATATGAAGGGAAATAAAGACATTATCTTCCTTGTAAGATATGTGTGTCGTTTAAATGCTGATATTTGTATTTACTAATATCAGCACCTGTATGTAAGTATTCAAACCTTTAGACAATATACCTGAAGCGGCCATATTGTAGGATGGACCTTGTGCGATGCCCATGGCTGAGCTGTTGTTTCCAGTTGGCTGGCTGTAGGGGACAGTGGTAGCCATGGTGCTCGCTTGGCTGATGCCGGGGCCTTGATAGTTACCCTGCCTACTACAGACAAAGGAGAAGGATGTTAGTAGAACTGATAAAGCTGAATCCAGTTGAGATTCACAATGTAATGACAGGCTGTGGAGAGATAAGTGGGTCACAGTGAAAGCTGCAAAAGAACAGAAGTCACAAAATCGTACAGAGATGATATTTGGCAGTCTGTCGCTGCCATACTGCTTTATTGTTGTAGTAAAAACCGAGCGGCATGTATATCTGAAAGTCACAATGAAAGCACAGTACACAACATATCCCTGATCAAACAAACAGCTCCTCTACAAGATTAAAGATGAGCATGCAGCATCAGAAAATAAATACTCCCATCCCCTCTTTGCTCCTCTCTTCTACAACCCCCCCCCTCTCTGCCACAAGTCATAATTTAACTAATTAAGGTGTGCTTTCGGAGAGGATCATGTTATTTGTTGCCATGGTGACAGCAGAAGTCAATCCCGCTCAATCTCCCTCCCTCTGGCTTCCTTCCCTCTCTCGTTCTCTCAGGCGACTCATCACATGTTGTTGCAAGTGACATCAGAGGGTTTATCTGCAACCTGCTGAATGCTAGCCATCCATGTATGTTTGTGTGTGTGCGAGTGTGTGTGTTGTGTGTGTGTGTGTGTGTGTGTGTGTGTGTGTGTGTGTGTGTGTGTGTGTGTGTGTGTGTGTGTGTGTGTGTGTGTGTGTGTGTGTGTGTGTGTGTGTGTGTGTGTGTGTGCGTGTGTGTGTGTGTGTGTGTGATTGAAGGCAACGTCTATCATTACAAGCCAGGCAGGCCAGAGCCAGTGACATGGGGGCTGAAAAGGAACACCGTTTGGAACTATTTCTATATCTCCTGCTGACTCAAGATTATCTCCTGGACAACCATATAAAAGGAGATTGGGAGAACGGGGGAGACAGATGGAGAGAAAAAACATGTGAGGTGAAGGGAGAAGGAGAGAGAGAGAGAGACCTGCAGTATTGAATAAATAAGAAAGGAAAGGTAGAAAATGAAAGATGAAACTAAATTAGTAAGGAAGACCGGAAGAGGAGAAGTTGGAAGGTGCCGACAACATGAAGGGAAAAGGTTCAAATGCAGAGGAAGAAATCATGGAAAGAAAACCGGAAGGAAGGAAGACATCAGAGGGACAATGTTAGGCAACGATAGACCACAAGGAGGAGTATTTGGCCCAAAATGCAACACGGTTTTATGTGGACGAAAAGAAAAATTCTATCCGGATTTATGTCAGTCAATTCCCTCCCTAAACTGGCATCTTTCTCTCTTTCACACAGACACATAGTGTAATACCTCATGTTGGAACTGATACACATAGCCTAAGAGGAGGAATTGGCTTGGTAAACCTCCCCATAATCTCATCTCACAGATGTAATTAGTCATAGAGCACGGCTGATGATACATATGTAATCCCTCTATGGGGGCCGAGGTGCACAGGGGATCTCCATGGCAAAGAAACAAGCTCACACCAAATCCATGCTTATCTGGCCCCATTTCTCTATAATGGGGGAAATATAGACTTCTTTGTCGTTGCCAACGTGTTCCCTAAAAAGCTTTGTGTGAGTCAAGACACAGAAATAAATGTACCTTTTTGATCGTTGCAACTCCTCTCTTTAGTAAAAATGTATGCTGCATGCTAACTCCAACAAAAGAGAAACCCGATAAGCCAGTATGGGAAAATAACTTTGGAGATGCCAAATGCCCGCAAACCTCATTTATCCATACTGTAAAAGCACCCCTCTCCCACCTTGAGCAATATACTGTAAGCAGAAGCTCTCATTTGAATGGTGAAATATCCAAATCAACAACAACAACAACAACAACAACAGTGGTTGGAGGTTTTCAACTGTGGCGCTCTCCCATTATGACTAATTCATGTCATAAAAAAGCCCATTAGAAAGCACTTGATGGAGGCATTGCACAGCGTTTAATCACACTTAATATATGCATGTGCTGCTATCGGGGGTGGGGGTGGGATAGGGGGGTGCAGCACATTCATCTTGCTCTCGGGCACCTTTGTGCCGGGAAAAAAAAACATCCTGTTGCCGCAGAGAGAGAGAAAGAGTGAGTGAAGGAGGGATGTATATAGAGGGAGAGGAAGAAAAGAAGAATCGAGGTGGATGGAAAGAGCGAAGGGAGAAGAGTAGTGTGTGGATGTGTCCCTGGTGGACCGATGGGGGGCGTATCTTCAGCTCAGAGCCCCAGAGCTGGAAGTAATCGCTGTTCCATGAGACTGAGCCGAGGGAACATAGTCTCAAACACACACACAAATACACACACACACACACACACACACACACACACACACACACACACACACACACACACACACACACACACACACACACACACACACACACACACACACACACACACACACACACACACACACACACACACACACACACACACACACACACACACACACACACACACAATAAGAAACGTATATCCTAACACATCAGGCCAGTGCACTCTCAGTTTGTTGTCTAGGAGTGGCCTGAGGAGGGAGAGAGAGAGAGAGAGAGAGAGAGAGAGAGAGAGAGAGAGAGAGAGAGAGAGAGAGAGAGAGAGAGAGAGAGAGAGCGAGAAAGAGTGCAGGGAAACTCAGATTTTTTTTAGGAAAGTTAGCGTGAGAGTTTTGACACATTATAGGAAAGATGTAAAATTCTGCTTTGGTGTTTGATCTTTTTTCGGCTTGTCTACACAAAAGGCCACAGCTGAAATAAAGGCCGTTGGAATGCATTAATAGAAACCAACGTTGTTTTGGCCAAACTTTCTATTAATACCACATCTATGGTACATCATGGGGTATCAGAGTAAATTATAATGCATTTACAATGCTTTATAATGATTTAAAAATGCAAGTGTCTTATGGATGCTCTTGACTAATTATGAACTAGAGGTTGACTGATGGGGCTTATAATACATTATGATGACCTTTACTCATCTCAACGATCAGCTGTAATGAGGACTCACAGTGTGCTATGACGGTCCATGCAATATCATAAGTTATCATTGTATAAAGTGAAGTACATATAGCTGCAGAATACATGCTTTATCATAATGTTTAATTGTTTGTGGTCAATAAAGTGTAATGCATTTTCATGCATTTAAAATTGATTATAATTATTATGTAAGAAAGATAGCATTATTGCACACTATGAGTCTGAATTACAACTGATTGTTGAGGAGAGTATAGGTGAGTATAGGTAGTGATAATGTATTAAAAACCCCATCAGTCAATCTTAAGTGTATAACTAGTCAAGGGCATCGATAAGACACTTAAACTCACAGTGTCACATCTATAAAGTTTTATGAATGTTGATAAAGTGCATCTGAAAGCTTTATATGTTTATGAGTGTAGTCATAAAGCATTATGAATGCATAATAATTCACTACAAAGGCCCCCATAACGCACTATATATGTGGTCTTCATAAAAAGTGTTAGCACCTTGTTTTTACCACTTCAAACTGACAATTATACTCTATTGTTCTTCCATTCATTCTATATAAATGCACTATCCTCGCTGTCCACTCTCTCCCTTGTTTTTTGCTTAACACACACACACACACACACACACACACACACACACACACACACACACCCACACACACACACACACACACACACACACACACACACACACACACACACACACACACACACACACACACACACACACACACACACACACACACACACACACACACACAGACACACAGACACACACAAAGCCATCTCCTTTCACTATTCAGTCCACATGTGTGAAGGGCATCGGAGAAGGCCACTTTCGCACCGTGGGGAGAGTATGTGTGTGTGTGTGTGTGTGTGTGTGTGTGTGTGTGTGCGTGCGTGTGTGTGTTTGAGCATGCCCTTGTGTTCATGTGCTGGGTGGGCGCTGTTGCCAAGGGGATGCCATGGTTACGAGGTGGCAGCCAACCAGCTGACGGTGTCTCTCTAGAAGTGGCAGTGCCTTTGTCCTTCATTCGTGGTGACAGGCTGCGCTGATGCCTCCCAGCGCTGCTAACTGGACGAGACAGCAGAAGCGTTGGGACTGCAGGAGTGTGTGATGGCTGAGCGTCCCTCCCTATCGATCCCTCTGCTTTGTGTGTGCGTGTGTGTGTAGAAGAAAGTGAGAGAAAAAGAGCCAGAGAGAGGCGGCTGGATGGAAGGATGGAGTGGATCGGCTGGAGGCCATGAATTATATATGGACCCAATCTGTTCTCGGGGCAGCTTGGGCTCATAGCTCCTCCAAACTCCTGACTCAACTCACCACACACACACACACACACACACACACACACAGACACACACACACACACACACACACACACACACACACACACACACACACACACACACACACATAAACGTGTATACACAGGGGCGACCAGAATCCCCCCCCCCCCGCACACACACACCACCACCACCACACACAAAAAATAAAAAGGACAGCTTTTAACATATTAAATCCAGAGAAAAGCTACTCTTCCCTTCTCCCTCCCCTCCTTCCCAAACATCAAACAGCTCAGGATGGATGGAGGAGAAGCCATTTATTTTGCCCATCTAATGAAAGCAGAGCGCTCCACGGCACTGCCAAGACTGCAAGCGACAAAGCACCACAGGCAGCGTGCCTCGTTCTTGACATTCAAGCGCTGCTCTTATTTATTTAGCAAATTTACTTACTAAGGAGGTCAGAAATGAATTATTTGGCGAGGATTTGCCTGGGAGCACTCTCCTCTCCTCTCTTCCTCCCTCTTCCAACATTTTTCTCCCTTCAATTTCCTTTGATTTACGGCTCCTTTTTTTTCTGAGCTTTGCTCTTCTTCTACTAAGTGCTTATTTTTTCGACACAGCCCGTCCCTATAGCTCCGGGAACTTTTTGTAGAGTGTCGCCGGCAGCGCTGGAAAGTCATTTGAAAAGCCAATTCTGTCCTCAGAAGCTGCTGCCAAGAAAAGCTTATACCTTTTAATACTTTCTGTTCTCTTCTCTTCTCCCCCAAAAAATCCCCATGTAGCCACAGCCTCTACAAAAAAATGTTTCTCCCAAACAAACTTGTAGCTCCTCCACACTGACAGGCTTGACGCCGTCCGTGTTATTTGAACATAACCTGTCAGGTTTTTTATGCTGCAATTCATCATACTGACAACTGGCAGCCTAGAGTCAACCTTTCATAAAACTGGTGCCGTTTTCCACAAAAATAATGTCATATCAAGATTGACCACCATCTATTTTTCTTATTAGCTAACAGTGCATGAACAAGCTACATTTAGAGACACGTTTTCTATGTAACTGCAAGAATAAACATAGATTACAAAAAATGGTGATAAGCAAGATTTTCTGCGACATAGCAGCCATAATAATTCACTGCTCTTTAGCACATTTAACTTTTAAAACGATAGGATTCTTTTTTATGTTCCCAAAACTCTCTAGGCCAACACTGTTTCCCCTTAACCACCAATAAAACTGATTAACTAATAAAAACGGAACATTTGTTTCTGATTCCAGAAAAACTCTGGAAAGGCTGGAAGGGGGAAAAAACACTCACGCCACACTTTATGAAGATTTAATCACGACCCACGCCTGCAGCCATGGGATACCAGAAGTGGCCCTCCTCTGCTCATTTGGCATTCTTTTCACCCAGTGTAATGAAGCTGGAGTGTGTCTACTAGTGTGTGAGGGTGTGTGTGTGAGTCAGGGGAGGATGCAGATAGGGGATGAGAGGTGGAAATTTGGAAGGATTATTGGTGTGGATGTAGTGAAGTGACATGTTCAAGAAAATTAAAAAAAGAGGAAGAGACCAGCAAATGACATCACTGCTACCTAGCCCCTGATTTGGAAAGTCGGGAGCGGGTGGCTGTGGCAGTTCATGCATCAAAGAGTGAAACTAGACATGTGCTACAGATGTATGTACTAACAACTTGTTTCTCAGACAGAGAGGAACTAGGTCTGAATGTTTCAGAATGTTGCGTTGAGATCTGGAGAGCAAACGGGGGAACTGGAGCCTTTAACTGCAGGTTTTCGGAGGCCAATTTTCTGCTGATCTCCCTCAGATGTTCTAAAGTGGGATCTGAGGAAGAAAAACATAACAAGGCTGTGCTGGAGACAGCGAAGAACAAAAAGCAAATTGGGAGGAAGAAAGACTAAGGGAGATAAAACAGTCTGGGTAGGATAACAGAGCAGCACAGAGACAGAGAGGGCGATACAGTTGGGAGAGTTGGTAAAAAGAGTGAAACAGGTGGGAGGAGAGAGAACAGAAGCAGACGGGGATGGATGAAAGAGGTAGAATGAGCGATAGAAGACAAAAACAACTCTGAAGGTGAGACAGGTAGCACAGAAACTGGAGTATTCTCCAAAAATGTCCATCTTAACAAACATTTAGAATATTTTTTTATGTTTTAAATCAGTCAAAACAACTTTCTACTAGAAGATTAATTACTATTTGTAGAGAAAGAGAGAGAGAAAAATCAATATTCTGAATAAAGAAGACGGCAGCAACGTGACTAATGATTCAAATTTGTGATTTGCTTTGAAAACAAATAGTCTCACCTAGTTTGAATCTTTTTTTACACCAGCTAGGTTATACAAGTCTTTTGTTGCTTTTAAGAGCCAGTGCCTGCTCCGCTTTTCCTCCAGTGCACTGGAGATAATGCTTTGTTTTGAATAAACACGAGAGTAACAGAAAATCAAAAGAAAGCTGGACTTTTTGCTTCAAATGCGACCTTTGCAACAACAACAGCGCCACATTAATGACTGCTGCTTAGTGGCAACGATAGAGATAAAACACTGAACACAGACAAGAAACCCAGGGATGTTTTCACAGTCGATAGTGAATCAAACTGTATCACAGGGAAGAGAAATAAGTGAAGACACAAACACACTTTTTTACAGCTATGTAGACAAACAGAGTAGCAACAGCAGCAGCACTGCAGCGAGCGACACCTCTCTGGTGTCTTGGTGAATGTGAGGGACTGACAGGCAGTCTGATTGGTCCCAGCAGTGGGGATCATGCCATGCCACTTCTTATTGACAGCCCAGCCATCTCTTAATGGCTCGGCCACCATTTGCATTGCTGTGTGTGTGTGCGTGAGAAAGAGAGAGAGTGCGTGTGTGCGTGCATGCACTGAGCCCCCCTGATGCACATAATTAATCACACACTGTCAGCCCCCCCCCCCCCCCCCCCAAATGTCAACACAGTGCACACGACAATCGGAAAACTCAGTGAGTGTGTCTGTGTGTGTCCGTGCCACACTGTCTGTGCTCACTTGTTGACATTAAAGTGACTAAGACATGCTGATGATGGTAATGATGACTACGGTGATGATGCTGAAAGTGATGATGGCAATTACAATGATAACGATGACTCCTCTTGTTTTGCTCTCGGAGGGAGCTTGTGAGAAATATCATCACGATCGCTTTCAGTTCTGTTTAGCTTTAAAATGTCCGTTCAGCTTAGTCATATGACACACAAACACATTCGCATGCAGTACATTAAAAGGCACACACACACGCACACACACGCACACACACACACACACACACACACACACACACACACACACACACACACACACACACACACACACACACACACACACACACACACACACACACACACACACACACACACACACACACACACACACACACACACACTATGAGGGTGGTGGACCTACCTATGGTGCTGTGAATGTAAGGGTGGCAGGATGGGGCATGGATGGTGAGGTCTGAGCGAAGGTGAAGGTGGTGGACGGGTAGAGGCAGGGTGGGGTGTGGGCCAGTGGGTGGAGGTGGGTTGGGGTGGATGCATCTGGGCCGGGGACCTTGCATACGGAGGTCGCCTGTAGATCGGCGATGACAGCCCCCCCGACAAAAAGAGAAACTTCATCTGAAATATCATCACTAGCTCACAGTCTCCAGTCCGACTCATCCATTAATAGAAATAATCTGCCACTTCAGCCTGCAGAATGCTGGCAAGACTGCTCCCATGATGCATTGTTAGGCAGAACCTGCACCGATTGGAGGAAGTGCAGAAATCCACCCTTCCTCTCAGAGGACGGCTATGTTTTCACAAGTTTCCCCAGCAGAGTTCAGCAAAAGTTTACTGCCCACACAATCCCACAACAGCCCTGGTCTCCAATTCTACAAACACATACTGTATATTCAAAGCTCCAACTGATAATATCTAATAATATCCCTTAACTCATATACTGTAGCATTATAGCATCAAAGGGCTTTGTATTTGTGATGAGGTGCTTGGTGTCACCTCTGTCTCTGATGTTTTCACAGTTAAACCTGTGGTTTGCTTTTTCTTCCTTTATGTTTTGACAGTGCAGTATTCAACCCATGCAGTCTGCTCACAGGCCAATACCTCTCTTTCTGCAACAAATGGCACTTGGTGTATAGTGCCAGCTATCAAAATGTCAGGCACTTTATGAGATGTGTGAAAATAGATATAGCTCAGCAAATGGCTTATAGAAGCATGGAACCCCTGAGAATGGCTCTTGCCTTCACGTCTGAAAAGACTCTTGAAAAAAAAAATTACAAACTTTGTGGCATAGAAAATCTCTGTGGTGCTTTTCAGCAACGCTCCCCACAGACGATCCTGCAGAAAGAGTCATGTTAGATAGAGATGCTTGCTGGACCCTAATTTTAGCATACCACTCTTTCCAGGTGAAATAAAATAGGCCTAGTCCAACAAAGGAGTTTGAGCTTTTTCTGTTTGAATAGCTGGATTAAATTTTATATACAATTTATCTTTCTTTTGTAGGGATCAATTTTAGGACCATTATGACATAGAGGCAGCTGTACTTAATTATTCTTGTACATATACACACACATCCTGTATATATACAAACTTGGGAGAATTGAGAAGTCGCAAAAAGCAAAAACAGAATGGGAGAAATTAGAGGATTAGAGTCTTTGCTGTGCTCTCACCTGTTGTGTGTTGAGTTGGCAGATCCTGGCATGGCAGCTGCTGCTGCCTCCTGGGCCTTGCGGTTTGAACTACCTAGAGAAGGAGGGCCCATCCCGGGCCCAGCTGGCTGGGGCATGCTTGGAGAGCTGGGAGCCATGGGCGGGTACACCTTGTTTTGGCCCGGGCCGTGGCTGCGGCCAACAGGTATGGGCTGGCCGGGCCCCTGGCCATGCATGGGGCTGCTAGCATTCATTCCCAGGCTGTTGGTCATGCCGGGGCCGGGGCCGCTGTAGCTGGTACTGGCAGGCCCACCGTAGTTAGAGGGCCGAGGATAGTTACCTGAAAGAAGACGACACATGAATGAGCCTTAAACCGTTGAAAATCTAGATATTACACGGACAATGTCACTCAAAAGGTGAAATATTGCTGCTTGTCACCGGAGACGTTTAACTTGCCATTTGAATTTGATAGATTGCTCACACAATGACACAAAATAGCTGCTGCGAAAATACTGTAGTCGCAGATGGGTGCTATGAATCACTTAATTTGAGAGAAATGGAGTTTATCAAAGGCTTGACAGCTGATACCCTTATACCTACAAGAGTGACACGTACAACAATTTCATCCACCAGGAAAATAATCTTGTGAAAGATGAGTGCAAGATTAAATTCTGATTCATAACCTCTTTAACCTCCAGTAGAGGTCGGAGAAACTATATGGGGTGTGGTGACATTTTTCACAGCTGCAGGTTGCTGGATGGCCCTGGGAACAATTGTCAAGCTTAAGGCTGACTTTGTGAAACACTTGAGAAAAGCTCTAATCTGCAGTAAACGCTTTCTTGCTGCCCTGGAGTGCCACATGGCTGCGATGCCAGAAGCTTTCCTAAGGCACACTTAAACCCCTCCATTTTGGCTCTAACAGCCCAGCTCGACTCCAACACCAGCTGCAATAAGAGTTGAATGACAATCACCATGCTGTTTGAGACAACATGTACATTGATTTAGGCACACTAAAACATATCTACTGTACATGTAAGTGCAATAAACTCCCACACACGGAGCACATCACATTGTATTCCCTCTGCAGGCACTGGGCCTTTTCTACTGTGATCCTCCCTCCCTGCATGGGACAAATCCCCTGTGAGATAGAAAGGAAAATGTGGCATCCTCCATTGTGAAGAGGGCTATTTATTTTGATTTGATTAAGGGTGCTTTAGTTGGGCCTCACTGCTTAATCCTCTGAGAATATGTCTGGAAAAGGGGATCAAGTTCCTTTAAAACCTGAAGGCTTTTCCGCACGCTCAAACGAGGGAAAGTTGAATGACAATATTCCACAAGAGGGGAAAAACGTCTCTGAAAATGGAAATGGCTTCTCTGTGTCCTCGAGCTGCTTCAGTGAAGACACTTTCCACATAACATAAGCCTGCAACTCCAACTGAGGGAGAGAGCGGGAGGAAGCAGCAGAGGCTGGGGGCGGAAAGAGAGGAAGACAGATAGAAAGACAGAAGGTAAGGGGCGAAAAAAAATTCCTGCCCCCCCAAGCCCCGAGATAGGATTTATATTGAATCAAAATAAAAGTCTTTCCCATAAAAGTCAGCAGCTTCGGTTGAATTTGTCCAGAAATTGTGATGAAATCTACTGTGGGAGATGGGAAAGGAGAAGCGGATTATTTCTGGGGAGGCTTTGGTGAGTCGGTGAGCTGAGTACGGCTGACACCTGTCAAGGGTTTTGGGGCTATAATAGGGAAGCGTTCAGGAAGAAAGGATGTCTGCTAACGAACACAGGAGGATACGTATGGTTCACAGTACGTGTGTGTGTGTGTGTGTGTGTGTGTGTGTGTGTGTGTATGTGTGTGTGTGTGTGTCCTTCTGCTTGTCTGTGTGAGTGCATGTATAATACTTCGGGGACCTTGCAACCAGTAAAAGACACATTTCCATGTTTCTTCCACTCATAAGCGACTGCCTACAACGCTGTGGAAAATCCTGGGAACGGTGCCCTGCAGCTTCCTTCCTCTCAGCCCGGGTGGACGGGTTGCTGCAGATGAACAAGGCCGCAGTCAGCGACCTCTCTCAGCCCTCCTTAGACAGCTGTTGAGCCCCATGTCGTGGCTGTCTGCCATACATTCTCAATAGCCTGGGCAGACACTGTGGTTTTTGGCCCTTGTGACAGACTGAGGCTCCAGCACACCTCCCCGGGAGATGTTTATATCACACAGTCCCATTTGGACAATCTGCATTTTCTTTTTTCCAGGCCAAAAGCCCCAAAAGTGGGAGTGAGTGTCTGGAAGTTTCCATGAGACTTTATTCAACTTTACTGGGAGGGGTATGATGCTAAAATCTAACTGAAATGATTTGTGTTGAAAAAAGTCGACATATCATTAAGTCGACGCGCTGCAAAGAGGACTTATCAGTCTTGATATACTACCATTCGAAGTGTTCTAGTTGTGGGCTGTGTTTGCCTCAGCTGACAGAGGAAAGACAAAGTAGCTGTGGGACTGGGTTCATGCTAAGCTTTCCTATGACAGTCTTGCTCCGTCTTTCACTTCCTGAAGGATTGGTGCTGCGCCAGAGCGCTTCTTCAAGGACAGACAGCGCACTAACCCACTTTTTTAAATGACTGAGAGCTCAGCCCTGAAATTCTAGGTGTTTTCATAAAGTATATGATGCTTTCTAAGGCTTTGAAAGTGCAATTCAGATTATATCAGATAAGAAAGTTTGACCATTGAGGAGGCAAAGGACAAAATACAGATGACTATAGAAAATCACAAAAAAATCTAATGTAACATAAATTGACAAAATCAGCAGTATTATTGAAAAATTGTCCATACTTTAGTTGAAAATATGTATTATTGCCTCAAGACCTGCGGACAAATATATTAATAAAACTTTAGTATAAAAATATAGATAAATCTTCAAAGAATTGGTCAGATTAGCTAAGATCAGTTTTTAATGTCCCTAACTTTGATCTTCCAGTTTATATATGTACACACAAGTGTGTCATCTACTTTGCATGCTACCCACACTACTCTGTAAACCAATCAGGGGCGAGAGGAAAAGGGGACATGGAGGATGTCATTTCTTATTTGTCCCTTCTTGTGTCCTTGTGGCTCAGACTTGGTTTCCTGCCTGCTTCTCAGGCACTTGGTGCCTGTTGGGAGTCTTGGTGGTATTTATAGCGCGATGGAAGGGAGGAGAAGGAGAGCTCATGGTGCTTCGTTCACAATTACATGGAAATTCCCGGCATGGTCACGCATTCGGCGGACGTTATATCCTGCGCTGGGTTTAATCCCTACAGTCCTGCGGGAGAGCTTGAGTGTGACCGAGCAGATTACCGTCTACTGCTTCCTCAGCAGATTGGACCGTCCAATGCTAACAGCCGAGGCAGTCATTCTCCCGGCTATGGTTGAGTAAGGTATGATGGTGCACCAGTGCGCCCTCCAGTTCTGTGAACTCCATCAATAAAGAGTGGAACGCAGATTACATGGCTGCATGCTTGAGCTGCCAAGGACAGGAACAGGGCAGGCTCTCCCTGTCCACATGTGGATGAACACAAATAAAAGAAATGAATAACAGCATTTTTCTCTTTTACTTTTTTTGTGGATGTGGTAGTGGTTGGAGGAAGACGGTTTCGGTTGGGGAGGTGGGCAAGCACGAAGACACCGTGGAACTCATTTCATTCCATCTTACTCAGGAGTTACATTTTCTAAACCTCAGTATGGGTGCTATAATACACCATCTCCTCTATTCTTCCCCTTTAATGCAACTTAAAGTGCTTACACTTAAAATTCAGTAATACTAAGTTTAACATTATTTGACTGAAAACCTTTCTAATGCAGTTTCATCTGCTTTTTAGCAGTTTAAAGATCTTGAAATTAAGGCAGATCAGTTCACAGCTGTCAATTTCCAAACAGACCATTTTCAGAGCAAAAACAAATGGCAGATTTCCTCACTTTTATTATACACTTTTAAGACTTAGTATTAGACTGCAGTATATATGTATGGCTTGCTGGGATAGATAGTTCTTTTTGCAGTTCTAGCCTGAAGCACCCACATCCTCTCCCAGCCACCTCAGCACCTTTCCCGGCAGGGCGTCTGAGCCTAAGCAGGGCTTGGGTGCGCCTTGGGGCTGCAGAGCTCCACACACTGTCAATTTCCTCCGAAAAACTCCACTCCCTCCCCCAGGCGCTGGCGTTTTTGGCTGAATTACACCGCTGCTCCAGCAAGGCACCAAGGCTTAAAAGTGCTTTCTGAAGCATGGTCATTACCAGCGAGTGCTTAACCCCTCGAGGGGGGTGTGGGGCATGGTGAAGGGAGCTATGTGATGGGTGGGAGAGAGAGCAGAGCGAGACCGACTCCAAATCTCTTTCCTGTAATGGCCCGATATCCTCCTTCCCCGTCTGTCTGTCTGTCCACTGTTGTCAATGTGCTGGCTCTGTACATGTCCAAGTGCATGTCTTGAAAACAGCTGTTGGAGTAATTTGAGTCCTGAGGAGCCTGATAGGAACACAGTATGAGATCAGTTTAACTTTGGATAAAGAGAGTTTTCAAATAACAGCAATGAACATAAAGCAGCATAAATATTCCTTGGGAAATACTGGGCAGTCCACTCACTGTACAAGCTCTCATTTAGACTGTGGGAAAAGAGCAAAGGAGCAAAGATTTGCTCGGGTTTGACTGTGTTTCAATCTGGAAGAAATCGTTTGGTCACATCTATAAGAAGCACACTTATCCAATCAAAGCTCTCTGGAAATAAGTACTAAATATTTTAGTATTGTCCTGCAGTCTCATGTATCACCATAACTGGATGTTGGAGGGGGCTTATGCAGTCGATTACACAAGCTGTACGATAGTTGTTTGCCTCTATAAAAGAACAGTGCTGCAGCCTTCCCTTACGCAACACCATGTTCTTTGGTGAGCTTCAAACTGTTAGCGCCAGTGTGTGTGGTAAGCATGATTGCCGGAAATTATGCGTCACACACCACATACACAACTCAGGAATTGGGGGTCTCCAAGCGTAGACAGCCAAGAAAAACAGCAGTGCAATGTTCAGAAACTTGGAGTGCATTACTGTGTTTGCTAATGGCTGGCTAATTTGTTAGTGCGCTAGGGAGAGGGAAGGGAAGCAGATGGAGCTGTCATTAGGAACAATGACCAGCAGCTGTCTGCCCTGTTCACCCTAAACAGGCCCCTGACGGGCCCTTCAAGAACTGGGGCCCTGGATATGTGCCCATTGGAATACTTTCCAGTACTTAAGGTGTTATTTCTGAATAATAAAGGTATCTTTGTGTATCAAATATTTCGGTTTGAGGACAGCATGTCTTTAAAGCGATGGGAATATAAATAGATACAATAAATCCTCCAATTTCCAGTTTAAAGGGGCCATTTCAATTATTTTTTACATGATGGTAAGGCCATGTTCAGATACAAAAACAATCTCATTCATTTCAAGTGATATAATAATGTTGGCACGGTGCCAAAAGTTTAACCTGGCTCAACTTTAACCACATTCATTGTGTTTACATGCACATCAGTAACCCCGAAAATGGCCTTACCCTCGTTAAGGGAATAATCTGATTATTGAAGTTCCCCACTTATAAATGAGAGGGGATTGAATGGGAAAATGACTGGAGTAACTCAACCTCCGATACAGTAGGAGGCGCTCCACCAACATACAGGTGGTAAGAATACGGCTTTATTTTCCGGTTTACCTTTTTTTTACGACTTTTGATAGAATTACGACAGAAACAGGTTTTCTTAGTAGTTTTTTTCCACGGTGCCAAAAGTTTAACCTGGCTCAACTTTAACCACATTCATTGTGTTTACATGCACATCAGTAACCCCGAAAATGGCCTTACCCTCGTTAAGGGAATAATCTGATTATTGAAGTTCCCCACTTATAAATGAGAGGGGATTGAATGGGAAAATGACTGGAGTAACTCAACCTCCGATACAGTAGGAGGCGCTCCACCAACATACAGGTGGTAAGAATACGGCTTTATTTTCCGGTTTACCTTTTTTTTACGACTTTTGATAGAATTACGACAGAAACAGGTTTTCTTAGTAGTTTTTTTCCACGTTATTTTTCGGAGCTGTTGCTTCCTGGTTTATTCTATTTCCAAAGTGTCAAAAGCCACTGCAGGAAGTTCTAATCCTGTTGGTTAGGAGATGCAGAAGAGAACTCCAGTTAGGAGTTATCTAGAGAACTCTGATTTTACCCGGGGTATGGTGTTTAAGAAAACGGAGTATGCCCTTAACCCAATTATAAGTGGGTTTTTAAACTGCATGTAAACGCACTGAATGCAACATTATTCAGCTGAGCACTGTCCTGGCCAATCAAATAGTTTTGAAAAAATAATGGGGTCGACAAAATATGTCAAAAGCAGCTCATCTCGGTATAATGCCAAACAATACAACAATACCGCAAACTATAAACTCCAAAATGACCAAAAAATAAAATCAACACATCGCAAAATTTCAACAAAACAGGACAATTAAATGAAAATAGGCTTTATTACAGGGCTATTCTATTAGACAGCATTGATCTTGTGCTGTTCTGACTGTAATAATGTATCGCTCTTGAAGGTACATTGCGAAGACACAAATGTAGCCACTCAAGAAGCACCACAGATTATGTACCTGCTGAGCTGGGGTCTTAAAATATCTTGGACAGATGCAGGTCAGTTGCAAGTGTATTACATTTGAATGAGAGTATATGTACATCAATATATATATATACTGCATATATGTGTGTGTGATGAGAAGGCAGCCAGCCTGAGCTGTTCTTTCTGTTTCTGATGGGAACATCTTTCCTGTCATCCGAGTGAGATTTCACGCTCATCTGCCTCCAGAGCCTCTTCTGGGCTAGTCCGCATCACTGTCGCTTTCTGCTTACTTTATTTGTCTTTTTCTGTCTGCTTACTGGGCTGTCAGCCCAGTCAAAGTCATATTAAGAGATAAGAGTAGGTGGAGAAGGAGACCAAATACCAAATGCATTAGGGCTATTAATCAACATCAACAAATGCGAGGGAGAGGACACAATTTTGGGAGAACACACACACGGATGGGCGCATTTATCAAGGTGACACATTAAAACACACATTTACCAAAAAAATACCATAATATTTCGTGTGGTGAGTCACCAAAGGCAGAAAACAAAGTACAACAGCAGATGTCAACATTTGTTGGGCGGCCAGGAGTCGTACATTGGTTAAAACAAGCGAGCGGAGAATGCTTAATTACAGAGAGAACGATCCAAAGTTTTTTCCTAAATATCAGGGAATCCATGAGTTGTTTCTTCTTCTTTTTTTTTTAAATTGATGGCTGATATTACTGATTTGCCAAATGTGTCATCATACAGGCCTTACACTGAACCAAATACTACTGCTCAGAGGTCAATATCACAATGATTATTCAGGAACAGACGGAAATGTTGGATTTTAACCTAATGTATTTGAATTAGTTAACAATATCTGGAGCAACTGCAGTGACCGTTTGAATGAGCAGAGAATTTAGCTGGAATTAAACCCCGACTTTAATTCTTTGTTGTTTGTTAGCTCCACATATTAAAATGTAAAGCGATATACTTTTAAACCCTTGTGATTCTTTTTGATTAGAAGATTCACAGTTGTGAATATACTCATGTTTGAAGCCTTTTTGTTTGTATGCTGTGCATCTTGGTACAAAAAAGGGCTCCCTCTTTGGAGTAGAGTTTCCCCCTTGTGTGTGAGATAAAAGGTGAATATTTGCAGTCATCCTCTTGTAAATACACGGCAGACAATATACATGAATGACTGGTGAATTTAAATATGAGCAAGTCTGCCTTTGGATACAATATTCAAGTGCAAATATTGACTTTATAAAAGTATCTTACGCAAGGCTATTCAATTAATTTGGAATTGGGGCTGGTGGACAAAAATTATGCAAAATGAGGGACCAGAAAAATATGATCATCACATTAATGGATATTGTAAATTAATGCAGCGACATAGGAGTACATATAATGTCTTTATTTTATCAATGTTAATAGTAGTCATGACCTCAAAGTGCAACAAGCTTGTCAAAAAACAGTTCTTCTTAAATTAAAATACCTGTTAACCAGAGATTTCCACTCAATTATTGGACTAAAGGACACGTTTGAGGCTCTTGGCCTACTTTAGTATTTTATTTACATGCTACTTTATACTTCTACTCCACTACAAATCAGAGGAAATATTCTACTTTTTACTCCACTGCATTTATCTGATTACTTCAGTTACTAGTTACTCTACCAGGCTTACAAGTGCATATGAAACATTAGTTTATTCATCAAAAACTGGACTGACACAAATGAACGTAACATAAATGCAGAGTAGCATGATTTTTCTGAAAATGCCTTCTCAACTTATCCTCTTTCCACTCAGATGTGACTGCAGAGTAAACACAGGCTTCACAGAGACAGAAACAAAAACTTCTCTGGTGAACTGACGGTTTTCTGTGTCAACCTTTCTTTTTTTCAGAGTAGAAAGAGACATTGCGGTGGTGATTTTACCACAGATTTAACCAAACTGAAATGATTGAGAACAACAACAGAGCGGAGCTCAGCGAGCTGTTGCCAAGAGGATTCAGAAACTTACGAAGAAGAGCGTAGCGGGAGTGTGTGTAGCATTGTGGCCGTGCGCCTACAGGGAGCGCAAGTCTCCCAGCACGCCGGTATTTGACACACTGAGATGGATACGAGAGAGGAAAGCGGTCATGAATTACTTTTCACACAGGCTTCTACTCAAAGGGCCAGTAAATATTCCCTTGCAGGCTGGATCTGGCCCGGGGGCCGCCAATTGAATAGCCCTGATCTTACGTGTATTTGAAGAAAATTTAGCAAATATCCACAATGACCATGCATGAAAAGGAAAAGATGAACAATGATGTAAAAAAAACCCCCACCTCCTTATTTTCTTCTACACACTTTAAAATCACTGCCCCACCTTCCTGCGAGGCGAATATTAAAAGACTGAGCATGATGACAGGATTGGACATCATCATTCAGTGGATAAACCACAGGACATGTCAGTCTGGAGCTACCTCATAATCTTATCATGAGGAGGGCCAAGAGGTCCATCCAGAGTTCAAGTGTCTCATGAATATTCTAAGGGTCACACCCTCAGAAATCTGGGGGTTTAATGCCCGCTGTGAGTCCCGCCACACAGGACGAGATAAGATGTAAATGTGTGTGTGTTGTAGAAAGAGATAAATAGAGTTAGAAATGGAGGATGGATACCTCTTTCAGAATAAGTCCTTTTGTATTCCTCATTAGGAACTCTCTTTGCAACCAATGACACTGATGTCAAGGCCCAGTGTGACTGTTAAACGGGGGCCAACAGTCATCAAAAAAAGACAAATGTTGCTTTCCCATCTGATGCCAGACGACCTCTGAATGAATGACACACACAGTATTCATCATTTCAATGTGACTAGTCAGAAAGCAGAAGCTGTTAAAAAAAAAAAAAGTCGACAAAGAGTAAGTCAACACAGGGTGTGTTAGTGGTTTTAATGATTAATAATTCATCGTTAAGTTTGAAAGGACTCATTCTTGAGCTTGTGGGAACACAAATTCTATCTCTTTTGGTTTTGAATAGTCTTAAAATCATGGCTTGGAAGTCACATTCTCTGTTACTGACAAAGTGTGACAAGAGTTATTTTATCTTGCTTCAATTAAGCAGGGCTCCTAGGACTCAATTTACACCTTTACAGCCTGATCAGCCTTTGTATCTTTAACAAGTTATTGGTTTATTGGAGTCGATGGTACAAATATGTCTTTTGAATAAACTGCGAACTTATTATCTTGTTAGCGACCGGCAAGAATAAGACTGTGAGCTGTTAGCAAGCTTGTTAGCTCAGATAGCTTTTCCCCCCTCTTCAATAAAACTCTATGCTGATTGAAATTATGTATAATCCTGAGAACAAAATACCAGGGGGAGAAAATGGCGCATACAAAAAAATAGAAAGAAGTATGTTGGGCTTGACACCAAGACTCCAAGGACAGAAATAAATGCCTATGAGTGTCAGTTCATGGAAAATCAGTGGGCCAATTTTAGAGAAACATCTATTCCTTTAAGTATAATTGCACTGATGAAAACACATTTTTAGTGTGCTAAAGTTTGTTTTAATGCCCATTTAGGCAGACAGCCTCCAACCTTGGTGTCCATATTGTGATCCTTGAGGTCCATATGAGCCTGAAGGACCGCTCTGGGAGTAGGGACCCATCCCAGGATACAATGGGCCAGGTGAGGGGTGGGGGGACATAGGAGGTCCGGACTGAGGAGAAGCAAACTGAGAACTAGCCTGGTTCCTCTGCATGTTGGACATGAACCCTGAAACATAGAGAGACACAAAGAAAGCGATCAACACTTTAGTTATAAAACGCCTGAAACCCAAAGAGTTGAAGAGTGAATGAACCTGCTCAGTGAAATCAAATATTGACTGAGGGATTGAGTAAGGATAGGTGTGATCACTCTCTCTCTCAATAGATGGGATATCAATTAAATTTTTCTCATGTAAAAAGACCCTTCGTTTTGATGAAAGCCCCTATCTTTTACCATGGCATCGGCTCCTGTTACTCGTAGATACACATCAGTAAGTAACACAGCATGGAGTGGGTATTAGGCAGACCATGCACAAAGAGTACAGGCTGACATGTAAAAGGAACCCTGAGCACAAATAAACAGAATGTTTATGGAACTTTATCAGTGGTGAAAGCACAGGTCGAGTGCCTGGCCTTAAAGATGTATGCATGCCTGCAAAAGCTGAGTCCATGTGTGTCTGTGCGCAGGGTTGTATGAGTACAAAAAAAAGGCCAAATGTATGCTCCACTCTCCACGGAATAAGCTGGTGATTTGACCATGGCTACTATGTTATTCTAAGCCGTTCTGTCAATAGATGTGTCAAAGCCTCTCAGGCCCAAACGCGCCTCCACCATTCAAATTGACATTTCGAGCGATCCTCGCCTGGGCTTCGCTCTTTCAAGCTGCCACATTCGTTTTTAAAAACCCACAGAAAGGTCTCCCAATCCACCACAAATGGGGAAAGGTCGCTGGACAGCCATTGAGGGAAAAAGATGATATTTTGTGGGTTTGTGTGTGAGTGTGTGGGTTTGTGTGTGAGTGTGTGTCTGCTGGTTGGGTGGTTGGGGGGGTCTGTATTGCAGATTAGGTTTAAATGGATTGGATCTGCTCGACTGTAAACTTTGATAGCTATCCGCTTTGTTGAATGAGCATACACAGACCAACTCTTTAGCGCATCTGGGGTTTTGGGAAACGGCGGAGTTGGAAAGTGCAAGTTGACACTTGTATAATTCCTTGTTTCTGCGAGCAAGAGAGCAAGAGAAAATGTAAGGAGAGAGGAGGGGGGATAAAAGTTATATGTGTATTCACTCTGCATGTGTGCACATACGTGTGTATGTATTTGTGTTTCTGTGTGTGTGGGGGGAGATAACAGAGAAAGAGAGCAATAAAAGCTCTGTTTGTGCGTGTGTGTGTGTGTATGTGTCTGCGAGAAAGAGACGGAGGCCAAGACAGAGAGAGACAGGGGGGCAGTGAGAGAGAAAGTGTGTGTGGGAGGGAAAGACAGAGCAACGGAGGGAAAGAGCGATTGGGGCCTGAAAGTGCTTAGGCTGCGAGTGCTGGGTTTAAGGAGCGAGGACATTATTGTAATGTTTTGCTTCCATTAGGGTAAGGGGATTCTGGAGAGGAGGAGAAAAAAATTACAGTGTGTAATATCGCACTTTAAATTGCCTGGAAAATGGATGGGGAAAGGAACATTGTGCAGACAGTGCTAAAAGCAAATAACACATTCAAGGATTTCTCTCTCTCTCTCTGCTTCGTTTCCTCTGCACACACACACACAGACACAGACACACACGCACACACACACAGACCTCTCTCTCTTTCTAGCTAGCGAATAAAGCTCTCAGCCGGGCAACAACAACAACAAGCATCCAGCGAAGCACGCGAGAGACAGAGGGGGAAAAAAGGGACATTCAGCGGATTTATGGAAATGAAGAGTGGAGAGAGGCTCTTAGGGAGGCAGGCACTTGAGCAAAGTGGGGTGTGTGTGTTGGGGAGGGCCGGGATTTAGTTCTTGCTAGGAAAACAGCAAAAACAACAACCAGTCCTGTAAACCGACGCTGTGTTTTTTTTTTCTGGACTAGGCTGGGGAGGGCTCGAGGTTTACAGGCATTAGAGGGCAGCATTAAATCCCCGACTTGATTTCATCATGTTGGGAAATAACCTTTTACTGGGCTCTCTCTCTCTCTCTCTCTCTCTCTCTCTCTCTCTCTCTCTCTCTCTCTCTCTCTCTCTCTCTCTCTCTCTCTCTCTCTCTCTCTCTCTCTCGCTCTGTGTCTTCTCCATCCACTCCTGTCTCTCTCTCTCTCATGTTAACGGCTCTTCAGTGGATGATAAAGAGGGAGACTCATAGTCATTCCTTAAGTTTTTTGCAATGTTGTGTGCTGACACAAATCTTTTGCTCAGTCCTTTTGTTCCCTCAGAAAATCTTTCATTTCAGCCACCTGCTGATGCTATATTCTGTGAACTTTTTCAACAAACATTTCTGTTGTTCTTTCTTTTGATCAATACTCTTTATGACCTCCTCTCTGGTGTGGAACGTAAAATACTGTTCCCATTTCTGGAAAGTTACCTTTCTAAGCACACAGCCTTTTAGTGTTATATCCAGTCTGGATTTCTAATGGAAACTATTTATGTTTCACACATACGGTGTATGCACTGGGTCTTCTGATGACATGTGCGCTAAAGTTTCACTAAAATAAAACTCACATCATAAACACTCCACCCATCCATTTCTTCCATAAGCGGACTTTGAACACAACTTTGATCAGAAACATATTTGTGATACGTCGAAGACGCGTAATCCGGCAAAAAATATGTTTCCCTCAAAACATAATTGAGAATGCAGCTTTGTTGTATGGGAATGCCCTTTTTAGGAGACAGGGCTATCCTTGTAGACTTGAATCCTTCACTATTCCCCGCCAGACAAGGCAAAACACAAAATGGTGGCCAGTGGATAACACAAATATACACAGACCTTTCTCCTGTGCCATAGGTGAGCGCGTGTTTGGCGGATGGGCTCCTTCCGGTCCATTCCCAGAGCTCTGTGGGGCCATAGTTGAACCTGCAGAACAACATGAAGTAAGATTCTGAATTCCACTTTGAGAGTCACAAAGGTTCAACAGGTTGTAACAAAAGATGTCACATGTTTTGCATGAATTGAATTCCCTTATTTGCATGAAAGCAAGGTCAAACGAAAATTGATTTATTTTCCTTCCTGTCTGCCTTGCTTGAAAATTGAAGGAAAGTGCAGGAACTGCTTTGACAATAAAGCACTGAAGGGCCGCTTTTGTCTTTCATTCTGCATTTCCTTCAATGGCACAGAAGTCACCTTGTTCAAGAAAAACAATGAGAAATCAGCGTTAATCTAAAGGTTTTATTTTGACTGAGGCTGTCCTGGATGTGTGTTATAGGGTTTGATGCCAAAAGTACAGACACACCAAGAGCTCAGCACAATCACTATACATGAAGGTGTTTGAGATTCAATATTAGTTAAATGACAAATGCACTTCCAGAGGACATATCAAGTAATGCACCCTGTGCCAGTTCCTTGTGTAAGCATTAAAACCAGAGCGATCCCCTATAGAAAACCAGAGCCATTTGAGGATCATTGATTCAGTGGTTGTGCAGGTCTTTGGGCTGCGCCTGCTCCATTGAAATCCAATAGTGAGTTGAGGGTCTGATTAGGACAATGGCAGACAGAGACTATGGTGGATTGATTTGGCCCAGAGGAAGGAGAGAGATGGCAAATTAACCTTTTATCTTTGGATTCAGACCTGAGACAATGAGGAGAGGAAAAGACGAGTGGGAAAGTGGTTTGATTTATTTTCTAAATGCACTGCTTCTACTTTACCGAGGAAAATCCAGTGCTTAAATACAATGTAATTGATACATGCCCAAATATACAAGAAATGTTGATATTATTCAACTGATTCCACATTATGAAGTACTGTTGAGAGTGATGTGTTAACAAAATGTTTCTGTTAAAGTGTCCTTAAAACAGTGAATATAAATCCCTTATTATAAAGGAAACACTTCACATTATTAAATCAGACGGGAGAAAGTGTACTGTTTTACAAAGTGTGTGTGCAAGTGTTTGTGTGTGTGATGTGTCTGTCCACGGTAGCGGTAATACATGACTGGAGGTGGCACACTCCACATAAACAAACCCAATTAAGTCAACATAATTGCTTTGCATAAAACTGCACAAACAACATTTCCATACATCCGGCTGCCTACACACTAACACACACACACACACACACACACACACACACACACAGATGTAAAAGTAATTGGACAAACAAGTGTAAATAAACACACAAGGAAACATGCGTTCGAGCACAAAGGCACATAGGATAATATGTGTTGAAATATTCCCACACACGCACACACACACACAGACCCCCTACCTCACACATGAATAGAGCGGTGCTGCTTCAAAGAGGGAATATTCAATTAGTCTGTCACCATGTGGTGGAGAGAAGGCGAAACGTCAGAGTAGAGAGACTACTGCTACATGTGGGCATGTACCAGCGGTGAAAGCACTTAAATAAAAGTAGAAAAATTCAAATGTAAAAAATACTCCATTAAAAGTGAAAAAGTAAAACAACACTAGCCACAGCTGCCATGAAGAGTGGGGCAGGTGGACCTCAACGCAGACTGCAGGCAACAGGAACTTACAGAAATAACTTTTTTATTGGACGTTCTTGCAGGAAAGGCAGACCTGATAACATCATAACAAAATAAAGGTTCCAACACATAACCCAAACTGAAAACAGGACTTAAATATGAACTAATATGACGAGAGGTTGAACTGCAGGAGGAGAGAAGGGTGAAGAAGTTCAGTTGAGGGGAATGAGGTGATCAGGCAGGAGAACAGGCAGGGAGCTGATTGGCTGGAAAAACTAACGAGGCTGATTCAGAGCAGGTGTGTAGATGGGTAATGGACGGAAAGGCAGCACAGGGACAAGGGAGGAAAAACACCGCAATTAAACCAATCATCAAACCATCTGAGAATATACATTGATATATACTTAGGTAAGCAATAACCTTCAGCCTCTTTCATCTGTAGCAAAACCGGAACAAAACTGGAAAAAACAGGAAACAGGAAACAAGCACGACTCAGTCTAGTCCCGACAAAAAGTCTGATGCCGTCAGAGCCAGAGAGCAGCAGGTAACGGTTAAAAGCACTCATTATGCACAATGGCCCATTTCAGAATGTTTATTACGATTAACAGTATATGTATTATAATTGGGTTATTACTAATGATGTAGTAACATGTAAGCAACATTTCTAAGTTGGTCAAGTGGGAGCGAGTTTAACGGCTTTATCGTGTTGGAGATTAATCTATGCAATGTATCATGTTTTATAGGCTAATTATATGTTTATTTAATGTAAATGTGCAAATTGCAGCTGTCAGAAAACATAGTGGATTAAAAAGCATGAAAATGTCCCCCTGAAATGTTGTAGCATGTGTATAAAACAGTTGGTAAACAATGGAAATACTCCAGTACAAGTATCTGAAATTATACCTTCAGTTCTCTAATAAATGCAGTTACTTTCCACAGCTGTGGGTTTGTTTCTGCTCCAATGTGTTTATTAACACGTCGGTGTAATGTTTATGTAGTACGTATGTAACGTCTCTTGCAGAGGGTCGTGGCCATTTGTTGCCAGAGGGACATATTCAACCACAGCACGAGTTTAGATGGGTAGATGGGCAGTGAGAATGAAGTATACTAGCAGGAGTTTACTGAACCTTTAAACTATGCAAGTCGACCCTACCATAAAGGCCAGCCTTTGTCTGTGTGTATGTGTGTGTTTGTGTGTGCAGGGATGCATGCCAGGCACCGGCTATGCTGTCAGACTCTGTTTGTTTGGATGGCAGAGTGGTGGTGACAGCAGCTTGTACTGTATGTGTGTTTGTGTGTATGTGTGTGAGCGCATGCCAAAATGAAGGTACAAATAGCGAACGGTGCCCTCCATGCTCCACTGCTCTCTCCACATACCCATGTAGATTGTCACCAAAGATGAGATTAATGTAAAGACATACGAGTGTGTGTGTGTGTGTGTGTGTGTGTGTGTGTATGAAAGAAAGAGACAGCGAGAGGACAAAGAAAGAAAAAGAAGAACAACGAGAAACAGAGATGGTTGTTGAGAAAGAGGAAAACAGAAGTAAATGAGAGTGGAAGTGTAGTTGAGTCTGACAAGGCCTCACCCCTCCTTCCCTCTGTCTCTGCAATGAACGAGTGAAGCTAGGAGCACTTTGTAATTATTTCACTACCAATTACTGTCCAAACAAAGCTTCTTCACACATTTACTCCATCCCCTCTCCTCTCCTCTCCTTTCCTCTCCTCTCCTCTCCTCTCCTCTCCTCAATTTTTAACAAGGTGCCATTAAATAATTACATCCAAATAAAACAAACAGGCTTCACAGTGAGTCCTGGCACGTTTAAACCGTACCATTAATAATTCATATGCTGAATCTTTGACGTGCAGTTCTTCTCCATGTGCTGCTGAGAGAGAGCGAGAGAGAGGGCGGAGAGCTAAATGTCAACAGGAGCTGACTGTATATCTTTCCCTGTCCAAAGAAAAAAAGGCCATCTTTGCCTGCTTTGAATGAAAATGTAAAACAAATAAATGGTAAGAAGGTGCTTCCACCGTCCAGGTCATCCTCTTCTCACTGGTGTGCATGAGTGTGATTTAATATTTGTCTTGATCCATTTGTAAGTTTATCCGGCTGTAACCACCACTATATGTAAACGTGTACTTTTGAGTATGTGTTTCTGAAATTGTGTTTTTTTTTCAGTGAGTACATATAATTTCATATATTTAGATCGGTGTTAGTTTTTAAATAGTTGTGATCATTATTGTATCTTGTTGCCAATGTCTTAGTCTTCATCTGTTTGTTTCCATGTATACTGTATGTGCTTGAATGTGTTTTTGCTTCAGTGTTTAGATCACTTTGTGCGTGTTCCCATAGGTGCTCTTTAACACAATTAGCACATGTGGCCATCGGTGGCATCATGGCAATGTCTTGTTGTCCCTCAACCTGCATCTTTATCCACTGTAATTAACCCTGGCAATCACACCTCTACAAGCACCCAGCTGAGCATACTACTAATAAAAAAAATCCCTGCCACTCACATCCATACAGGTTTATTGGAACAGTAGTTAAAGTTACGATAGGCAGGTTTTCTTCGGCGTGGTTGGGAAAAAAACATAATCAACTTTCATCATACTGCAATTGAAGGGTTCTGAGAGAAAACTAGATTCCTGATCCTCCTCTTGGCTCCGTTTTCAGGCTTTAAAAAAAATCTAACCTGGGATGGGAGACTGGCCAATCACAGTTCATTTCAGAGAGAGAGAGAATTACTATTGGTTCAGAACAGGAGAGATGGGAAGAGCTGCAGGAAGAGGTCTCACTCTATTTCAAATTCTCAAATTCCTTTTTTGCTATTGCAGCTTTAAGCACTTACAATGAACTGTAAATGAAGTATACTTTACTTTTCCATGCTTTTATTCTGTGAGAATTTGATTAAGTGCTCTTATTATAATCTAGGATTTTTGATGGCAGATCTTTAAATGCGACTCATTCACGAGAGCGCACCTGAGCGAATATTTGTCCTTAACACTGACCTGTCAGGGACCACTCCGCTTTAAATGTGAACAGATCTAATGTTTTGATCGTGTGATCATGAGTGGAAAGTCAGTGCCTGCTGCATGAAGGCCAAGAGCAAACGAAAGATATTTAGAACGAGAATGCTCTTTTGGAATCGTGCTGAAAAGTCAGACAACTGTAATTTCCTCTTTTGTAAAAAGGCACTTAGCGAGCAGATACATTTTCTTTTCTTTGCTCATGATACAAGGCAGCAGGGCCAAAAGTAATGGGAATTCATTGCGTTTTTGGAGATAATGCTCCTTGCTAAAAACCCAATACACATTTTAAATTTCCCTTCCGCAACGACTGTCGAGGCAGCCTTGAGTCTCCTTTGAAGAGAGGGAGTGCGCTCTTTGAAGCTTTTTCTCATCAGGGTTTCAAACGCAAATGTCGGGGAAGTTCAAAGCCGAGGGAGAGTACTCGTGGCTGTTTTTCTGTTTTGTTTCAGGGCCACGGTAATATTAAGCGCAGGAGCTACAGTGTATGTGTGTATGGCTAATACCAATGAAGAAAAGTCAAGCAGAGTCAATGAAAAGACTTTTATTAATTGCTGATGAAAGTAAGGTGCTGGTGTGCAGCAGACACATCTGTGTGTACAGATATATGTATACGACGAGTGCAGCGATGCCTCTGCTTACCTACACACACACACACACACACACACACACACACACACACACACACACACACACACACACACACACACACACACACACACACACACACACACACACACACACACACACACACACACACACCACCCCCTAACTGTTTCTCACAAAGTACCCCTGGAGCAGCAGGGTCCATTTTTGCTAAAGTGAGGTAACAGCAGTGAGCACTAATAGACCTGTGTAAAGTACAGAGAAAGGGCTACTTCAGCACCATCTCTTAATACAACCCTTAGGCTGTATATGCACACACACACACCTGCACCACCCAACATACACACGCACGCACACACACACACACACACACACACACACACACACACACACACACACACACACACACACACACACACACACACACACACACACACACACACACACACACACACACACACACACACACACCAAGGTAATATCCCCTACTTGTTGTGTCTTTAGGGGAAAGAGGCAGATAAACAGCGGGCTCCAATAATGGTGGTTTAGATCTCAGTGGGTGCGAGTCAATGCCTCTCCAAGCCGGGGGCTAATGCCAGTTAACTCTCCCTGTAGGGGACGAGTGCAGGCCTGTGGTGGCTCGCAAAACAAGCGCTCTCCCAAGATCCTCATTACTTCCAATGCTGAGTAGCAACTGTAAGTAAAGCAAAACTGCAGCTTAAGCTAAAAAAACAGCGAGCGGGATGCAGGGGAAGACAGAGCAATGGAGTGAAAGCAAGAAAATAGGTGCTGGGGAGGGAAAATAATTGCGCACTGTGCTCCGGTTAGGGTTTCCAGTCAGACAGAGTTAGAATGGGATTTCTCTAAATGGCTAACGCAGCAAGCCTGCACCATATTCTTCTATTTTCTTTCTTCTTATTTTGGCGGAGTGTGTGCTTGGTGAATATAATGTCTGCGGGGAGGACATTCTGCTGTTTCACTCCAAACACAAGCAGCAATCAGGATAGCATGTGGGAGTAGGGGGAAAGAGTTGGGTAGATGGGGGCAGGAGGGCTGATGTGTGCATGGGGATGAAGAAGGGGAAAAATGAGGACAGAAGAGGAGAAAGAGAGCTGGAGGAGAGATGTGGAGAAATAAGATGGTTGGAAAATTCAGCCTTGTTTCCTCGGTAGGAGGCCTGTACCACAGCAATGCTCTGAGCGGAGAAAGCAGCAGAGACAAACAGAGATGGGAAGGAAAGGGTGGGGACGAGGGAACGTGAGACACAAGAGGGAACATAAGAGAAAGCGAGCACGATAAAAATAATGAGAAAAAAAAGAGAGGGACAGGGACAGCCAGAGGCAGTGTTCCCACCACGCAGCCTTTTAGGGAGTGGTGTGACTAGAAAAGTCGCCTGGCTCCACACACTCCACGCTGCAAAACCCACTTGCATAAAAACTCCCCCTACCCTCTTCCACTGCTTTCTTAACAGAAGAAAAATATAAGTTTTAGTTGAACATCCCTGCAGCGTCCTTTCTAGTCTGATATTTTGCAGCGTGTATTTTTGTTTTTTTTCTAGTTGGGGAAGTAATTTACAGACATTATTTTTCAAAAATGGCAACCTTTATGCAGGCAGTCCTGATCGGAGGTCATTATTCATTCTGGACTGCTGTGTTTGACCTTTGATCTCAGTGTGGGGAAAAAAAACAGCACCATTGGAGACTTGTTTTTTTTTTCCCATCTGTGGTTCTCCTTATCATAATTAGAGATAGAAATATATTTTCTGAAAGTACAAACTAAATGCAAACCACAGGGTAGGCTGGGGGACGATGTAAAGGACAAGAGCGGATGTTGGGGTTGGAGGAGATTCATTGAAGAGATTCATTGGGAAGGACCCTTAAGCTAACAAACTGGACAGGCCTGCCTGGCCTTCTCACCCAGCATCTATCTATCCCTCCTTCCCCTCTCCCTCCTCTACTCGCCCTGACCTCTTTGTCCTTTTTCTAGGCCCTGGAAGCACTTGAAGCGAGCTGAGATACACAGATTAAACTCTCCCGAGCGCTCGCCCGCAAGCTCCAATCACCTCTTTAGAAGAAAATAAAAACTTGGAGGGGTGAGGAGAGAGGCGGTGGGGAGAGGGGAAGGAGGGAGGGCAGACAAGCAGGCACTGTTAACTGGACCTCAGAGGACCTTATTGGTGGGAGAGAAAAAGAAAAAGAGAAAAATCGAGAGGGAGAGATGCGTATTTGTAATTTTCTGCAGCAGACAGAGCGAGCTAGGCCATTGAGGAGTGTGGATGTGCTCTGCGTAAAATTAACTTTCAAGAACTGAAAACACTGTGAAAGAGTCAAAGTTCTAGGACAAAAACACGGACAACATCCAGACTGGACAACACTGGTAGCCACTAAAGCACACTCTTCTCTATCATCTACTGTATTTACTCTAAATCCGCCACAGATCTGGAGAGCAGGGATGGACCTTCAGTTAATATGCTGTTGCTACAGTTGCTACAGCTATGCTATAGCCGCCACATACCTGTGACATTTCTTTCGGAATTGAGTATTAAGCCCCTTAATGTGAATATAGCCTTGGTTATAGCAAATTTAAGTGGTTATGGTCAATTATTTTTACAAAACAAATCTTGACTGGTGAGAATTAGTTTTGATAATACTATCTATCTAATGATAACAGAAACAAACAATCTTTGCTAGCTATGAATGGCAAAACATTCACCCAAAGTTCCTATTTACAATAATCTAATACATACTATGTGAAAAAGGGGCAAGTAGGGCCAATGAATGGCTAACGCCTTTATAGTTACAAGATGTCAATCCGACTATAGGTGATTATGGTCTGCTTCCTGGAATACTTCTGCTACTTTTAGATCAGAGAAGAGTAACACATTTTCTTTAAGTTTATTTTGTTGACACTGGAATTTGTTGTGGGATTTTACCCTCGCACAGCAGCAGACATGTGCATCTTTCCGCCTTAACAGCTCTGTCCTATCTGCAACAGTGATCCAAGCTGATGACAACTGAGCTTCTGTTTGTGTGAAGTTTAATTTCGTATGCATCAGGTTCAGTCTGGTAATGGATATAGCTTCTCCTCGTTATTTTTTTCAGGGGGGTGACAGCTATGCTAAGGCTGACAGGAAATAACGACTACTGACAGGAGACCTGGCGACAAGTTGTCGAACCAGCGCATGTACACACTCAAAACCACAAAGGAAACATATTGTTATATATGTCTAGAAATATCCAGGAAATGCAGATCTTGGAGAGTCACACACACACACACACACACACACACACACACACACACACACACACACGTACCAACTGACACTAACTAACTAACTTAGGGACTGAAGGCTGAACTTTTTCAGGACCTTGTGTTTTGCACTTTAACTGGATGAATTTGTTGCTCTTCCAACAACAGCTCGCAGCCAGTGATGGAAGCTCCGGCGACGGCCCGGATGAAAGATGGATGTCTGCTTGCCTCGTCCCCAATGTCTCACGGAAGGAGAAAAATATTCTGAGGACGCTCTGAATTGCTTCAGAGACACTGGGAGGAAGGAGGTGTGCGTGTGTGAGTGTGTGTGTGTGTGTGCATATGAGGTGGAGGAGGCGGAGGGGGAGGTTGGCGGTTGAGCAATGTGATTTCTGCTCGACTGTCACAAATCTAGCGCAACAGGAAAATCAATTTGGCCCTGTGTGTGCCTTTTTGGCTCCGGGAGAGAATCCAAATAGCAAGGCGAGGCCCGGATAATGTTACAGTGTATTGGATTTGCTTCATGGAGAGACAGAGAGAAAGAGAGAGGGAGAGAGAGAGAGAGAGAGAGAGAGAGAGAGGGGAGAAAGAAAGGAGAAGTAAGGAGACGAGGGAATCACAGGCGTGCCGTGGAGCTCTGACAAGATAGATTTGTGCAAGTGTATGGTTGTATGATAGGCTGGCAATCTGTCAGTCTCCCCCTCTCTCTCACTCTGTCTGGCTCTTTCTAGCACACACATACACAATCACACACCTACAGACAACACTGTCACTCATCCAAGCAAACGAGCATATTCAAGCGATTTATTTGTGCGACTATATATGAAACCATGAAATAAAGTGTTCATAGGTATGTGTGCTCAAGTGCTGTTATGTATGCCGCCTGTGTTATTTTTTGGTGTGTGTTTGACGGGCAGGTGAAAGGATGACATGATGAAATTGCTCTCCTCTGACCGCTGTCAAGGGTAACGTGATTCTCGTGAGTGCTCAGCCGTGTGACATGTCACATCACTCCACCGAGTGAGGCCGACCAGCGACAGGCTGACACACAATCACATATAAATACACAGAGCTGGGGATGACATTCCTTTACTTAGAGTAATTTCTTAATACCAGTTTTTGCATAATTAACATGGTCAACATGCAAAGTCTGCAAACATATGCAGTTGGAGATATACACACACTGAAACACAAACATTTTAGCAATTAAAATACTGATTTTTGTTTGTATTTCAAGGAAAAATTTACACTAACACACAAGAATTCAGCAACTACAAGTTGCGCTGGTATTTTCTTCGGATCTATGTATATACAGCAGTTGCCAAAGAAAACTAACGATTATGTTATCATTTGGTGACATTTACAGCACAGCTATAAAGGAAAACTGTAAATCTAACTGTAAAGCAAGGAGTATCTGTCTGCCTGTCTTTCTCTGTTCCTGTTGCATATCTTGAGAACCGCTCTTCTGATCTACTTCACACGTGTATTGCTGGGGACCCAATGAAGTGCCTCATTTCAAGGTGGTGCAATTTGGGCGTGCAACATGTTTGATAGTCACAAACTTTAAATAAATGAGCCACGCTTTGAAACCCTGCCCCAGCTGCTGCACATAAAGGCTCGAGCTTGGCTTCGAGGCTCTGACTCAAGTGTCTCCGCCCGGCCATCTTCTGTGGTTTTCACTTAAAATACAAAAAATAAACTGATGGAGTCAACAAATGAAGTTGAAAAGAAGATTAAATCAGGTCATGAACGGCTCGCTGGCTGCACAGTCCTGCTCTGAGCTTGTGTCTGTATCAGCAGAACTCCCTTCAAAAAAACAAGGAAATAACAATGGGGCTCTAATTACAGATGAAATGCCCTGATAAAGTCAGATTCACCAAAATCTGTCCAAGCATCTTCTGTAATTTGGCAAATACATAATCCACCAAAGAGCATGTTTTAAAAGTATTATTTTAATTCTATCCAGGTATGCCCCTCTTTTCTCCACCAACATGTTTCTTACATGGGATGGCAGGTGTATTGCTCAGGACCCGAGGAAGCGCAGCGTTGACTGTGAAGCTGTTTGAATGAGCTTTTCTGGAGCAATACCGGAGGCCAAGCAATTCTGAACAGACCGGTTTTCAACTGCTCTACTCACTGTAAACATCATATTTTGATGTCAGTAGAAGGGCAGAATGCATTAAAGAAGAACCTGCAATTCCAATTTCTCCACTGACAGTAGCCTTAATGGACCAGAAAGCATCACAGCCACATGATATGTTGTTGTTTTGACTTGTTTTCTTGAGTGGAGCTCAAACTACTGCAGATAAAAACAGTCGGTTTTTCACACTAATTAATTAGCCTATTAATGTTTGTCTTGTTTTGTTTATTTAGAGGACAGTTAATTGTTCACACAACTGGTCTGAATAATGAAGAATGTGTGTGGTTTTTTTTATGGCTAAAGAAGTAACAGCAGTAGGAGGACTGAAGAAAACGTCTCTCTCGCCCCCACCTCTCCTCACTGACTTGCACCAAACTAAAACGACAACATTAACCAAAGGGTCCTAACTTGTGATGAAGTGTTAGAAAGTGGAGCGTTAGTAATCAGATGTGTGCTAACCACATTAGTTCTCCTGTGTCTCTCTTAGGCTGGCTGCTCCTTGATCTAATTCAAAGTGATTGTAGTACAGCCACTAAAACATGCCAGATGTTACTCACTGCTCCACGCTTTATCAGCATTTATTTGGCACTGGGAATATTTTTAAATATTTTCTTATTAATCACGTCCCAGCGATCGGTTTCGCTTCCCGTCTTTGCCGCCTCATTCCGGATTCTCGTCATGATTCTTGGCACGAGTGCCTGGAAAACCACTGTCCCAGTTTTTCATTAGCGTCAATCACTCTTGTAAGCGGCTGCGAAGGAGGGGAGGAGGAGCTGGCGTCGGGATCTCACTCAAGACATTTCGCCCTGCCTCGTCAGAGTGACGGACAGGTCTGAGACATGCTGATGCGCCGGTCAGCCGCCACAGTTGGGCAGAGAGGTGTTGGGATGACGGGGAAGGCCAGACGGGAACAGCGTGTACATGAACACACGCACGCCTGTCTGAGGCAAATCAAACCCACACTCTTTTATAATGCTCAGTGTTTATCTGAATGGATATGCGCTCTGCTATGGCCTCCAGAGACAGACAGACACACCGTGCATTGTCTGATAATCCTGTTGGTGTCTTGTTTGGCCTGCCATATCTTGGATAAGGCTACAAATCAGATGGGAGGTCCTCCACTACCGGTCAGTCTCAATTCATTAACACTCAGAGTGGAGAGAAAATATTGTCTGGATGTAAATATTGAAAATACTTGTGCAATCCACAGGGGAGATGGACTTTACCAAAATCCCACTGCAATGTAGTGATGTGTTTCTACGACACCGTGATCAAAGACTTAACAAATCCCTTTTATGCAAGGACAAAAACTGTGTGAGGAAAATGATTGAGACATATTTCATGAAGTACTCTGCACTAAGCTGTAATATTCTTCAGCGGTCTAAATTAGGATTTTAAATGGACCAGAGATATCAAAGTTTAGACACGCTGGAGTGATATTATTTGGTCTTCTGCAGCTGCAGTGTGCACTCAGCTTCATCCTCTGTCCAAACTGGCAGAATGAAAATTGATCGGGATGGATTACATGGCGAGTTGGAGATGAGAAAAAAAAGAGATGCCATTAAACCAGGATGTTGTCAACTTTATGTTATGGGTCATCTGGAGTACTCTGAAAAGAGGTCAAACCCTGCTCACATACATGAACACTCTGGTCTCAGCGGCTAGAGTTACATGGACAAGATTAGCATTTTTATATCAAGACACTGATTAAGGCAGTTTTCCTCCGGTAATCCTTTTTTTTTTTCTGTTTATAGAAAGGTGTTAAAATTTTATCCTTGTATTCTACTCTCACAATGCAAAACACACTGCATTTAAATGTTTGCATGTTGTTATTTGTGGAATTTGTGTCTTCTGAATCAGGGTCAGTTTTCGACATGACCTTTTTAAAATCCTCTTAAAATGCACATATTTTTCCAACAAATGAAATCAGACATAGGTCTTTAAAAAGCAAAATAAACGGAAAGGTCAAACAGAAATGTAGGTTTGCTAGCTGTGATATGCTTACAGCAGAAACACGTTAACAAATGGCACTGCCCCTAAAGGTGCTCCAAGCATCATTTTTCAAAGAGCACATTAAAACTAAATCACATGGGATTGGAAACTGAAACTTCTGGCCACGCCCCCAATCAGTGACATCACATCCGCAACTTTTCATCATCTGTCAAAGGCAATACACCTCATTTGACATCACTGACTGGGGAATGTTTGCGATTGTTTTCTCATTTGCTTTTGAACTGCAGCCTCTTGTTTTTGTGGCACAAAGCAATTTCCCTTTAAGCTGTGAAGCAATTTTCCAAATTTCCCAAGGAATTTAACACGGTGGTACATGCTGTAAAATTCAGTGTATTGTCTGGTTCTTGTCACTTATAGTCTTGTTTGTTTGTTGCACCTTCCATCAAGATAAAATCTGATTATCAATATGCATGTGCACATACTTTCGGAGGCTCTGATAGCATCCCTACCTGTTGCAGTGGTGTTGGCTGAGGGTCCGCTGGCAGGAGAGATGGGTCCGGAGCCAGATCGCGACTGCTGGGACTGAGTAGAGCCCGCGGGCGAGCCCACGGGGGAGGGAGAGGGCCCGCTCCTCTGGCTGGGGAGGTGGGGGGAGGCATGAGGGGAGAAGGGGGACTGTCCCTGGTTGCTGGCCCCTCCCTGCTCCCCCTGGCTGCTGGTGCTGCTGCTGCTGGAGGAGCCGCCAACGCTGACGGCAGAGCCCAGACCGGCCTCCGTCCCAGTGGGGAGGTCATCAATTGAGCCGGACAGATCCTGGAGCAGAAGAAAGGACTTTGAGTGAGTATTTCTGAAGCTTGCCCAAGCATTTGATGAGAAGTGACATGCGGCAGGTGGCAAATTTAAACATGAGCTCAAGCAGAGACAACATTTTTTCTGGTAAATATGTCATCATGATGAATCAGTACTATTGCAACTATTTCAGCACAGTTGAAATATGATTGATGGGCTGAAAGACCAGGTTGTATAATTTCTAAAAGACTCTTGAAAAACAAAACAAGAAATGAAACACCTGATGCAGGTTTAAAGTTTACTCTGAATGTGCACAAACAGTGTCTGACTTTTCAGTGACCTATTGTAGTCACTGCAGTCATGGGGACAGTGGTAAATATGTCAGAGGAGCAAAAACATTACCCACATAAGAAGACACGGTACACTGGCTGCTGTGGTGAAAATGAATTGTAATGGGCTTTCATTCAGACCAAGGGTGAGGTCATATTACAGTTTTCATTCCCGCAGAGAAGTGTGTGTCTGTGTGTGTAGGTGTGTGTGTCTGTGTGTGTCTGTGTGTGTATGTGTGTGTGTGTGTGTGTGTGTGTGTGATGAGTAGGTATTGCCCCTCCTGAATTGATTCCAGGGAATCCCCACCACCAATGCTGCTGAATACTGTATAAAAGTGGCAACGCAGGAAACAGTAAGACAACAATGAAAGATAAAAGAGAGACAGTAGAGGTAAAGAGGTGAGCAGATGTGATGTGATGCAATATGATGGCTGCACCCTAACTACACATCTTTCTCTCACACACACATTCACAGAGTAGCGGCTGTGCCCCAGCTGTAGCTGAACATGGGGGGAGTCACCTGTAACCCTGGTTTCCTGGCTGGTGCCCGCTCGGGGAGGAAAGGGACGAGTTACGGGTGTATGCCAGCTGATCCTACCTGCTCCATCAGGCCTGTTGACCCTGTCCCACCTGAGTCCTGTTCAGCCACACACACACACACCACAGAATGACGTGTCTGTCTGCGTGTCACCCAGAGCTGAAAAACTTATATATACAACTACATAAGTTTACAGGGGAATGCTTTCATATTTTGTTCGTACAGACTAGACAAGTCACTTTTTGAATGCCTGCTATAATGTTATTACAATGGGATTTTACTGGTGAACATAAGGAAGACCTTTTTTAACAGATACACGGTAATTCTGTCTGTATGCGTCGATCATTTCTTCAGATGTCTGAGGCAGAATTGAGGATGCCTGTGTAATGTTGCTGGCAGTGTCAGACTGTAAAATCTACAGTGCAAGCAGCCTCGATAATAATGAATATTGGCAAAAAAAGTTTCAGTCCAAACAAACTATTACACGAGAAATGTCTGCCAAATCCTGCATGTTTTGAATTTATTGGCTGTGATCACAAATATGCCATTTGTTTTGAATTTATGGAGCTCTGTCACACAGTAAATTCAATGTCAACAGTGGCTAACACTCTACTTTTTCTCATTACCCTAGCACCATGTTTTTTCATGTAAAAAGTGAGACAGGACCCCCCCCCATGTCTCTCTATCCATGCATGGCTTAGCTTGTGGAACAGACAACCAAGTCAGTGTGGCAGTCAGTCCATGGCTGCTTGTTTTGGTTAATGCGATCTCGGCGGTGACACACAAAGCCTTTGTTTTCCATCATGCCGCTGTGAGTGCCCACCCGCTCTGCCAGCCTGCCAGTCTGTCGCCTGGCATTATCTCCCCTTGCTCGACTGAGCACATGGGGTACTTTCTTTCCTCTCTCTTCCTCATCCGTGGTACCACTCCTTGTCTCAGCCAATCAAGTCACCCAGTTTTCTGGGCTGAGTGATGTAATGTGCTGCATCAACCAATGGGGCTGAATGCTATTTTCAACCAACCTGCTGCCCCCAGGTGCATGCCATTTGACACAGCAGGGTTACCGTGAGAGCCTGTGTAACCATGGCGATGGCTTTTCCAAAACACTGAGAGCTAGCCCAACGTACAGCTAGGTTGTTAACCCATAGGCTAATTGTGTGAATGGAAGGGAATAATTGCATTTCACCTAATTGGGTGCTGTTGCCAGCTTTTCCAGTGGCAGTTTAGAGGTGGGAAAATGTGTACCAGTAATTCGTTTAGAGGTTGTTAGGCTCATTTGGATTATACACACACTTGAGCACAGCTGTGTGGCCCAAGACCAAAAAGTAGCAGCACTATAATAACATAAAATGGTAAAAAAAACGTAACACCCGTAAACTATAAAAATTTCAATTGTAAATCCTCAATAAACCTATAAGTATAATAAGTTAAGGTTTCTGAAACACTACTGTAAAAAAAAAAAAGTCATTTCACAATGCACCTACAGTGTAATGCATTTATCAACACCTTCCTCCACATGTACACATGTACACTTGGAGACATTGAGCATTGTTTTACCTGGCTAAGCGTCTGCCTCATAGTCATGTGTAAAGAATTGAAGTCAGCCAGCCAGCTAACCAGCCAGGCAGGCATGCGGTCGGAGATTCCAAACTCCCAACAATCTGGGGCCCCAATCCAAAGTGGCCCAAATCCAATTTGTTTGGCTCGGGGCTGCAAATTGCTCTGTGCATTGAGTCTCCAAATAGCTGTCAACCACTCCCGCTTGGCGTCCTGTATCGCTTAATTCGCTCCTGGAGCATGTAATTGTCATAATAAGAAAAATATTGAGGTGATAATAACCAGTTACTTTGAGATGCCCCCCGCCCGCCTCAAGACAGACACATATATGCACATAATGGGCCGAGACTGCCATCTACACATTTCACACAACATTTGGGAGGCAGTCGCTCGTGACCCTTCACCTCGCTGGTGTTGGTGCCTGCCTGCACTCTTTCCTTTAGTGTGCCTCTGTTTGTGTGTGTCAGTGTGTGCGCGTGTGTGTGACAGGCACACAGGATGCTGGGCTGTCACAGCGAGACATGCTTGAGCACTGATGCGGCCGCTGGGACAGATGAAGCTACACTCACACACACTCACCATCCCGTCTCTCACTCATACTAGTGACCTGCTCTCACTCTCACAGATCCACACACACTTACACACACACCCCAGCAGGGTATAAGGCATCAGTGTGAAGCGGGGAGCTGTCACATCCAACTGTGGGCCTTTTTCCCCTGACCATGGTGCTGATGTTGTCTCCTCTCACCACACACTGGGATTTAATCAAAGTTGCTATGGTAGAAGGCACCAAGTGTGTGTGAGAAAGAGTGTGTGTGTGTGTGCGTTAGAATGTGTATGTGTGTGTGCATAAGTGGTTCACTGTCTAGACGGGGAGGAGCCAATGGCTGCAGCTTCCTGTGGACTACAGGAAAGGAGAGCGACTGGAGAAATTAGCTACTTCACTCTCTCCCACACACAGTCTCTCTCTCTCTCGCTCTCTCTCTCTCTCTCTCTCTGTCTCTCTCTCACTCTCCCTCTCTCAATCTCTCTCTCTCTCTCTCTCCCCAGTCAGCGGCTGAGGGCTCTGCACCAGATGGCTAGCCAGCTAACTACAGCCTGAAACACCAACTCAAACACAGCAACTGAGCACTGTGAGTGGTATAACTCAAAAACAACCTCCCTTATGGCTTGAAACTGCACAGAACTAAAAGACAGACTTTTCATGACAGATTTCACAACTTGAAAGTGATTATTCACAGAGAGGTTTGATTGATAGGCTTCATGTATTTGATTAACATTTGAAAAAATATAAGTCAACAACTACCCTCTGCCAGAGAAAAATAGAATTGGAAGTGGCTCCCTTTTACATTACAGTGTTCATGGCAAATGGTACAGGTAAGTACAAATGTAAAATAGCAAATCAACTTGGTTAGTTTTAATTGTCCAAGTCATGAGATATCTGCTGTGGGCGTTCTGCCTTAGATGGAGGTGAGTGGAATTTGTTGTGTTCAAAGCATTGAGAAATGACATTTAAAAAATTCAAAAGCAACATCTTTCAAGACAGTGCCTCAGATAATCCCATAACAGCTGTCAACAGTTTTCATGGTTTTTTTTTCTATTGCTGGACAATCAATGTTGCTGTTGAATTTTTAAAATGTAATTTTTCAATGTTGTTGGCACCACAGAGGAAATTTCTTACAGCAGCAGAACTCACAGAGACACATATCTCAAAACATCTGGATGGCTGGATATTACTAGAGATGAGTGAAAATACTCTGTGTGCACTGATAACTTAAATAAAACAAAAACATTTTTGTATGCAACATTAGACATGTTGATGGGTGATTCATTCCTCAGTACACATGCTGCCCTACTCCAGTTTACCCACGAGGAATGATCTGAAACTTCCTGCAGTCTCATTGCAAAATGTTTAAAAAAGGACGGGCTGACTAAATCCCACCATGATCTCCCCTCCCTCAACCAAGGCTGCAGATCTTCTCTGTCTCTGTAGGAGGTTGGTTTTAGCTGCTACTCCCCTGGAGCTACCATGCGCGTAATTTTCCCCTGTATGTTAATAACCCACCACTGAAACTCAGCCAGGAGACACTGTCAGGAGAAAGGACATTTCAAAATACACATCTGAAGTCTCATATAGTAACTTTGACTGAACTTTAAAATGTATACTTAAACCGAATGGGGATTGTGGATGTTATCCCCCATCCCTTACATTGGAATTGCATTAAGAAAAGATGCCTTCACGGCCAGTATGTAGAGGAGGACCGACCAAAAACTCTTTCAATGTATATATAGGAAGTATTGTTTTAATACTTGTAAAGATGTGACCCTATGCTTTAATGGAAATGTTTCTATGTAAAATAACTTTTGTGCTGTATTTATGTTTTTATCAATGTGTTAATGTATCCATATAGGAACTGGGTTTTCACAGATCAAGAGTAAAATCCATTATTATGTTACTCATGGCGACGATTATACTCCACTTTACGGTGGTACAGTATATACAGAAATAACACCTCAGTGAGCTCAGAGGAGAGTTTTAATCTCTGTTTCTCTTCTCTGGGTAAATATGATGATGTAAACTGTAATTAACTCAAACAGCTACCGTTTGTAGGCCTGAGGGACAGGTCTGCTCATGGCAGCATTGCACTCATTTATCGGCTCCGGCCGCTGTGTTTTCTATCTTTATGGTGCACTGGAGACTAAGAGGAAACGCTATTACACAAAGATGTTTTTTATCCTCCCTCCTAACCGTCCATTGAGGCAAAATCCAAATGAAATGCCATGCAAATGAATCCAAATGGACTGCTGAACATGTGTGTGTGTGTATGTATGAAAAAGGGTTTTAATGCGATGCCCCATGTAGAGCACCAACTGTAATTCCCTTCACTAAGTGCTATTAAGTACAGAAAGAAGAAGAGAACTCAGAAAGAGAGAAAGACTTAGCGGAGGGAGATTTAACATAACACCCACACCATCATTTCTTTTTTTTGATGTCAATCAGCTGGGATGTCTACCAGGGCTGGAATAATGAAGATAATTGGTGATGATGATAAGAACTGCACTACAATATAAAATGCTGATCAAAATGTGCTTGCAATGATGCACAGTAGCACATTTCTTTAATAATTCTAGGTAGCAATGTGAGAACAGCCTAGACGGGGTATGTCCTTGCTAGATAATGCACGTGTTTGTGTGCAAACTGGGATATGTATATGTATGAGCCCATGTGTGTGGTGATAAGAGCTCTCGAGCAGTGTCTCGTGCCACCTCCTGAGGGTCTTTGCCTTGTGCCTCCTCTCCTCACTGAGGATTTCACTCAGAGAGACTCAAAATACAGACGAGGACACTCTTTGCAAACCAAGGGGAGATGTTTGGCATTCCTCAGGCTCGCCAAAAACCCATGCAGGCTTCAGGCTAGCACCCAGCAGGCACTCAATTATGCTAGCATGCCAACCCTTGAATGTTTGTGTTGTGCCACGAGCTTGGAGGCTGAATGTTCCCGTCTCAAGTGCCGGAAGTTTCCAATCTTCTCTCACTTAAGTCTGGTCAAGACTGCCACAGGTGGAACGCTATCTTCTCCTCCTAGAACCAACCGTAGTACCATAGTGACCCTGCAGTGGCAGCAGTGCTATGAATGGTAGAAATAAGGATAATGGTGTAAACCTCAAGACAGACTCTTCTCCAAGGCCTTTATAGTGTTGCACCTACGAGACAGAAGGTGTTTGAGCTTGAAATAGAATATCAAACCACACTTTATTTTTACACCTGAGAAATCCAACAAGAGCTTTGTTTTAAGCTCACAGAGGCCTTTACAGTGCTTAAGGAGTACACATTTTCACTGTCGGTGGTCTGAGCAGAAACCCCAATGCTTGTTGGTGCTACTTCCATGATGTAGCTCCTGAGGCTGATGCTCTGCTAGTGTGGAGCTCATGCTAAATCTCCTGTGTTAAAAACGTGTAGCATAAAAATGAACAGTTGACATTGTCAAAGTCTTTTTTACTCTGTCTCTGTTTTTGTTATCTGGAACAAAAGCAGCCTAAGAACAAACTGTTCAAGGCTTCCTAAAGTTGGGCAGAGGAGAGCCAAGGCAGCACTGAAAAGCAATTGTGCTTTTCTTTTCAATTCTGCTTCTGCACACTTCACAAAGCCCAGACAATCTCTTGGTAAAACCGCGGCATCTCGATAAGAGGAAAAGAAAGCGCTCTGTGTTTTTCCACCGCCAGCATTGAGCGGGGAAAAAAAACCTCAGAGCAGTCCTGGAGTCGGCGTGAGGGTCAAACAGTTGTGTGGACACCTGACTCAGGACCTTCAAATAGATTCACTAAATCTGGTGATAATGCTAACAGTGACTCAAATGCATTAGCAATTACTGCTTGTTGTAAGATATGGGGATCACTGGGTGATAACTGCCCCGGCTCTTAAGTCTCTCATAATGTGGAGATATGGGGCGGGCCACATTGAAAGGGCCATTTGAGGCCCTATTACCCCTAAGCTGTTAAAGACGTCCCAATCTGACACTGCTTGCCTCTGAACCGAAGGGATTAGTGTTGAGTTTCACTCCGATTCCCCCTGATAATATGCCAAGCTGTAGCAGCTAGGAGTACTTAGCCACTGGGCCCTATTCACTTAATGCCACCCCCCCACCTCCACCCCTTCTCTGCACCAACAGCAATGACAGCAAAGTGTCTCAAACAACCAACAACATCTTTTAAGTGGCTAAATAAAGACAGAGGCCCAGGTATTGAAGTCGAAGATGCCACACACACTCCGTCTCTAACCGCCCACGAGTCCGACCTTTCACACGGTAACGTATGGTCATTGGTATTCTGCCTCGAAGTGTGTATTCAAATTTGCTTTTATTTCAAATGGCAGCTTCACAGAGGCAGAGGAGACGGGCCAGGCCTGTTTATTGCTTGAGCTGTTGAAACTTTTTTTTCATTAGTCCGCAAAGGTTCTTTACACTTTAGATTTTAATTCACACACACACAAACACACACATACACACACACACACACACACACGCACGCACACACACACACACACACACACATACGTGTCTTTATATAGTTGTGAGGACCCTGCTCCTGGATTACTTTGTGAGTGCCACCACTTCCACTATAGCTAGAATGGTGCAAAAAATATATCTAACACTAGGTGGGAGTGGGGAACCAGAATGTGACTTTAAATTTCAGAAAACACAAAGTAAAAAAAATATTTTACTTCTAGAGTTGTGAGGACCAAAGCCTGTTGCCGGGCAGATTTGCGTGTGTTTTTTGTTGTTATTTTAAGTGATCCTCACAGCTTCAAGTTTTCTCACCAAGCCAAAAGCATCAGCATTAAACAGATTTGTTTATCATGGTTTAAATTTACCAACAAGAATGTTCCAAGTTCTGTACATCAAACAATGCTAATAAAGCTATGTAACACACCTGAAGGTGACACCAATTGTGTTGTTCAGTCCAAAGCTTATGCTCACGATATAGCTTGACAATTTATTTTCACTTACCAGTCCGCCATCTAGAACTCCTATTCAGCTGGCCTGCTCTGCCTGCCTTCCCTCCCATCAAAAGGTGCCTTCATCTGCTCTTGTTAACCATCTGTTACAAACTGTCTGGCCTTCCTGGGTGAGGGATCCCTCCTCGGTTTCTCACCCTGAGCTTTCACCAATTATTTCCCTGTTAAAAGGGTTTCAATTAGTTTTTCCTTAGTGGATGTCAGGGTCTCAGGGCAGAGGATGTTGTCATGAAAGCCCTTTGAGACAAACTGTTTTTTAAAAATGGGCTATACAAATAAAACTACCTTGACTAGCCTTACGGAAAACATATTTTTCTGTGTACTGAATGAACCCAAGCTGCCATTTATTAATCTAGAGAAATGTCTCAAAGACATTAGGAAACTCATAAGGCTCAACTTCAACAGAGTACTTTATTTAATGAAAGTACTTAAAACTGCACACAAACTTGAACATTAAAACTTTCTGCAGTCAAAAACAAACAGCTGCAGTGTATATATACACTTGTTTAGAACTTCCTCTTTTGGGAGGTGATTATGTTGTAAGCCTGGTTTTTTACATCTTTCCATGAACGACTTCTAAGTGCCCGTTCAGCACCCAATGCTTTCATGCACTCTAATTTCCCAGGAACTCTTTGGAGGGTGATGAACTTTCCAAGCTGCCTCCATACAGCTTCCTTTTCCTCTCTACTCCAAGGCTTGCGTCGGAAGCCTTTTGGGAGATCTATAACAGAAATCAAACATGGCATTATTTATCAGACCTGCAAACTCTTGAGTAGTCAAATAAGTAGCAACATACAATCCTTAAACCCTCTTCATTCACTTCTACCCTGACTGAGATTAAAGAAAAGGTGACAGTAGCCAAAAGCCGACCAGCTTGCAAGTGTGATTTATGAATTCAATGGGTCATAATGTACAGGTCATTTATTTGCACTTAAACATTTTGGCAGACCCATGGAAACTATGCATTTATACATTTCAGTCAGACAACTCTGAAATCTATGGAGCGGTGGGTAACGTTATTTATCATCCACCATGTTACCATGTGTATATTTGCATAGTCTTATCTGTCATAAACAAGAGATTAGGGGTGCATTACGTCTATGTGGCGGTGCCGCAGAGACAAGAGCTTGGACAATGGGTCTGAGTCTCTGATCCTACAAGGTTGGTTTTCAGCCCAGAGATGCTGGGTGGAAGTCAAATAGTCTCTATTCTACCTGGAACAAGTTACAATTCATTTATTTTCACAATTACTCTGAAGCTTTTTATTTACAGTAAAAAGCTACAAATCCTGCATGGTTCCTCTTTAAGTTACTCACTTCTTGAGTTGTCATTTTTGTTTATCCTCATACTTTTAATTTATCAAGTTATTTTGTGGACTACAATTTCTACTTGAGTTCTTTCACTAAGTAACAGTATTTTTTACCAATCTCCCCTTTTTAAGTTAGTTGAGTACCTGACTCCTCTGTCCTTTTGAAAGGCCTTTGTGGTTCTCCTGCAAAAAAAAACCACGATGCCTTATTATCATTTACAAATCTTCATATTGACAGCAACTGTAACACACCTCCAATAAACTTCAGTTATGTCAGGGGTAGACAATAAATTTCCACGGTTCTCAATAGTAGGAAGAAAAAAAACATGCACTTCTTAGTTCAGTATGTTACTTTATTTAATAAATAAATAACTGCTTCAAATCAAACCTGTATTTAAAATTTAAAATGGTAAACATGCCTCAACACAAATGGAAAGTAATGTAGTCATTACTTTTATCTTTCAGTAGTTCAATTACATAATTGTTCTCCTCATTCGTTCACTTTTAGGCTGTTTCCACAGACTAGCGCAAAACTGACTCCGATGATTTTTTCAGCTCTATTTTATGTTTCCACACATTTGTTTTTTCTCTGCTCCAAACCATGGATGTATTATGGTCTAAACACGCGTTCACATAAACGGACTGCAAGCTTGACTCTGGCTGCACCGAGACCCATCGCATGCTCTGGTCGTGTGTAACATCCGCATTGGTCCCGTCAAGACTCGAAAAGATGCACTGAGGACAAAGTTTCACGGTACAGAAAAAAAGGATCTATCGGTTCTTGTGACAACTTAAGCAGCAGTGAGCGTTCAGCACGTGTTGCCCGGAAGCAAGCGAGTTGTGCACACTGCAGTTGTTTGCAGGTGGTTAGCTGACATCCCAGGGCATAGCGCTCACTGCGCACAAAAAGTAAATGTCCGTCTTTGATTGGGATCATGCAACGCTATGTGTATGCAGTAATTACCTTGACGATTTCACAGATATCATATCAAACCACGGTGAATTTATGTGAGATTAGATTCATTGCTTTTTTTACACATCTTTTTTCAGGGCATTATTTTTTACTGGTCCGGTTGGAGCGTTCTGGTGGCCCTTACAGATTTAAAAGTACATCCGGGCCACTAGGCCATTTATATTGTCGACCCCTGCATGTTCTTACCATCTTGTCCGTCCTCTTTTTTGCACTTGCCTTGGTTTGGGAATGGACGGGCTTCTGGTTTCTTCTAAAGAGAAGGCGAAAACAAAGAAAAGTCCACGTAAACATTACTTACAACACATTGTATTTACAGACAAAACATTAAGAGCTCTAAAGTCATGTTCATACCGTCGGAATCTGAATCTTGAGCAGTCTGAAAACACACTGTCCTTTCTTTTTTGGAGGACCCTTCAAGAGAAGAACAGAGAGAGAGAAAATATCACTTGAGTGGGAAACCTGTGAAATCTCCAATTTACAATGCTGCCCTTTCATCCCTTCAGGAGATTCAACAATCTAACCTCAAAGAACAACTGTTCACACATGGCCTCCTGTGACTCCAACCACTGTTGTTAAGACTCAACAGAGCACTAACCAAGTCCAGACCTACTTCCCACCAACGACTGTCACTCTAACGACGGTCGTTGGCTCTTGGAGCACAAAGGGTTTCAGTGACATCATCTGCCTGTGAGAGGTTAAATACCTGGATCTGGGCAAATTAACTGATGAAGCCTCTTGGATGAGAGGTGAAACGTCTTCCTAGACAAATAACCAAGTCCAGTTGCCTTTGACTGAAATTCCTTTGGGGATCACTTCAGCGGACAATGTGGGTTTTTATGGTTATAAAACACACAATCTGCTACAGCTGTGCAGCCACATCTACTGTGCTCTTGCTCAGCTGATCGTGCTCAGATGGAGGTTAGATCTTCACGTTGAACTCTTTTATACAAAGTTCAGCCAAACACTAAATGAAGGAGAGGAACAGCAGAGCTCCTGCTCGGTCAGCTGCATGTGAGTTACAGGTGAGTCAGCTAGAAAACACAGTGCTGTCCTCTTTTCTTTCACACAGGTGACACATGCAGAGGTCTGACCTGTCTTCACAGGGACTGCCATGCTTAATTGGCACATAAAGGCTACTGTACGCTCAGTCCTCCTGTGAATTTTTTTTTCTGCAAATTACGACTGAAGGCACTTGTAAGTATGCACATGTCAAGTAGCCCCAATGAAATGACCACATTAAGAGCTAATATATTTTTCTTTTTTAAAAAAAGAGACTCTACCTGGCGAAAAAAAAAAGACTTGAACATCCCTTGGATAAAGTTACTTTAGTAACGCTAGTACTGAGGATAAAGACCATGATTGGACAGTAGAAGGAGGAAATAGGTTTACCTTTCTGTCCTCTTTTCTGCACGTGCCTTGGTTTGGGAATGGACGGGCTTCTGGTTTCTTCTAAAGAGAAGGCGAAAACAAAGAAAAGTCAACATGAACATTACTTACAACACATTGTATTTACAGACAACAAAACATTAAGAGATCTAAAGTCATGTTCATACCGTCGGAATCTGAATCTTGAGCAGTCTGAGAACACACTGTCCTTTTTCTTTTGGAGGACCCTTCAAGAGAAGAACAGAGAGAGAATATCACTTGAGAATGACACTAAGCGTATTACGTGGTTTATCTTAATTACTCGTATTGTATCAAAGACCATGGTCGGACAGCATGAGACAGTTATTACACAGGAGCATAAGAACCTAAAGATGAGGAAACAAAAATGGATTTGTTTACCTCTCTTTCCTCTTTTTTCCTTAAATGATGGCCTTGGACCTTGAGTCAAAATGTCTGGCTCTACAAAAAAAGAAAGTCATGTCATACAATTCTTTGTTGATTCCTGCAAATCAGAAAACCAGCTAATTTACCCCGCTCCTAAAGCCCTCCCTGCTCATGAACCAGCCTGCCAACTACTACTCCCATTAAGATGATGTGCTCTCCCTGTACATGGCCCAGGAATAAATCAAGTGCTGAAAAGAAGAATAACCAATCAATTATTTGACAATGTATAAATTCATACCATCCATGTCCTCAGTTGGCTCTAAGGATTCCCCACTGGGAATTTCCACAATGCTTTCAGTGACTCCGGATCCTTGTATTGCTCTCCGTTTTGTAGACAAAGCCGCTGTTTTATTAGAAAAAAATGATTATTATTAAATCCACCAGACATTATTAAAAGGACCGGGAGTTCATGTCACGTAACGATAAATCATGATTCACTGTAACATCATTTTTACTCACTTTCTAAGTTTAAATCAATCTCATCAAGATATTTGCCTTTGTAGACATCAGTTCCAAGTTCTACTGCCATCAGCAGCTTGCTCATTTTAGCGAGCTGCAGCGTGTTCTCTGTCAGCCGATAATAATCGCGATGAACGCGAATATCGTGCCCCATGAATTTCGCCAGTTGATCCAACTCGTGGTCTTTCAGGTTCATTATCTGGCTGAGTGTGGCCACATGTTTCCTCAGCTGGGTCGAGGTGAGCGTTTCAGGCCTCTTTGCTCCACTTGCAGCTGCATACTTTCTCAAACAGTCTGAACCTCGAAGATGGGATTCAGAATTCTGTCTCGCAAAAACATACTTGTTGCTTTCCAGAATATCATTCTCTCCGCCCCTTTTTCCAATGAGGAAGTCAAGTGAGGATGTCATCTCTTTTGTGAGAAGCAGGGGCACCTTACGGCCTCTCTTCCCCCTGACTACTAAACGAGTGAACTCATGACTCAGATCTTGTTCTAGCTTTGAGAGGCACTTCATGATGTCTTCATTCGGTTCCTCTGTGGCTCTGTCTCTGACTGTCACCAGAGGCATTTTTGCTGCCTCACCTTGGCGTCTTCTGTTGAAGAGGATGATTTGGGCAAGAAGGCACTCGCTGAGTGTCTTGTAAGCTGTTGGGTTTGGTCCATTCAGGAGCTTGTCTTTTGCCTCCTCCTCTGTGGACTTCAACATTTTATGAAGCTTCATGACATCCTCTGTGAGTGGAATCATTTCTCTTTTGTTCCATCTTTCTTCTTCTAGGTTTGTTCGTGCATGGCGTGACACATACAGGTCCCACACTGCAGCAACTAAGCCCAAAAAGTTCCTCACTCGGCTGGCAGCCGATTCATCTTCAGCCTTTACATGTTGTCCTATCACGATGTCACAAACTGCCTTCAGTGAGTGCCCCAATTTTAAAGCAAGAGATGGTGTGTTGTATCTATGCGCTGAGTTGGTGAAACCAGATGTTTTTTTGGCTGCTGCTACCGCTAAGGAAAACTTTGGTGGAACCAAAACATCTTGAAGGGATTTCACTTTTCTGTCCAGGGACTTGGCAACCAGTAGAAATCTACCCAAGTCCCTCATCTTTTGGCTCACATAGCGATCCCTTGTCCGAACATTTTCATGTTTTTCAAGCAGTCTATCACCAAATTCACAAATCAGAGGGTCATTTTTAACTTCACTTGAAATGACATCAATAACCATCCTGCTGAGAATTGCAGCGCATCTTTGTGACGTTTGTCCTCTATACGGGAGAAGGGATGATGCAGCACTTTGGACTCGTCTTTTTTTCTTGGACTCAGCTGACAAAGTCATTGTTTTCCGACACATTTTTTCATGTCTCCATAGCTCAGTTTTTAAGAAGAAACCATAACACATGTTGCAAGGCAAGTACTTTTCTACATCTGTATGTTCGGATGGTTGTCTGTAGGTGACAATTTCACCCTTCCCCTCTTGTAACACAGTAATGTTATGATAGAAATCACCCCTTCGGCAAAGTTGTTCTAACATTTGAGTCCGTTTCTTGGACTTTGCTGGAAGACATATCACCTGTGCCACTTCTTTTTCACTGCTATGTTTCCGGATTAGATGTCTTGCAATCTTGGATTGAGGTTTTTTGCAAAACATACAATAATGTTTCTTATCCCATTTTCTTTTGTTCCCTTTCATGGTGGTTTTCACAGTGATGCCATGTGACCTACACTCATCTCCATCCTTGTCATCCTCAGTGTCAGCACTGTAATCATCAATATTGTCTCCGTCTCTCTCATCTCTCTGAATGGGTTCTTTATGTGGATTTAAGTCTTTGGTGGCAGAACCCGCACGTTTTCCAGTTTTCCTCGGTCTTGTAAGTGTAGATTTTGTTTTACCTTTGGGTTCCTCTGCCTCCGAAGATGAAGAAGGTGATGGCACGTTACTGCTCTCCAGATCATGACTGGACTCGGATGCATCAGTTCCACAGAAATCCTGAAAGAATTTAACAGATCAAAAAGTTAATTTTATCCTCAAAAAGTCATTCTAAGCGAAACACTAGAACAAATTTTCAAAACAGCACAAGTTGTCCTCCAAAAGCAACATTTAGTCATAAAAACACAGACAGCTGATGGAGTTGCCAACTGATCAATTTACATTTTTCATTTTCACACACTTTATTGTATAAATTTTTAATATCCTGTCAGGTTATTGTTGACCTCTCTTCATTAACTGTTATTTCATTTAATATGAATTAATATTGTTTTGCTTTTTATCTGAAAAGAAAAATTCCTAAATTGACCCATCTCAGAGCAGTTTACTGTTTACGAAAGAAGGGAAGTGACAGAATTTCTGCAGTAATGGATGAGACATCAAAAGTCCAAATTCATTTTCACAGGAAAAGAAAATACTCAAATTTAGCGACAAAAGTACTCAGACAATAACTTTATGGTAGAGATGCACCGATCAAGATTTTTGCGATCCAATCCGATACCTGGGCTGAACGTATCCGTTGATGTCTAATGTCTGATACTGATCTGATACTACTACTATGAATAAAGTGTATACCTGTCCATTTGAGTGAAGGCATCAGGCTTCACATTAAGGTAACATTATTAAAGGTTACAAATTAACACGTATATCAATGTGCCTAATATTAATTACCAGTTAACAAAGTGAACATTAGCAGCAAAACTACATAAATAACACTTCCATGTAAACCAATATTTTAAGATATAATATAAAACCCCAACCACTTTTGCAAACATAGAATTGAAGTGACTAGATCGCTGTAACTGTATTACTATTTGATATTAATAAAAAAGGAATGACTGGAAATTAGTCAATATCAGAGCGGATATACGACCCAGGTATAGGATCGGTACATCTCTACTTTATGGCATGAACCTGTCAAATACAAAAAACAGGGGGGAAAAGTGTGGACAAAGCATCAAATATAGTTTTCATTTTATAGTTTATGCAGGTCAAAAATAATACATACCCAGTCTTCTTCTTCCTCCTCCTCTTGTTCTTCCTTTTTCTTCATCATCTGTGGCAAACAGTAGGATATTAAATTTACCAGTAAACAAAGCTCAGACATAGAAAAACTCAAATTCAATGATGTTATCAAAGAGTTCAAATCAGAAAAAAATGCTTGACCACATGAGGTCAATTTTAACAACACCTTGAATCAAAAAGCTGTCCACTACAAATATTGTATTTAGTAAGCACATCAGTAAATCACGATTAGTATATTTGCAAACACATTCCTTTGATTAAAGCAATTAAATAAGGCAAAACACTGTATTCTATTAATCAATAACATAATCTATATGGATTATCCTACAGAGGCTAAACATAAAAACGAGGGACAGGTTACCCTCAATCATTTGTTTATAATGGTTAAGACTGCATAAGCATACAAGCAACACACACACACACATACTGTACATACTGTATATATACGACATTATCCACGCTCCATGTATTGATTTTTCACCTGCGTCCTTGCAAAATGCAGTAAAGTAACCTGAATTATAGTTCCTCTTTAATTTAACATGTCATGCAGGCGATATGATAAGTATATTAAATGTAAGTTTGTGCTGCAGTGAAACTTGTGACAGTCATCCATGTACAAGAAAAACATACTGAGGAATGTTCAAATATGGACGATATCTGTGGATTTAAAAAAAATAAATTCAAATAACTTTAGGTGTAATGGCTATGCATTCAGTATTGGTGACCACGCAAATGCAAGCACTCATACGCTGCTTGTTTATGGAAAAATGAAGTATCCATGCATCCCTAACATTAACTTTGAACTTAACGTGACACGAGGTCGACGGACAAGGAAAGCTAAGTTAATGCTAAAGCTAGCTACAAAGCTTCTACACGGAGACAGACAGAAAGGCTCAGTCAGAACATGAGTGGCTGGTTAAAAAAGTCTTACCTGTAAAAGTTGTTGTGTTTGCTCTTGCTCTTCTTTGTTTTTGACTTTAATTTGCTCTTCGTAGCGTCGCTCGCTGTCCTCGTGCCGCTGTCTGAGTCTCTCCAGCCGACGCAGCTTGCGCTGATGAGCCTTGATTTCAGTGATGCATTCACAGACGTCGGGAAAGTGCAGAATCTTTTTTTGAAACTTCGTATTACATTTTTCTTTTTCTTTTGTGGTCTCTAAAGGAGTCGTACTCATTATATTATCTTGAAATGTTCATAATATCTATGGTGGTTCAGCAGTCCAAGACATTAAATTAAATATTTCCAGAGACATTCTATTACTCAGCAACTTGTAGGTGAAATAGTACAAATCCCCATTTCTCATGAATGCAGCTGCCAGGTGTGCACAGCTCTGTGTGTGGGTGGGGGAGGGGTAATGTTGCATGAGTTCAGCTTGAGTTGAGAGAAAGATCCCTGCAGAGCTTTGCTCTCTAATTTATGCTGTTTGTTTTGAACCAAGGGTATTACATTATTTGTTTTAAACACATGTCTCACTGTTATATATTTAGTGATATTTCCCAAAAGATATTTTAGATGTATTGTATGTATATTTATATATTTTTTAAATTTCTTTAATTATATTTATATAAAATAAAAATCTATTATAGGATGTTTTATCATATTTTTTCATTTTTAAAATAAAAACGAGAACAGCTTAAGTTTCATCCACTCTCCTAACTTAAGTCCTCTACTCAGGGCGCCCTCCCACTGTTCCTCCGTCCCGTGCCCCAGCACGTGTCACGGCTAAAGTCTGGTTCCTTTGACCAGTGTGAGTGCAACCGTACCACGTCTAGGAGCGGGACGCTTGCCGTCCACGGCCCGTTTGGGAGAGGTGGGCTTTAGTAAAGCACGTTTGCACATGTACGAGCACGAGCGTGCGCACGTCTACGAGCACGAGGCCTACGGCGGTTCTGAGGTTATTTCCTGTGCGCCTGTTGGGACGTATGCCAATAGGGAGGGGGGACAAGTACCCTAAAGCCTGGGTCGCGGTGCGGAAGGACAGTGTGACTGCGCCCACAGATTTCCCACTGATCGGTGACCTTTGACACTTGTGAAGGTTGCACGGGTGTGAAACTGCACATAGTGGATGGGGCCCTTGCCCCCTGATAAACATATCAAACTGTCAGCCTGATAGGCCAAAGTGTGTGGAGGTTATTAAACATTAAGGCTTCCAATTGTAGGCTTCAGAGGCCTGAAGCGACCCTGGACAGTCAATTGTGATCCTTCTGAAAGTCTGACAGGTCTAAAATTCTAGATATGCAATGTCCCTCATGCTCTGTACAATATATCCACATCTCAGCTCCCCATCTCAAAGCCTTGGTGATTTATTCAAGGAAATGGGGTCAAAAGGGTCAGATTTCATACTGATCAGTATTCTTTGACACTTTCAAACTTTCAGCCTGATAGGCCAAAGCTTGTGGAAGTTATTAAATAGATGCTATTAAAATAGATGTTCTATGAAGTCTGAAACATGAGCATTGCTTTTTGCCCATTTTTTTACAGGGAAACGTGACCTCTGTGAAGGTTGCACAGGTCTGAAAGTTTGCACAGCGTATGCCCCTGATGGTCTGATGAAGATACTGTAACATAGCCTTCCAGCCCAAAGCATTGGCGTGTTATTCATAAAGAACAGCTGAACAGTATGACCCTAGGTGTTGCTTTGACACTTCTGAAGGTCACACAGGTCTGAGAGTTTGCACCGTGGATGATCCTGGTGCCCTGATACACATACTGTAATTTCAGCCCTCTTGGTCAAAGCCTTGGTCAGTTATTGAAGAAATTGTATTTTCCCCATGGTTTGGGGGATAAAGTGTCTTTTTGGCTGCTGCTCAGTGACCTTTGACTCCACGGACCCCAAAGTCGGAGTAGAAGACCCTCAGAGGTCACTGAATAATAATCCAGTGAGGAAAAAAACCAAATCCCAGCGGTTTTCTTAATTGGCTGTTTGAAATCTTAAAAATCAGGAGCTGTCAGACCATTACATCTTTACACCCTCTGAGCTGGCTGGCCATTTTGGAGAAAGTCTTTTTCTAAAAGTCCTGCAGGTCTGAAATTGTAATATGTGGTTTGGGGGCCTGGGACAAGCGCGTACACGTTTGTTCAGTGCCGATCGGACGTGTACTTAAGGAAAGGCGGGGCTTTGAACATTTGCATTCCCACACCCGCCATCTCCACAAAGATGGACCAAATCACTTGAAACTTGGCCTGTAGACTTGTGACAAGATGCAAATGAATCCCCCCAAGACCCAACTCTGTAGGCCCTTTGGAAAGCCAAGTAGCTCCACGGGGGTCCAATCGCAACAGGACCAGAAGTTTCCGATAGGAGGCCATCCGACATGCAACATACTAAAATTTTATGTCCCTTTATCAAAACCTATGAATTATTTAAGAAAATAAGCTTAAAGGTCAGATTTCACACAGATTGTTGACCTTTGACACTTATGAAGGTTGCACAGGTGTGAAACTTTTCACAGTGTATGCCCATAGTGGTCTGATGAACATAATGTAGTTTCAGCCCTCTTGGTCAAAGCGTTTGCAAGTTATTAAAGAAATTGTATTTTTTTTGCATGGTGTTTTGAATAAAGTGTCTTTTTGGCTGCTGCTCAGTGACCTTTCACTCCACGGACCCCAAAGTCGGAGTAGAAGACCCTCAGAGGTCACTGAATAATAATCCAGTGGGAAAGAAAAACAAATCCCAGTGGTTTTCTTAATTGGCTGTTTGAAATCTTAAAAACCTGGAGCTGTCAGACCTTTACATCTTTACACCCTTTGAGTCTTCTTCTAAAAGTCGTGCAGGTCTGAAATTGTTAAATGTGGTTCAGGTGCCTGAGATGAGCACGTACATGTCCATGGTGGTCTGATGAACATACTGTAATTTCAGCCTTCCAGCCTAAAGCGTTAGCGTGTTATTAAAAAAAGAGCAGTTGTAAGATGTCTGATTTGACCCTAAATGGTGACCTTTGACACTTCTGAAGGTCGCACAGGTCTGAAAGTTTGACAGTGGATGATCCTGATGCCCTGATACACATACTGTAATTTCAGCTTTCTTGGTCAAAGTGTTGGCGAGTTATTAAAAAACAGCAGTTGTTAGAGGTCAATATCCAGAAAAGGATGACTACCCCAACCCTTTGTTATTGATGCTGCAGCTGAAGAGAGTTGTAAGGTCCGTGTTGTCATAAGGTTGTTATTGTCTTTATCATGAGGTTGTCATAGAATGGATCTGTTTCCTATTGTGGCCTTCAGTGGTAGCTTACTGAGCTCTTCACTGCTCCCTCCCTGTTTGCTCATTTGCTCTGATCTTGGTTTTGCTAGCTTATGACCATTATTTTATTAGTTTCATTTAGGCTTGTGTGATTGCTACAATGCATGGATCCCTGACGAACAGATAAGTAACAAGAGAAAGGACTGTAGTTTTCTTGGTGTGTAGCTTTTCTATTAAATAGTGGTGAGCCACCATAGTTGAGTGAAAATGTTTCTCAAACCACTAAAAGAGTCAAAAGCATGCTCCTTTAAACAAAACAGAGCAAGTTCAGTGATACTATTGACAAATTCAATTTTAATCACCTGCTTTTAGTGAAGTGGTCAAAAATCCCATTTCCCTGAATGCAGCTTAGCTGCCGAGAGAACTGCAGGTGCAAACTGGTGCCGCCCCTCCCCCACCCTCACAGCTCTGTCTGCTTGTCTGACCTGACTTGACCCTGCAGGGACCACACAATATTGCATGAATTCAGCTTGAGTTGAGAGAAAGATCCCTGCAGAACTTTGCTCTTTAATCTATGCTGTTTGTTTTTAACTGAGAGTTTTACATGTTTTATATCACATTCACATCTTACAATCATGTTTTTTTGTGATTTGAGAAAATTGTATTTTATATTTAATGTATAATTATAATTTATCTTTGAGTTCATGATACTGTAATTAAAAATTAGATCTGCCACCTCACTTTGAAAGTGAAAACCTGACTTTGGAGTTAATTTGAAAAAACTCAACAGCTACCCCAGCTTTAGAGCTCTCCTTGGCTGTGAACTATTAAAACAGACACTGGTGCTGATTCACTGTTTGAGGTCTAAAAACAGACAAAAGGCAATGCACACAGACAGGTCAACTATCAGGGCTCATAGTTAAATTAGGCTTTATAGATCTTGGGAGCAGGTTAGCGAGCAGTAGACAAAGTAGGTGATGGGTAAAGGTACAAATACTGAGAAACAGGCAAAGTGGCTGATATTTTAGGGATTACAAGTGTTTTTCAAGAATAGCCCATATTTGATAGAAGAACCCTAAGGATGAGAAACAGAGGAGTGATCCCTTGCCCAACAGGGAGACATGCAAAATACAATATGTTGTATGAAGAAAAGAAAACAATTTACAACATGGAATATGGAGGGACATGAAAATGGGACAGTGCAGGCAAGAAGAGCTGATGAAGGCAGCTCCTGTTGGGCAGACTGGGTCACATTCAGGGAAAGCAGGGTGAGCTGGCCATCTTAATGGGGATGATGGTGAGCAGGTGAGTTTATGGCTCATAAGCAGGGAGGGAGGGAGGGCAGGCTGGTTTAGAAGCAGGGAGAAGGATGTGATGCAGGCAACAGTTGGTGAAAGAGCAGCAGATAATGGCAAGATAAAATATGTGTAAGAAGAGAAGAAAGGAAAGGTGGCTACAGTTGAAAGTGGTAATCAGAGGCATCAGGTTGTCATCATATTAAGAATCACTATTAAAATCAACCAAAACTCTAAATGAATAAGTTAAGTTGCTGCAACTAGTGGTGAATGTGGCTTTACTCTAAATGCGCCAGTTCAGTGTGCCTGCTGTATTAGATGTAAAGTTAATTAGTTGTTAACATGTCATTAGAGACTACAGCATTAGTTATTATTTCTAATTATCAAATATGATTTATTATTATTATTATTATTATTATTATTATTTATTAGTATTAATTGTATCAGTGATTATGGACTACTTTAAAATTAGAATCATTTTTTTAAAGCCCTCTATTTGTGTCATTTATTTTTAAATACATGTATATATATATATGCACACACATACAGTCATATATATATATATGTTTAAAAATATATATATATGTGTTTAAAAAAAAATATATGTATATATATGATGTCTTATTCCATTTAAATCCCCTAACAGCCTTATACTCTTGTGTCTGACTCCTGTTCCTGTGCATGCACACATACACCCTGTCACAAGACTGCCAACAGCCAATCACAAAAATCCCCTGCATCAGCCAATCAGAAAATCATATGCCTGTCGAGCGTCATAGTAAAATTGTACCTGCAGTAGCAGTGTGTGTCCATAGGGGGAGCTGTGTTTAACACAGATTTCAGGGTTTACTATGTCTCTGAGGACATTTGCTGAAACTTACACAGATAAGTCATTGGGGTCAAAGGAGGCTATTACTGCATTTTCTTTGTGAGGACCGGGCAAAATGTCCTCACAACTACAAATGTCCTCACAACGTTGGTGTCTTGTCAGGGGTTGGTCCTCACAACTTAATAAAGACAAACACACACACACACACACACACACACACACACACATTCACCCTATTTGTTCTGCACGTATTGGTTCCACTAATGTTTTTATTTATGGCATTCCAGCATGACATCCTACACCCCCCCACCACCACCACCTGTCCACTCACCCAAGAGAAAACAGAAAAAATGACGCATGACATAGTGTGTGTGTGTGTGTTTGTGTGTGTGTGTGTGAGAGAGAGAGAGAGTGAGAGAGAGAGAGAGAGAGATGGAAGGAGAGGAGCAACGTAAAGAAATAAATAAAGGGCCCAAATTCCTCATTTCTAATTCAGCTGCTCGTTCAGCTTAACCTCTCTCTCCTCAGCAATTAAAGCACACGCCACATCCTTCACGCTGCGTACAGCCGAGGCTAAATAATGCAGGGGGCATCCAGCACCCGCATCCTTTATCATCCCAAATGACAGCCATTTGCATATCTCCCCAGTCAATTAGAGCGCGGCGGAATAATCAGCCCATAATTGGGGGAGAGCGTCGGTAATCACCCGCCCTGGCACACCGACAGGGCCATTGGAGGAGCGAGGGGGGAGAGGTTGTGTGTGGGGTTGGATGTATGTGTGTGTGCGTGCGTGTACATGTCCGTCAGTGAGACAGTCCACCCGACTGCAGCCTCTTCACTTCAAACTAACACGTCCAAACAACCAGTCTAACTCCTCTCTGGTTCCCTCTAATGCTCCCTGTCCTTCTCTCTGCTAGCCCTTTTACTCGCATTAATTTGCACATACCGACTTCCTCAGTCTATTTGCCTCCAACACATTATTTCTATGTGATATCTTTCATCAAAATTGGTCAGTAAAATACTTTTAATGGCATAGAAACCGATACACGAATGACAGGTTTCATTCCAGGATACCAGTCATTCTCAAAATGTTATCAAATGTTAATTGCTCGCCTATTAAAAATGCTGATGTTGAATGATAAATGAATGAATGATGACAACCTCTGCTACTTTGTAAAGCTAGATTCAAGGGTTCACTAATGTAAATAATGAATTGTATTTTCATGCCAGCAATTCTGTCTGTGGATTCGTTGAAGGTATTAGACTTTGTTAATTCTTCTAGAATTAGTTCTTCACATGCACCAAATTTTCCTCCGAAGCTGTGCATTTCCTATCAATAAACATGATTGTGGTGCAATATGTTTTTTGTCCACCTGCAGTTCATCTATGAGAGCTATTGCATTTATACTACAGTATATTCCTTTAATATAGCAGGAAAGCTAAGATCACCGAAACTGTGACGAGACACCAGTGGGAAAGTGCCCCGTTTGTCCCCTTTAGATGCAGACAATCAAAGTCGTTTCATGGGATGTTTTCTGGGCAGCTTTGAAGTGCAGTAGCTGCATAGCCTCTGTATTTCCTGCTGAAAGGGGAATGACCATTTTTGTGAAACAACATTTTCTTTAATAAAATGTAACCTCCCATTCCTCAGATGCTTTGGTGCTGTCCTCTGAACATGACAAATAAAAGGAGGACTTGAGAGAGAGAGAGAAAAAGAGGGGTTGACAGTAGTGGGTGCGGTGGAGAGGTGTGTGAGTGTGTGTGTGTGTGTGTGTGTGTGTGTGTAAAGGAACTTCAGAGAAACCCAGACAAGGTTAGTTCCCATCTGCAGCTCTATCCCTTTGTGTTTCCCCAGCTGCTTTCTTTTCCCTCTTGCCTTTGTATTTATTCTACCCAATCCAGTCCAATGTTAGCCAGCCCTGTTTCAGGCCCACCGTCGCTTTGGAGAGATGAAACATCTGCCATTCACTTCTCCTTGATAGAAGTGGCAAGGAATAAAGAAAGGAAGTTAGAGCTTGGTAGGAGGGGATGGGGAGGGAGGCGAGGACAGCACCGGGGGATGATAGTGATGATTTGTTTCGATTTCACCTCCACATAGCACTTCAGTCTATCGCAGGTGAGGGGCAGACCAGGCTAATCTGGGACAAAACAGAGTTTAAACACAAACAAAACAGAGAAGAGAAAAGACGTCAGAAAACACTAGCGTCCTTACACTGCTCTCCCTGTCCGCAGAGGGAGGAAACATTGATTTTCCCTTTACTCCTTTTTAAGGGGGTGTCTCTTTCTGTTTAATCCCCCATGCCTCTACTCTCGGGGGATCTGTGGCATTTCCTGCCAGACAGACAGCCAGCCCTGTGCCGCAGAGACTTATGCATCACTGTCAAAATGACTCTGATCAAAAGAAGGGAGGGGAGACTTTGAGGATCTGGTTTGATCGGCGCAATGCAAAACTCTTCGCTCATTGGACGTGCCGCCTGTCAGTGCAGCTGCCCCGGTAATCCATCAGCCCCCGCCGCTGATCAATAATGCGATTGGTGGAATTCTGAGAGATATCTGGTTGTGATCTGTGTACCCTGAGAGTCACGGCGCTGTAAAAATGAACGCCAGACTCTCAATCTGTCTTCCAGCTGGAGGATGCATAAAATCAGGGAGCCCTCCCTAACTTTATGCCCACTCATTTTTTCTTTGTTGTACCAAACTGTCATACTGTGGGAATTTACTCCCAGTGTGCATGTTTTGTTTAATGGAGTGCATTTTCAGAGGTTCAAAATAATATCTGTTGAATGAATTTTGTCTACTTGATGATTCCTGTGTCTGCTGAAACACAGCATAGTTTATCATATTCCTGATTAAGAAGAAGAAAACTTCTGAAATTGTTGTATATAACAGGGGGGTCTAAGGCCATAAGGCTTTTGCTACAAATAAGAATGAGCTACTTCCTAATTGTGTTTTCCCTAATTTACATCTACAAAAGTATGAAATAACCACATGGTAATGCCTATTTTAATATACTCCTGTGTGAAATAAATTCTTGACAAATATTTCCTCATTTTATAAAGAACTTTAGTGTCGTCCAAATTATGTACACATCGCCGTAGCACGGTTCGGCCGCAGGTTTTCATGATAAAAAACGATATAGAAAAGTATAAACAATAGACATTTTTCTATAATATATACTTGTTATATTCAAAAGCACTTCATCCTTTGATGAAAATGTATGTAAAATTATTTATGACTCTAGCCAATTGTTGTGCTTGTATTACCCACTATCCACTGACTAAAGTTGGCGATGTCATCTGGTGCTGACCATGACCTCTGACCCTTCCGCAGAGTAGGTCAGGGGTATAGAAAAAATAATGTTCCTCCATAAGAATAAATTGATCATTACGTTTAAATATTACATCATTATTTCACACATTTGTGGCTGTTTAAACAGATTTGTAATTACTTTGAGAAAAAATATAGCCAATTAGGGAGATAGAGGGTGATGGAACAATGAAGAGCCAATATGATTCTCATTTCAGGTCAATCAAATCGTACAAGCTGGGTTATAAACCACACACACGTACACATGCTTGTACACTGAAAGAGTCACGCAGGGAGGCAGCAGCCCTCTCAGGACAGGCCTCGGCGTCGACGTCAGCCAACATTCCAGAGCGTTCAAACAAACTTTATAGCGGTGAAAACAAATTGGGCTCACCATCAAAGAGACTTTTCAAAAAGCCATTTCTCTATGCCAGTTCAAACGAACCCTGGTTGGTAAACAGGCATGGAGAATTCACAGTGCAAGATATTGTAGGAGGTACAAACGGCTGGAGCTTCACCACAACAAAGGCAGAGGAGAAGGAGTGGAGGGGTGTAATTCATCACACACTCAACAAAAGCAAGCGTGACTGTCCATGACCAAAGAAACAAAACAAAACAAACAAAAAAAACCCAACTTCTTCTTAATTGGAGAAGATGTTGTATTTTTTTAACATTTCAAACCCACTTCTCTATTGTTTTTTTTTTATCCATCCAATTTCTTGCTGCTCAGTGAGCCTGGGTGCCCTTGCCCTCTCCTCCTCTTACTTTTTCCCTCTTCCCCTTCCCTCTCTCCCATCTCCCCTGTTTTCTTCATCAAAACAATTCACCGCGAATTACTCTGGCCTCCATCTCACATGAGAAGACAAACGGGGCTGCAGGAAGAGAGAGAGACAGAATGAAGGGAGAGGAGGCTAAAGAAAGGGGCAACGAGAGACGATTAGGGGGGTTATAGGAGGAGAAAAACCTCTGGGTCCTTTATGACTTGTGAGACTTTAATAAACAGACGGACAGGTGGACAGAGAGAGGCCTTGCTCCACATACCGTCCGTCCACCTCAGGCAAAATCTCATTTGTCAGGGATTCAGCTGAAGACCAGAGGATAGAGAGACGGAGAGATTGAATGAGAGCACCAGCAGACTTGAACCCCCCCCTTCCGTCGTGCCGCCATTAGCTATGCACAAGACAAACTGCTGACACAAAGTCACACAGCATGCTGAGCAGGGACTTGTGGGTAGGCAGGAGGAATCCATCCCTCCATCCCTCCACCTGTCTATTGACATCCCTGGCTCTCCCTCGTCCGCCTCCGGTTTTTGCAATTACAATCAAACGGCAGCATCCAGGCCCCGGAGCACTGACTGACGGCTTGGATTAACCGAGATGTGGAGAGGCCTTGGGATGCAGTGTGTGTGTGTGTGTGTGTGTGTGTGTGTGTGTGTGTGTGCGTGCGCGTGCTTGTCAGCCAGTGTTCTGTTCATCCACGTGTGTATACTACATTACTTTGTATGTGCAGCATGTTTCAACGTCAGAACTGAGTTTCTGTGTTTCTTCCTGTCTATCAGTTGATTTCCTCCGTACATTTGTGTGTACACTGCTTTAATGTGCAGTGTAGATCTGTCTGTGTAAATGGCAAGGAAGGCGTACGTACGGTATGGGGTTGTGCATTAGCATGAAAACGAGTGTGAGTAACAATGCAATTAGGCATTTCAATTAAATCCCACTGTGTGGATCATTTGTTTCTGTTGGCTGGATTTGGGATATGTATCATCAACTGATTATTTTGGGGAACACACATGACCTCAAAAGACTGATATGTTCATGTGTGATTTCAGCACATTATTCAGCATCTTATTAACAGTTACAGGCAATTAGAGAGCACGCTAAGATGTGATTTGCAAAATAATATACTTCCACTTTCCATTGCTATTTTCTTGTACCGTGCAGTAATTTGCAGAAGAATCCAGATTCTACATTTTAAAGAAATGAAGACAGAAATGTCATTAAAAGTGACAACACAAGCAAATCTAAAATTTCAGGATATGGAAAGAAATCACAAAGCTGTCAGAAAAAAAAGAAGGAAGACAACACACGCACACAAGCACACACACACACACACACACACACACACACACACACACACACACACACACACACACACACACGCACACACACACACACGCACACATGCACACACACAGATCCTTTGAATTAACTTCACTGCTGCGCTGCCGCAATCGAGCAAGCCACGTCAAACGTGCAACCGAACAGAAAACCGTCCCTCAGAGGGCAGCAAATAAAGTGCGGGGAACAAAAACACGTCAATCTGCTTTGTCCAAAAGAATTTGAGCTGCTCTGCTGTGTCTTCTGTGGGATCGGTTCTTTAACTCTTCCTTCCTAGACACCAACGTCCTCCATCAGAGATGACAAATGTGACATGACAGCTCTGTTTTGGAAGCTGCAGTGACTAAAGACAGACAACTACTTACAGCACAGTTTGTGACAAGGGAAGGTTCGTCAATACAAAACCACATATTCAAATGTACTGCTGTGTCCTGTAAGTGCTAAAAAAAAAGGTCTATAGGTCGGGACATGTACAACACTCGTAGTTAACTGCTGTGGTTGTATTTTTTGTAATCCTCAACTTTGGCAAGAATCCAATAAAGGTTATTTTATTCTTAGAAATGTCCCAGAGTTTAAATTCCTGACTCAATATTTCCATTATAACTAATTTAACTAATTAAATTTACACACCAAGGCCCTTAGGATATTTAGCACAATCTGGTTTATAGAACTACAAAACTTTTATGCATGAATACAATCATGATATTGCTGCAGACTTGTGCTTTTTCTCTTAAAAAGTAAAAAATAACATTGTAGCTAGTCAGTAATTCAGCCTGCTGAAAGTTTTTGTGGTGTAACATTTGTCATTCCCAAACATTCCCAGTGATAAGGCCAAAGGAGACTTGTGGCGTCTGACAGTTGAAAAATCAAATAAACTCTAAAGAAGGCATCTTAATACCATCTATGAATATGCTAACAATACACACTCATTCACATTGACTATTCATATCAGTCAGCCGTCCAGTTTGCATATTTGCGCTGAGATTTGAGATGGAAAGTCCTGAATGCCCTCCCCCTACCCTGCCCGACAGAACAGAGACCGGCTTACCAACCAGAACGTCCTCGCGGAGGTTGTGAGCCAGTGGTCGCCCTGCTGAGTGTGTGCAAGGTCGTGTGTGCGTGTGTGATGTAAGCACAGGGAAAGGAGAGGTGACGGCGGCGCGAGGCTGATCTAATAACAGGAGAAGATGAAACGCTGTCAGTTGCCACGACGAGCAACTCAAACGCCAGCAACGTTTGGTAAAACACACACGCTTCTCCTCCCAGACTGTCTCCTTCAGTCCTCCTCACACGCACACACACACACACACACACACACACACACACACACACACACACACACACACACACACACACACACACACACACACACACACACACACACATATTTCTGTGTGATAGACAGTTTCATAGTGTTGTAGCTGAGGTGTTGGCCTATAAAAAGCGGTGCTGATATGATTTAATGGGCGAGTCTTATTATAAGACTGTCGCTGGGCCAGTGTAATCTGGCTAGCGCTCCAGGGCACAACGCTGAGACACATGCACTACAATACTCCACGGCAGATAATATTGCTATGTGCTACATTGCTATTATAAGATAGAGCCATTTGCCACACTGATATGCTGTGTATAAGGCTGTCATTTGGGAAGGAGTGATTTATGACTGTGAGGCATGAAAATAAAGACAGATTATTTTTATTCATGTGTCTTTAGAGGCCAACTTCATTTCTTTTTTGTTTGTACTGCACTTATTTTTACACAGAATCAAAGGGAAATCACCTCCCGCGCAAAACACACACATAACACTATATGGGCTTTGTGGTGTTTATATAAGCCCCGTAGAGTCTGGACCACCCACTCAAAAAACTGCACAATGTCACTTTGACATTGATTCTGAATCTGTGCTTAATAGAACAAGATCCCTCTGTTAGCTGTCTTCCAATTTTTGCTGGGACTAAATTGCTATTAATTATAAATAGCAGAGCAGCTGTCTTAAAATACATGACATATCTACTAGCATATTAGACACTGAGGTGATATTGCCTCTCCTGCCACTTTTAATATCGGCACCCTGACTCCAATCACGGCCTAATAATGGCTTCTCATTATGAGGTGTATGTGTGTGTGTGTGCAGGGGAGAGGGAGGCTTCAATTTCACCACTTAAAAGCCACAGATGACACCTTGTAAAAAGTTAATTTCATTTTAGACATTTACGGAATAGGGCTGTAAATTTAAGCTCTCGAGGTGTGCCGTGAGGCTATCAGCTCTGATTATTAAGATATTGAAAAATTAGATGTAAGCAATTCATTATGTGTATAAATGCAGAGCAGGTGTAAAATAAAAGTTACGTTCAGTGGGAGAAAAGCTTGTGTTTTTACATGAGTTGTTGTGGTGAAGTGCAGAGGTAGTCTGTGGTGGTCAGAGAGGGCCATTGTTCCCCGGATGTAACAGCGGAGTTGGACAGGAGATGGCGCTGTGCTTGATGTGAGCACAAAAGAACACAACAGAAGAGGGGTGCTTACAGGACCACTCTATTATCCCCAAGATGTTCTCAGAGACCTTTGTTGTCAAATTTGTTTGTATGTGTCCAAAATGTTATAATGGGATATTTTCTTGACAGGGGATTATATGAGGCTCGTAGTAAATCACTTAACATGATCTGTTTCAATTCAACAAAACCCCGCACATCACAAGAGAAGGCATCTTCACACAGTGTGAGTCCACGGTCATTAAAAGACAAGACAGCATCTCTTTTTTTGGAGTCTCCCATCTCCCTCTCTGTCTCCCTTCCTTGTTTCCCAAGCCTTTCGTATTCTGGATTTGTTTTTGTTTTTTACATGTGCTGTAAAAAAGGCGACTTGCTGCCAGATCTATCTCTAAACTGCTTTAATTTTGTTTTGTTTCTATTAGATGGGATTGAGTTTGGTGAGTGGAAAAGAGGGTATCCACCTGACACACACACACACACACACACACACACACACACACACACACACACACACACACACACACACACACACACACACACACACACACACACACACACACACACACACACACACACACACACACACACACACACACACACACACACACACACACTCTCCCGGCTCTTCCTATTACTCCTCACCCTCCACCTCCTGCATCCAGTCCCCCCTCTCTCTGCTCTCTCATGGCCTCTGTCTTAATTTCACAGGGGAATCATTTGACAGATATTGCCCTTGAAGAGGCAGCCTGTGCCTCGCCACTGAGAGCAGTGGGGGGTTGAAGGTTGTGGGGGGTGGGACGAGGAGAATTGAGGGGGGTTGATGGAGTAGAGGAAGCGACAGAGAGTGAGAGTGATGGGGAGAATGAAAGAGGGGGGAGAGGAGGAGTGGAGGGGTAAAAAGTTATTAAGTGGATGTGAAAATGCAGCGCAGCCAAAAAGGTTAAGTCTGGAATAGGAAATTAAAACTTGCATCGCTTTTGGCTTTAAATAGATTTGGTTTCATTACGGGCGCCAAGGCCAGTTAGAGTCAAATCCCTCTGGAGAGAAGGAGACAGAGGGGAGGAAAGAGAGAAGAGGAAGAGAGATGGTGACATGGGAAGGGAGGCAGGCGAAAGAATCGTGAACAATAGGAGAGAGGAAGGGAGGCAGACTATCATGCAGTTCACATTCATTTTCAATTTCCGCCTGTTTTTCCCCAAACCCATTCCACAGTCAAGTGAATACCAATTCTACATAGCATTACTTAATACTTTAAATGGAATCCAAGGTTGCTGTGAAGCATGAATCCAAAGAATTCAACCAGCATTTGCTAACAGGTGTGTGAAAACCTCATGACTATTTTTCTCAATCCCTCTGTTTTTATTTGGTGACTTGAGTTAATTTTTTTCACCCTGAAAGAACGTGGAACCCGTTCAAACCTGCCTTTCAGCAGTTTGCTTTTGTCATATGGAATAATGAGGAAGCATGGGTCTTTTGCAGCTGCGGCCTTGTGCTCAATGCATCTTAAAAACGGCTATACATCATATACTGTACATGAAATATACATGGATTACAAGAGCATTTTCCCTTTCTCACACTTCAAGCCTGCACAACTGGCCATGGGAGGACACATTTCATACCAACAGTTACAGTGCATGCGCACACACACACAGACACACACACACACAGACACACAGACACACACACACACACACACACACACACACACACACACACACACACACACACACACACACACACACACACACACACACACACACACACACACACACACACACACACACACACACACACACACACACAGGTCACACAGACTGACCCTCTCACAGCTCTGGTTATTGCCTCTGTGATCTCCCAGGGCGGGCAGAATTGAGAGGAGCTAGATAGATTGCAATGAAAATGTGACAAAGGTGCATGAAACAGAGAAAAGAGAGAAGAGGGACAGAAAGAAGAGAGAAAGAAAAAAGAAGAGGAGACCATGGGGGATGGAAAGAATTACAGATGGACAGATAAACCAAGAGAGAAGGGAGAAGGTTTAGTAGGTGTGTGCCGGGTGCGTGTGTGTTGGTGTGTGTGTGTGTGTGTGTGTGTGTGTGTGTGTGTGTGTGTGGAGAAAGAGCAGTTGCACTCTCTTTAGAGATCTTTATCATTTGCCACCTCTGGCCATGCAAGTAAACAACAGCGGTAGTGAAACACAAGTTAATGCATACATGAATAAATAAGACGGTTGAGGTATTTCAATGCAATTTAAGGTAGTAATCGTTATGACCATTAAGGAGACTAACTGTAACCCATTTGTGGCCGTCTTGGCTAAAACAGATCACAACATGTTACCTGCAGTAAAGAGAACAACATTAAGTTTGGCCAATTAGATGGGAACGATCAAACATCATCATTAACGATACACACTGTCTTCAAAATAATTTAAAATGATTTGAATGACAATTTCTGCCCCCAGCTTCACACTACAACCTAATTTATTTCTGGTATTAACCTGCAATCTATATTTGGATATCATATCTAGGAATAAACTTGCACTCTTCACAGTTCGGCCACTTTTTTAAAGCTGCTATAATATTATCATATTGACAACAGATCAAATAGCTATGTGTAATGTGAGTCGTATTGTAACACATTACTTGCCTAGCACCAAACAGCAGAGAGACTGGTCCGTAGTAAAGATAGTGGTGCCTTTAGCAGATAAAGAGCTATATGTTAGTGGAGACCAAAACAATTAAAAGAAAGACACAACTTTAAAATCAAACAAAAAATCAGCATTAACAATGGCATATCATGGCTTTTGAAAGTCTAAGCACTTCCACATGAACCAAGCCTTCATTTTAAATAAATCATAGAGAGGGAGGAACAAAGTGAGAGGAAAATAGACGATAAGCTCGGGCTCCAGTGTGAACGGAAGCCATTTTCTTTTCTCCCACCGTCTTCTCCCACGTCAGGGACAGCAAGCAACCGCATCTGCGAGAGTTCAGACAGAGAGTTCTCTGGCCTTCTCTCTCTATCTCTCTTCGTCCCTCCCTCTCCGCCTCTGCACACCAGATTATGAAAATGAGTGGGAACCAGTGACCCCACAGCTTTCATTGCATATTCAGGCGGGGCTGTAGACGACACACACTGGATACTAATAAATAAAAAAAGAGAGACTGTTTATGTGTGTGTGTGTGTGTGTATGGAAGGGACATCATAAGACACAACACATTCTGGCAGAAGAGCCATTACCCCCCCCCCCCCCCCCTCCATGTTTGTCTGATGAGAGAAAAAAGACACTGTCGCCTTAATACCAGAAGCAATTTACTATTCATCCTCTCCAAAGAATAGGCGGTAAATACTTGATGAGAGCAATGCATGCGAATCAAGCAGCAGCAGTGCATAGCTCAACTAGAGCATAACACACACCCCTTATTGATTACAGTGTGTGAGATAAGTGACTCACTAACACTAACATGCAGCACTGTAGGCTACTTCCACGAATGTAGCAACTGCTGTCATGCAATTAAAGATGTGCAAGTATTTGTGTGCATGTTTTCATGGGAGTCAATGTTTGACTGCATATTAGCTTGCAGCAGTGTATTTGTGTGCGTGTGTGTGTGTGTGTGTGTGTGTGTGTGTGTGTGTCTCCTCAAGTGTGTTGTCAGTGAGTTGTTCCTGTAGCATACAGGGACGCTGTGTACGGTGGCTCATTGGCAAACATGAGCCTTGCTGCCGTGAAAACGCTCTCCTCAGACAGGAGGGAGAAGAGAGGGTATTACCTTGTTTCGAGGGTCGAGCGGACAGTTTCTATGTGAGCGAGTGTCAGACAGAGAGAGAGAGAGAGAGAGAGAGAGAGAGAGAGAGAGAGAGAGAATGAGAGAGAAAGAGAGAGAAAGAGCTGACAGCAGCAGCAGCCGTCACGGCGAACACCGTGAATGACAGAGAGTATTATCAAACATTTCTTTGAATGACATTTCTCTTCTTTCCTGACTCACTGACTGACTGACTGACTAACACTGCTCCTATGAAACCAAACTTTTTCTTGAACGCTCCGCTATGCATGAAGTTAGCCAAATATTATCCTGGGGCAGCTTAATCTAGGAATTAACAGGGAGCTAGCTCGCTAGCTAGGCGGTAGCTAACCTACATGCAAGGTGTACACTGAAGCATGTGATGTAATTCAAATTTAAGTTAACTTTTTAAGCTGTTTTTGACACAATGTTGTACAGATTGATGAACAGCATTTTTTGACTCTAATAAAAATGACAATGGACAGTATGCACAACAAGACCCTGAAACCAAGCAGCTGAATGGAATCCAGCCATCATTAAAGTTATTATTGACAATTTTCCTTTTGTGAAAATGAAATAAGGCAGAACATTTTCAAATTTAAAGGGCCGGTTGATCCAAAGGCCTACACACCGACAGTACACCTACACAGATGTTTTCATTTATTGTGCCAAGGAGACCTCTTCTTCTGATAGTGTTTGACTGCCAATTGTGAGTGCAAGATAACATGCGTGTTTAGACTTCTCAGTCCTACATGTAGTTTGATGATGTCACATCATTTCCAGCATAGCTCTGCGTACCTTTAGCCTGAGCAAAGGTCTAAACAAACAGAATAAGTGAATACACCTGTTCGAGAGTGCAGAGCCTTTAAGAAAGCACATTTTCTCACTCACTGGTATGTAGCCCAGGTTTTAAGATATCTGCCTTCACTTCATCAAAATTATTGTCAATCAACATCTTCCAGAACCAGTGTCACAACCACTCTGAATAATCAACAACATGCAGTCAACATTTTCATAGGGAATATTTCTTCTGTATAAAGTTGCTATCTTTATGAATACAGGTAAACAGTCATATGTTTGTTATGTTTGGGTGTATTGACCCTTTGAGAATGGCATTTCTTTCTGTCTAGTCTGTCTAACCGGATGTACAGTGCTGGAATTTTGCAAGGTTACTGTTGCTGCATCCGGGGCTTAGCACCGCCTATGATGATTGTGAGTGGTTAAAGAACTAAAAACAAGCCAGAGCAACGGCTTACCAAGAATGATAAGCCGTTGTAGCCCAACCCTACTCTAGCACTGACTATAGAGACAGGTCTGGTAATGAGACTACCTGATGCCTGATTTTTCCGAGCCCTCACTTGCTTTTGCTGTACAAACAAGTGTTTGGATATCATGTGTTTATTTTTATTTTCTTTTACAGCAATGACCATTGGAGCTTAAATTTCATCCTTGCCTACACTGTCATCTTCAATTCCTTTGCTATTACTACTATATTGAATATTTGTCTATCTTCATTTGTAGCATGCATGATGTGAATCAGGCTACTAAAGGCCTTGCTTAAAGGTACCTTGCTTCATTCATTAATGTTCCCTTCAGATTTCCTTAGATTCAAATCTGTGACCTTCCTGTTACAACTGGAGAATATTGCTGCCTCTCAACAGACTTACGGTAAAAATGTGATTTGAATTCAGTGAAAAAACTTAATCATCTTATCATGCAGAAAGGTAAAATAAGATGCTTCAGATGTGAAAAGAAGGTCTTTTGATGTTACAAATATCTGCAAACTGTGTTATTTGCAGTGAACCACAAATATTCCCCTTCCAGCATTAGAGCAGCATTTATACCACTCAGCATTATCTGGATACACACACGCACACTCACATGCTCAATGCTCTTCACTTAGCGGGCGCTTCTCTCGTCTCTTGGCGTCAAGATGAAGGCCAAAGCCAAACTCTAAGTGCACAGCTTTCCATTTAGGTCTAAAATATGACTCTTCTCCCCCCCGCAAGGGAGGACAACGCTGTAGCAACGATAGTGCACAAAGAAAAAAAGTCTGGTGAGGTTGTGTGTGTGTTTGTGTGTGTATGTGTTTGTGAATGTGCGAGAGAGAAAAAGCGAGTGAGAGCACAGGGTAAAGACTGTAAAATGTGATGGGCTGGCTGGCTTTCAAGGCACACTTTGAGGCTGGGATCTTTGCTAATGTGTATGTGTATTTCTGTATATACCATACATTTATTTGTGTGTGTGTGTGCGCGCGCGCATGTGTGTACACACTATACACCCCTCACAGCCGAATGGAGAGAGTGAGTGCTTCAGCAATGACAAGTAGGTAAACAAAATCATCCGTGCAGAAAAAAGAGAGACGGAGATGGACCACTACAGGGGGAAGATAAGGAAACAAGGAAGAAGGATGGGCGTTTGAAAAGAAGGGAGGAAGAAAGGAAAAGATGCATGACGGACAAGCAGGAATGCAAAAAAGGGGGGAAGTCTCTGGGAAGGAACGTGTGAAGAAAAAGGGAAGAACATAGGAACAAAAAGAGATGCAGGGAATTCAAAACAGGGAATAAAGGAAAGAATTATGAGGGGAAGATAATATGAAGAGAAATCTAACAAAGGGAGTAAGTAAGAGAGGATGAAAGGAATCTAGATAAAAAACAAGAAAACTCTTTGACTTAAAGTAACAATTCAATATCCCACTATATACATTATACAGGAGGCTGCTCCATTATGCTTTCGCAACCGAATGCAACCAAATCATGATCACTACGCCTCGGTGATAGTGACTCACTTTGCATCACAGATAGCCTATACAGACAGCAACGGCATTATGGGAAATCACCTTGTGTCTCTGGGTGACCAGGGGCCTCTACATATCCACAGCATTGTTTTCCAGCCACTCCAACTAAATCACACCAGAGTAAGTAGTTCGTGTTCATGAATACTGACACAGAAGTGTGCATGTGTCATTATGTGTGAGCATGTTTATTTTATATGTATGTGTAGCATGTGTTGTGTGGAAGTGAGTCTTTGAACATCTGTATGCGCCTCTACCCCCCTATTCCTATTCCTCCTCCCTGTGTTTCCTCTCCATACGGCTCTGCCATGATGAAGTCCGTCGCAGGGTCCCCGACCCAATATCCAACGCCTAATAAACTAATACATCATTAATGAGAGGGAGGGAGGGAGAGAGGAATGCAGGGAAAGAGAGATGCACTGAGTCCGCTGCCAGGGAGCTACTGCTCCACAGCTCAATAGGCTTTCTAACAAGGCTCTGTCCTTGAGAGAGGCTGCATACTAAAAACTTCTCCATCGGCCGCCGTGCCAAGCAAGGGGAATTCATAAACAGGAGGAAAGAGAGAGGGGGGGAGGGTAGGGGAGGTAAAGGAGGACAGATGAGAGAGCTTCTTAGAAATGGTATCGAGACAGAAAGAGAGAGAGAGAGAGGAAGTAAAATGAATCATGTTCTGCTTTAATTGTCCTTATTTTATCTAACTATTCGGTTTAGGTCAGACTGTCTGTCTGACCTACTCACAGTAATGACACATGATCAATAACCAGTTTATTAGTTTGCTTGTATGACTAGTTCAGCTTTGGTGTGTGTGTGTGTGTGTGTTTGTGTGTCTGTATGTGTGTGTAAGTAAGAGAGAAATCCCAGTGGGTAGTAAAAAAGAGAGCGCCACTTAGCTTTACAGCATCTCCATAAAACTGCTTAAGGGATACCCTGAAAGCATCCTCTCACAGGTAGAGTCTCTGTTTACATATATGCAAAAATGTTCTCATAAGACACGGAGCTAGTGGACACACCTACACAGACACAAATAGCACAAATAAGCAATTTGGAAAAGAGAAAGAGAGAGCTGAAAACCATTCTTGTCAGTTCAACGCATACTTGCACTCAACTCACATGCACACACAAGGACATGCTTGCACGCACAAATTGGACGTCTCTGAGCAAATACTGCCGCGGGCCCCATTTGAATAGAGATAATTGAAAATCAGACTTGTTTATCCGGCTAAATAGAATGACAGACACTCACAAAAGGAGGCAGAGAGAGCGAGCTTAGTGAGTATTAGCATAATGTTCATGGCTGAATGATTTCTAGGTCCATTAGGCCAGGGAAGGACATTCAAGAAGTTCACTTTTCATAGCTGGGGCTAAATGCTGAAATATGACTTCATTTTGAGGTGTTACTTTAAAATGATGTATTGGCATTTCAATGCTGACGCGAAGGTGGCGGTGGGGGGCTCAGGGAATATGCTTGATGAAATTAAAAGCAAAGAAGGAGAGAAAAGAAAAGAGCGGAGAGAGAAGGGGAGGGGGAGCGCGCTTACAAATGCTCGGGAGAGATTTGGGAGACTGTCCAAGACTTTCATTATCTTTGATGCAAATTATCAGACCCCATAATTAGGCCTCTCATATCACTCTCTCTCATTTCTTCTTCTTCTTTTTCTCTCTATCTTCTTGTGATCAATGAAGCACAGTATGGCAGTGGAGAGGGGTGTCGTACCCTTCCTTTGGAGCTTGTTTCTCTCTGGGGCCCCTGGCATGGCTCAATGCCTTGGCGTCCCCTTTCCATCTCTGATTCAGGGCCTTTCAATTCAAGACACATACAAACATAACTCACTATCTCTATATGAAACCCCAGCAAGATAGGTGATATTTGATCCAAATCAAAAGTCAATTTACCTAAACATATTGCAGGAAACACTCCCATTGAGTTTAGCTGAACTGAGGTGAAACAAAACTGTCAAGGTGTTGGGAAACACAAGCAAAATAAAGAGAACGCAGCAAGGTATGTCAAAAATGAGAACCGACACGCTGACATCTGTGAGAGTATTATCAAAACACACAGAAAGAAAATCTCTGGTAATGTGTGCAAAACAAGATTAGGCCAATGTTCCCCTTTAATTCACACCCAAATAAAGAGCCACCAAATTCTATTATCAGCTGAAATCCAGTGCTTGCTCACGTCAGTCCTATCACTGGAAAGCTTTGAGGCAGCAACAGCAAGAAACCAGAGGGAAACAGTAGAATATTCAGGCCAAAGCCCAAACTGCCTCTGGACATCCCTCAGACCATACAACTGTGCCCTTGGCCTAACAAATATGAACTACACAAAAAAAGGAAAATCCCATTACCTGGAAGGAAAACCACAACAAAAGTCTGTTTCAATGTATTCTGCAGCTTAACTAGAGATGGTACTGTATCAGAAAACATGACAACGGTGGAAAATCGGAAACTTAGCATGATGAAATACAGAAAACAGAGACACATAGGCCTTGCATACCTACACTGTAAAGTGTGTGAGTGCTGTTCTCCTGCACTGTGGCAAACCCTCAGAGCATGAATTCCTCCCTTTTCACACTCAACAGATGGTGCCAAAATACCATATTTACCAAATGACTTACCGCACACTTACAACTGACTGGAAAAAAGGTAAATATGCAACATTCGAGACGCAAATGGACCTCATACAAGAACATTCTTATATTCTTATTTTAAATCTTGGTTTTTCTAAGTTTGCTTAGACAAACTCTCTTGAAGTGTTTGTACTTGACATTGAAAACATCAATGTAGCAACAAACTAATATTTGCTATGTAAAATCTAAATGGCATCCTGAGCAGATAATGAAGTCACACTCCCTCTGTGTGTGTTGTAATCCAAGCTTCTCAGACCTTTGTAAGGTTAGCCGGTCCGGACGCGTGTCCCTGCATGTGAGTCCCTCCCCTCGGCATCAGTATCTCGAACAGGGTTTCAGAATGGCTTGCTGAATCGTCACCATCCTTTGTATTTGTGTCTCTCTGGCTGGTTGTACATGACTTGCCCCCCGGGCCGGGCTTCTGCAGGAGATTGGTGCTCATACGGACGTCACCCACTGATGAGCATCGCTCTCTTGTGGAAGCCAGGTCACCCTGGTGAGTGTGAGCTAACCATAGAGTTAACTAATGCTCTATTTGCACTGTAGCCGTTAGCATCGTTAGCGTTCCCCATTTCCTCCGCCCTCTCCCTCCCTGTGTGATCCACTGATGAGCCCAGATCTCCCACAGAAGCCTAACCCTGGTAGTGCACAGTGCAGAGTGGCAGCAATTAGCAAGCCAGTGGAAGCGCTGTTGCAGATGTTAGAGCCACCACCGTTATGGCTGAGCCACCTCCTTGTTTGCTTGTCACGTCAGAGGCAAGGTTGTGCGCAGCATGTCTGTCTCAGGCCCTGAATGTCATCCTTTGGTGAGAGCCAGTGAAGGCCAGGGAGCACAGCACCTTTAACTGCACACATTTCTGGTTTCAATCTGACAAAGCAATCTGTTAATGGGTGTGTGTGGGGTGAAAATTCTGAATAAAAGTAAGTTTATGAATGCGACAAGCTTTTTTAAATTGCTGGTACTGTTTGTGCCACTTAAGAATGAATATGTTTGCTTCTTGCATGACACCCATTGTCTTTGTGTCGAGTCATGATTTGAATTTATACAGGGTGAATGGCCTTAGGCCTCTGAGACAGACAAACATGTAGACTGTGACTGCAACGATTAGCACTGAAGAGGAACATGTTGCGACTGACTTACAGCTAATGACTAGGGTTAGGGTTAATGCAACACAATGTTCAGTTCAATAGCATGACACATGAACATTGACCATGCTCCTTCAACGAAGGAGTGTGTGTTTGTGTGCAGTGTAGGAGATTAGAGGTGACAGGCATCAGTCATGTGTGTGTGGTTGAGGAGGGGGGCGGGGGTCCCCTTCTCTTTTCTGTGATACGTTAATGATGGGATTAGCTGTCTTTGTGAAGGAAGAAGAGCACTGGGAGTCATCTGGAGGACTTGCTGTTCTATCCCTCTTTCTGCTCATTCTCTCTGCTGATATTTATAGTTTTTTAGGTTTAAATATTGATATAATCAAAACATAATTTCAAAGGAAATGTTCTGAATATGACATTCACAAAACAAAAGTGAGCCTGATAAAATATACGCGTGGCCAATACATCAAAGAAAAGAAGCACATTTATCCAAGTTAATATCCTGGTTCGCTGCCCTTGTGTCAGGTACAGCCATCCAAAGGTAGAAGTCAAAGTCAAGCTTCCCATTTCCCTGGTGAGATGGGGTGATTAGCAGAAGGAAGAAAAATGGCAGAATGGGAAGATAAAGTGATGGAGGTCCCCATAAAGACAAGGATCCCTCTGTAACACAATAAACTCACGCTGATTTAAGACATTTTTATAATAAACCTGAAGCCAACTAAAAGAACTAAATACAAAGGCAAAGCTGGCAAAGTCATCCACTTTTTGATTGGAGTTAGCTAATTAACATTCTGTTAAATTGGCAGTACGAGGTAAAGCCAACCAGGAAATTAACTGTTAATGAAACAGGCATTGAAAAAAGTTTGACTGAAGATAAATTTAACAAAAACTGTCCTATTTTCACTTTTACTTGTACATTTTAAGGTTTTAGAACTCGTGAATATCAAAGGAAAGACAAGCCAAAATAACGAAGACACTCTTGAATTGTTGACCTCAAAATGCCCTAACCGACAGCAATTTTTCCTTCCATTAATGTGCCTGTCCATGGAACCCCAACACATGGCGATAAGGCAAAGGACACAGGCAGGTGGAGAAATATAGAGACAGAAAAAAAGCAGCAAAGAAAAGCAGAGGACAATGACACTCTACCTCCTTTGGGGATGGGAGGATGTGGGGGAGCGGAGGAGAGGAAGATTTGGAGAGGAGGCTGAGAAGGAGAGGAGGAGAGGGCAATTTGGTTTCCACTCTTCTCTAATCTAATATGTGTAACTGTGACTGATTCTCTGTCCTAAACCAGGACCCCAGACACAGGGAAAGGGCACCAAACTTCTCCGCTAGCCTGAGGGAGATGAACCAAGGAGGGAGAGGAACTGGAGAGGGAGAGGGAGAGGGAGAGGAAGAGGGAGAGGGAGAGGGAGAGGGAGAGGGAGAGGCAGAGGGAGAGGGAGAGGGAGAGGGGGAGGGAGAGGGAGAGTGAGAGTGCGCGAAGGGCAAAATAATGTGTCAGCGCTGGTGAAAAAGAGCGATAGAACCAATTCCAGAAATGGTAGAGAGATATTCCCAAAGCTTGTGTATTATTGCCAGGATGTTGGACAAAGCACATATCTAATACAGTGCAGTAAATCCAGTCAAGGTGCCGAGGTGTGTGTGAGAGAGAGGACGAGGACTCCGCAGAGAGGCACCAAATCACATATTTTTTCACACCACCAAAAAAAAATGAGTTTTTCTTAATGTGTGTGTGTGTCTTTCTGTGTGTCTTTTAGAGTCTGAAGGACTAGTGGTTTTGGTCTTATTTGGTGACTCCCACTGCAGCAAAGCTAAGGTTAGCTATTTGCTCCTTTCACACCTCACAGTGTAAAAAAAGACATGGAAGCATTGGGGAAATTCAGCTATTAAGACTTCCCAAATCCCCCTTTTCACTGCGGGGCAATATCCAGTATGGATAGCCCTTGCTTTGAGACACTAATACCTACCAAACTGACACACACACATACGTAAGCACACACAGCCACAGTCATGGTTGTGCATTCTCCATTAGCTTATTGATTTTTGGAGGGAAAGGGTTTAGGGCAAGATCTCTCTACGGGGGGATGGCTCAAAAGACAAGGTCAGCAATGCAGAGTAAAAAAAATACACACACACATACACACATGATTTCCCATACTTTTCCACTCAAATAAACAATCTATAGAATGAATATGAAAAAAATATCTATTAATTCATCTGTAAATTTAATGTTTGCATGAGCGAGAACCACGAGAAGCTTCAGTCTTCGTTTATACAGACCTAAATTGTCCGATTTTAAGGTACATTTTTATATAAATTATCTCTTTTAACGGAACAAAAGCAGCTTCAAGGAAGCAACAAACAAAAAACAAAAGTTCTCCCCCATTTTTGCAGCGGTTGCACCAAATCCACAAATTCAAACAAACAAACAGCTTCGCACGTTGTTGACTTCAAACACAAGCAAAGCTTCCTGCATTGGAGACTCCATCAAGTAACTCAGTAAACAGCAGGGACAAAATAAATGTGCAAATATTTTCAGTGTTTTACCGGTACTGTTACCTGCTTTTATTTTTTATTTTTATATAAAAGTTGTTTTGACAGATCTTACAGGAGATGTGAAGAAGTGCAAGACTCAGTAAGTGTTTTTTTTTTTAGATAACCTGTAAGGGAATTAAACTAAGCATTGTACAGAAATACTAACCATGAAGGCTCATAATAAAAGGTATTTAAGGTCATAAATAAATACTGTGTAGTATCAAAACACTCAATCCACAGATAAATGCAGACAGCCCGTATTCAGAAACTGTTCCTTTAAACGAGCCGTCAGGACTATATATATAGGAAGTGCCGCCACAGTGCTGTCACAGTCATTCATAGGCTGCGATGCTGGTGCAGAGACGCCAATAGCGCAGATGTGGACTACCCGGTAACACTTACCGATCAGATCAGACTGGGCTTTTTCAGGAGGGTATCTTAAAAAGACAGGCGCTAAAACGAAGAGTTTCAGACAGAGGGTGAATACAAGTAGATATTCAGGAAGACAATATGAGAAAAGTGTTTTTTTGGACATTAAAACATGTAAATATGTTCTAGTAGGAACCCAAGTATGAAAATAATGCATAATCAATAAAATTATATACATGTGGCCAGACAAATACTGTATGTCTTGAGGAAGTAGTTTGGCTCATGGCCCCAGTTTTTGTAAAATTCTACAGCAGTTGCCTGCTTTGCGTGGTTGGTAATTGGATACACAGTATAAGGATTCAGGTGAAGAGCCATTTGCTAGACATTGCATTGTCTTCCTCACAATGTCTAAAGAATACTGACATGATTATGTCATTTGATCATCCTCTCCCCCGCCTCTATACACCCCTGGATGTCATCAAAATTGATCAAATCTGGACGTATACCATCACCACTGTGACACAAGAGCACATTCACATCTCGCTCATCCACAAGTGGCCAAAATCCAATACATTCTTAATTCACGATGGCACATGACAGCCCTATCTCTAATGCAGTTCTTGCAAATGTCCCTTACAGCCTCTTACATTCTCACAATGTACTCTCAATGTCAAATCACAGCGCCATTCAACCGTACGCCTCTGAAGAGCACAGACACGGAAGCGTTTAGGCATTTAATGTGGAGACACACACACTCTTAAGTAACTCTGTGTGTGTCTGTGTGTGTGTGTCCCAGTACATGGTGCATATTCAGTGTGTCAGAGATGAGTAGCCTTGCATGGCTCTCAGATAAGGCCTGCTACGGGGCCCTTAGAGGGACAAGCAGAGCCGGGGAAAGAACATCTGAAAAGGCACATTCTTCTGTGGCGATCAGAGAAACCCTTACACAGCCAGCTCTCGTCTGGATCACTCTCTCTTTATCCCCTTCTTACTTTCTTTTCTTTTTTTTTTGCTTCTTACCTTCTTCTTACCTCATCTTTTTTCCCCTCACACACAAAGACAAGGCATATTATTCCTATATAGTTTAAGTATTTTAAAGTGTTTTGGGCTGAAACTGCTCTATGATCTCTGGGTTTATGTGAACTAATATGATGAGAGCTAAACCTGCTTTGATGTATGTTCTTATGTGTTTGCTGTATGTGCATAAGGAACAGGTTAACTTAATTAATGTTGAGGTTCAATGCCTCAATGTAATTAGGAAGGGCTATTTCTCTGTGTTTTTGAGTCGAAACTTCTACTGCTCTTAATCATTTGTGAAATATATGTAAGGTTTCAAAATGATAAAAGATGTAGAACTGACCCTCTTTGTTATCCTAATCCATTTAACAGTCTATAATGATATAAAGAACGGCGATGAACCTACGTGATGCACAACCAATGGCGACAAAGACATAGAGGAAGAGAGAAAGGGCGCAATTATAATGCGATCAGCACAATGATATTACCTTAATTACTCATACATTCCATAGCATTTGCATATAATTATTTCCATGCAAAAACATGCAATTCATTAAATTTACATGTCTGCATTAAAATAGGCATTTGGCATTTAATTACACATATTCTCAGGAATGTTTCCCAACACTGGTGACACTTGTGTGTGCGTGTGCGTGTGTTTGTGTGTGTGTGTGTGTGAGATGCGCTCTGTGTAAGTGGTTGTTGGATCATTAGTGCTTTTGAGATTCACAGTACATTTCACAGTCTTATAATGACTGTGTTTGCACATGACAGAGCGAGAAAGAGAGGGAGGAAATTAGTGCTTATCACTTGGTTCATCCCTCTAATTCTGTGGTAATAGAGTATAAAACGGAGAGATGTACAGTAAAAATACACACACAAAACATCAAAACTGTATGACAACTTAAAAATGAGAGAGGGGGGCAGGAAAGGAAAAGTAGTGCACTGATTGGCTGTGGCAATGCCAGTCACTGATCGTGGCCAATAGTGCGAAAGAGCCCTTCCACCACTAAAGGCACATATGTACATACACTCTTTTCTCTCTCCTATCCCTGTTTCACTGCCTCTCAAACTCTCTCCTTCTTCTCTCTTCAACCCCTGCACCATCTCTTTTTCTTCCTTCTATTTTCCATCTCCCTGCTCTCATTTTAATTACCCAGAACGGCGGTGAGGAGCCTGCGCCAGAAATTAAAAAAGAGAAAATGGAGAGCGGCGAGAAAAGGATGGAGTTAAAGGTAGAGAATGCAAAGCAGGGGGGAGGTTTTTGTAGCTTCAGATGGGATGATAAACAATCTATCCCGTTAAGTGAATTAGAATTGAAGTAGGGGGGGATTTAAAATGGATGAGGAAGTAGGGGTGATTTTTATCACAGCAGCTAAAAAAAAAGAAAGCATGAGGTCAATGAGGTTGAACGCGAGTGATGTAGGATGCACAGTCGATACAAGTTTAAATTCTGCCTCTATCTTTGATACACACGCAGGCACGCACGCACGCACGCACGCATGCACGCACGCATGCACGCACGCATGCACGCACGCATGCACTCATATTCAGAGATACTACATTTGTACCTTTTTTTCTAAATTTTATTTCTGTGGAGTTTATGTGTGTGTGTGTGTGTGTGTGTGTGTGTTCACGTGCGTGCTTGTGTGCGTGTAGTATGTGAATATGTCCTTCAGTCTCCCAGGGTGAATGAGTCCCTGTTGTCACATAAAGTAGTGTGTGTGTGTGTGTGTGTGTGTGTGTGTGTGTGTGTGTGTGTGTGTGGTGTGTGTGTGTGTCCCTTAGCGCTTTGCTGCTAGCCTCTGGATTTCCATCAGCACATCTGTGTTGCTGCCAGTGTTAGCCAGGCGTGTAACAGACAAACACACACATGCATGCAGAGTCTTTCACATACACAAGCACAATAAACGACAGGAAGGAAGGAAAGTAAAGCAGAGAGGGGAATAGGGACACGATTTCAAAAGCGCTGAAAAGGAATCCTCCAGAGTTGAGATCACAGAAACACTAAAAAAAGAAAGAGATGAAAGCATAGTCGCTCTCTTTTGGAGCTTTTCTGAAACATTGGCTGTGCGGCCGTTTTCTATTTTGAAGGTAAAAACTGCGTTTTCCTGTCTGAAATCTCTGTTCGGCTAATACTTTTTTCAGCTGGTCCTCTTCCTCTTGTGTTGGAAAATGATTTGCTGCTCTCATCCCCCTAAAGACATTTTTAATAATTCTCTCACTTGCCATCCTCCCTCTTTCTCTTTCTTTCCAGTCTTGTCATTCATTCCTCCTATTTTACCCTTCTGAGCCTTCATTTTATTCCACCCTACTGGCTTCCCTCCATCACTGGGTTGTAATTTAAATATTCAGCCTTTTTTTTAAGTGCAAGGACAAAGTTATTATGGCTGAATTCTCTTTCCCTCGCTCCCTCTCATTTTCCTCCATCCTTCCCTGTTCTCATCTTCTGTGGAGTGAGCAAGACACGAAGAGTGTGACGGAGAAAGAAAGAAAGAAAGAGATGATGAGTGGTAACTGGAGAGAAAAGGGGTGGAGTGGGAAAGAAGAAAAGTTGCTGGACAGCAAGATAAATTCTATCCATAATGTAGAAGAGAAAGGGATGTATAATGTAGGGTAAGGGGCACAGTTTCTTTGATTGTCATGGTTGTTGTTAACTGCTTCTGGCAATTAAACCCACTCCTGACTGACGTGTATGGGGCAGATTTGATTGGTCAGGGCAGAGGTTTTCAAAGTCTGAGGTGTTAGTTATCAAAATATGATCACATAGAATGGCCTAAATATGTGATTTGGTTAAAGATAGAGTTCAGAGATACAGTAGCTTTGGGGAATAGTACTATTTTTCCACTTTCAGAAACTAATAAATGCCTCAGGACAGACATTTTTATGTATTTGGTGTAGTTTGACATTTTGTTAGACAGCAAGATTAGGCTATCTTAATTAATAATAATTGTTTAGTGTCTATATGATTTGAGCGAAACTAAGCAAGTTAACTTAGTGGGGTGAGGGTGCACCTTTTTCCAAGCTTTGTCTGAAGGGAGGCCCACAGCAACAACAGTCAGCAACATCAGATTGTGACAATGATTATCAGGCTAGAGAGACAGGAAAAGAAGTTTGTTACCAAATTTAAAGCATCAAAGGTGATAAGAGAGAGAGAAAATGGTGGAAGGCGTTTCAAAGATGGAGAGAAAAAGACAAACAGGAAGGAACAAATAAGGAAGAGAGACAGAGAGGAGTAGGATGATGGAGCAAGGTTGTATATGTATGTATATGCAGACTGCAGTGTGTTGTCTGAACGCAGCAGGAAACTCAATGGACTGGGGTCCTTCATTATGCAGCCCAGGCACGGCTGACTGAGGAGTTGCCTGTTTAAACAGCTAAACCAAAACGCATAGTCGACTTGTGTCACACACACAACCTCTCAATGCATACGCTTTCATGCACAAATTAATTCTTACGCACGCACACACAAGCGGTCCATCTCACATTAAAGACAGCTGTGACGTCGTTGATACACTTTCTTTCATTAATTACAGGGACAAAAAAGAGCAGAACAAACAAACTAGGGGGCGAGAGAGAGAGAGAGAGAGAGAGAGAGAGAGAGAGAGAGAGAGAGAGAGAGAGAGAGAGAGAGAGAGAGAGAGAGAGAGAGAGAGAGAGAGAGAGGGAGAGATTGGATGTTGGAAATCAGACTTGCATAGGAGGGTCAGACATCGTTAGGAAGTACAGCCTAATGCAATATTGACTGTTGTCATAGCACTAACACTAACCCTGTACAAGCCGAGATTTAGGTTGAGCTACAAGATGCACAAACCCTAAAATAAAAGCTCCTACTCAGTTTTGGAATAATAAAACATTGCCCCTGGTCTGCAGTCCTTGCTGCTGGTAATATTGTCCTTACTGATGGCCTGAAATTCTTTTTTGATACAGCTCCTCCTTTAAATCTATGGAAATGACTGTTCGCAAAATATTGTGATTTATGAGGTCCTGGACATTTGGAATCACTACAGCTACAGTATGGACTAAAACTGATAAATGAAATAAATAAGTGCATAACTACTGACATACATATTGACACACACACACACACGCACACACACACACACACACACACACACGCATGCACGCACGTACACTCACACTCACACGCACGCACGTACACACACACACACACATACACACACACACACACACACACACATACACACACACACATACACACACACACACACACACACACACACACACACTAATACTGTCACGCCAATATTGTTAGGCCAATAAAGCACACTGAATTGCATTAAAAAAAAGATGTAACGCAGTCAAATATAATATAAAAGCTTTACTATTTAAAAATATAAATTACTTTAGCTATAAATCTAACTATGATATACCTGTATGTTGCATGTATCAGTACCACCTCTGACTACTGTACTAATGATATTTCTGTGAAATGTAACGTTCACAGACTATTTCACAACTAATTTAGAAACACAAGAAAAGACTTTCTGTGCTGTTTACATATCCTAATCCCTTAGATATAGCGGGGAGGTGGCTGCTGTGGTTTGGTGTGTCTCTGTGCTGGCGGATGTGTCTAATGAGCGATCCTTCCCTTCCACCGCTCCCAGTATCAAACGTCTCCTTCCACTCCAGTCGTTTACCCGCGGACTGATCTCTATGAAGTCTATGCTACTGCTTGTTCCAGCGCTTCGGCTTCAAACGCCGACGTGCCTTTTGGGGCTGCACACATATCTGCTCTCTTCCTCTTCCTCTCCATCTTTTTCTTTCCCTCCTTTGTGTTTCCCCTTTTCAAGTCTTCCCAGGCGTCTGCGAGTCTTTGTCTTCTCCCTCTTTCTTCTTTCAAGTCAAGACAGGTGGGAGCAAACAGCCTGGCAGTTTTCCTCTCCTTTTTTAAATCCACTTTCTTGTTTTCTTTCTTTGGCTGCTCTCTCTCCCCATCCCTCTCTCTGTATCTCTCTGTTTGAGTTGAGAGAAATCCTTGATCTACCATTTTGAAGGAGGAAAGAAAGCTTTGGTGTGTTTTTACCCACACAGCCTCATTGATTTTGGCCTACTGTATGTAGTAATCCTAATATACATACTGTGATTAAAACAAACATGGTTTATCACACAATAGACACACAGGCTGAGCCGCACACAATCACACAGGTGCACACGAAATTAAACTGCTACCGATGAGAGAAATGTAGCTCATCTGGCCCACAGGTAACAGTGAGGAGTTGACCTCGGTATGCTTTTCCAGGTATTCTGGGATATTAGCCACCTAATGTGCACTTTCAATCTGCAATAGAAAGTTATTCACAGTGAGTCCTTCAAAGGCTGATAAGGAAATAGATTGTAAAGCAATACTTAGTCATTGTGTATGAGGATAGTGGCTGCCAACTTTAGCTATAAGTGACTAGCTGAAGACATGCCCAGACACATTGTATGGTTAATTTGTAGAACTGTGGTTTTCATAATATAACCACAGTGAGTGGATCATCATGTGTAAAGGCAGTGGACTTCAGCATGGTCCTTTTTTAGTAATGTTTACTTGATTAATTTATTATTTAAATGTATTATTTTGCCAGCGGAAGAGCGGGGAGCTCCAGGCCACTGACGGCATGGTAGGACTGGGCACCACGTATGTGCGTGTGCCACTCCCCCAGACGTGGAGCAGGTTGAAATCCCGACCATCTCTCCTTCATCCTCCTCTGTGTACGTGCAGCCAACAGTCCTCTGCTCTGTAATGTTAGCTTTGTATCGTGCAAAAATGTAAGCCTGTCCACTTTTTTGCAGGCCTATCATATGCAAAATATCTGATTTAAACCCCTCTTGTAACCGCTCAAATATTCAATTTCACTGGGAAATATGTCACAGTACAGACGCCAAAGATGCTCATACTTCCGTTTTTTCATGGGGACTTTAACCTGAACCTTGAGCGTCAACTTCTAATGCAATGCCAAACATTCAGTTTTCACCGACTGCACCCTGCACGGCCTCATTTGCATGAAACTCCAATCAGCACCTCTCCCCTGTTTGTGCCGTATACACTGCAATTGGTATGAGAATAGCAGACTGAAAATAAAGCACAATTCAATGTCAGGAAAACAGCAACATGTCACAGCACAGTCTGTACTAGTCTTTGCACTGCTACAAATAAACAGTTTTTGAATTTGACTTTTAAAACCAAGAATACAATAGTGGTATAGAGGTAGATAAACAAATGAATACATACATTCAATATTACTCATTCTGAATTGTATTCCTGGCTGAACAGAGAAGCCCTTTAAAAAGCTGCATTTCAACCATGTAACTCTGGGACATACTGCATTTAATAATAAAACAAATAAAAAAAACAACTATAATTGAACAGTGAGTGGTCAAAGAGCGGAGGCAGCCCTACAGGAGGAGAGAGCCAAGTTAATTTATGAGCAAAAATCCTATTAGCATGTGTCTAGTGGCATAAAGCCATCAGAAATAAACAGAGAGAAGAAAGCTCAATTTAAAATGAAATGCAGCGTGAGGGAGAAAAGGCAGTCTCACTCTTTCTTTCTCTCTCTCTCTCTCTCTCTCTCTCTCTCTCTCTCTCTCATTGCTTCTCTCTTTATTACTCTCCTCCAAAAATCATCCCAATTACAGCGCTAATTTTAGCCTCCAGTTGGTGTGCATCTGTGTATTTTTACCTTTCCAATAGATCAGAAAAGAGGCTTAACAGCAGGCAGAGGTCGAACTAACTAACCTATGTCGGCTTCACACAGCTCATAAAACCCAACACTAAGCTGGTGTGTGTGTGTGTGTGTGTGTGTGTGTGTGTGTGTGTGTGTGTGTGTGTGTGTGTGTGTGTGTGTGTGTGTGTGTGTGTGTGTGTGTGTGTTTGTATGCTAGAAATCAAGAGAAAATGAGCAAGAGACATAGCAGCATGCTCTCCCAAAAAACGTGTGTGTATCTGTGTGAGAGAGAAGACGACAGCTTGCACGAAAATCCCTACATTTGCGATTGCGCGTGTGCATGCGTGTGGAGCTCAGTGCATTATGTTGCGGTGTTTTTTTTTCAGCGTACACAACTGCCAAAATGTCATTCCAGTAACACAACGATCATCAAAGCCTGCGCCATCTATCCTAAAGACCATCTAGTGATATTCATAAAGAGCATAGCAGATAACAGCCTTGTCATGTTAACTCCTCCATAATCCAGACGTCTAGCCTTTCATCTATACTCGTGTGCATGTGTGTGTGAGAGAGAAGAGAGAGAAGATGATCATATATGCTGCTGTTGTTAAGGCTTATCACTGAGATCAGAGTGATGTCAAAACAACTGTGTGCTGGCAGGTGATGACACGTACACACATCCGTGCATACTGTACACACACACACAAGCATATAATCACTAAAAGGATTCATGTGTGCAGATGACACACACACACACACACACACACACACACACACACACACACACACACACCTGGTAACAAACACAACCATGTGTTATCAGCAAGGAAACACATACTCATAAACACACGCGCTATACATCATAAGGAAGGCGTGGCCTACACACACACACACACACACACACACACAGTTTCCCCCCCAGACAGGTGTAGTAGAGTCACTCCAGTTATTTGAGCTGTTGTAGCACAGCCAGCAACAGCCTCAGTCTAATTACCTCTGGGACGCCAACATCACGCCAGTAGCAAAGCAGGTGTGTGTGTGTGTGTGTGTGTGTGTGTGTGTGTGTGTGTGTGTGTGTAGTGCCATGACTGTGTATTTGTCTCGGTGGGCACTCCAAATTGAAATGTACTTTGAGATAGAAACGTTAATAAAAACCTTGATCAATATTTCACAAACTGCAGCTGATTTTCTTGTTAACAGGTTCTTTAGTTTGCACCCAAAGGTAAAAATGCAGGAGATATGTTTGACAGGAGCTTCCCAATGTGGTATTTTTATCACAAATAAATGTCTGCTGTGGTGCTCTGATACTGAGCTGATCAAAAGGTTTCACTTTTGCTGCTGTGGTAAAAACCCTAAGATACTGATAAGTAGGGAGTCCTAGAGAGTGTTGTGCTTCATTGAAAAATGGTTATTAGTTACAGTTACAATTAGTTACATCAAAAAGTAACTAAATTTCTTTACTTGTTAGCTAAAAAGTAATGCGATACCATGATAAGTCACTTTTTAAATGTCTACTTTGAAATGCTGCCATTGCACCCATGAGACCAATATGTTTATGACTGTATGCTCAAGGATCTCTCATGGTTGCGATGGTCGTTTTCAAACATTCATTAATGTCAGCCAGCTGCTGAAATGCATTCATCGGCTAACTCATCACTCATGGTGGCGATAAACTGGGTGACTCTTTATCAATGAACCTACACTGAATGCCTTTGTACATTTTCACTTTGTACATACAACAGAGCAGTCAATAAAATTGATTTTAAAAAGGTTTTTAAAAATTGTTAAACATCGCAACCATGAGAGGTCCTTGAGAATACAATCATAAATGTGCACCAAAAAATATCAGGCTGATGGCTCCAGTAGAGATTAGCTGACAGACAGATACACATGCGAGCGAGAGCATGATCCCCTCGCTTACGCCTGGTAGATGGTGAAGATAATTTAGTAGTTCATTTTAAAAATAACGCCAAGTTCTCGTTTGAATATTTGCTACTACCACCAAGATCCGCCAAAAGTACAAAGGTCCGCTGTAACAAGGAAATTACGTTTTAGAAGTGGGGACATAATACTTGACTCAATGACAGTCAACATGGCAAAAAAAAGGAAAAACTCAACTTTATCAACAGAAAATACATTAGCAACAAGATGTCAAATATATACATATATATATATATATATATATATATGTATACACAGTATATAGCAGGTTGCTGTTTTGGTGTGTAGTTTTATGTTATGAATGTATTGTATTTATTGCTTCACATCCATGTGTGCATGTGTCTTGTTCACTCTTTCAGAATTTCCATGAGATCAGCAGCTGCCTCCCGCCCAGTTCAATCAATAGCTTGTTACTGCAGCCTAATGTCTTGCCCAGAGAGCTGACACACACACACACACACACACACACACACACACACACACACACACACACACACACACACACACACACACACACACACACACACACACACACACACACACACACACACACACACACACACACACACACACACACACACACGTTATGTACACAGGACAAAGCTGATCAACATGCAACAGAAAAAACATGTATTGTAACAGAGGAATGGACACGCATATTTAATGGTTAAAACAGAAAAACTAAATCTTTGGCAACATGCTAATTTCCAAGGTCTCCAGTAAACAAACAGCTCTCAAGGGGCAGCATTTCAGCTTTACGGTATAAACTCAGTCAGCCTGGAGGAGAGCAGGACCAGGACTGAAAAAAGAAAAAAGCCTAGATAAGATGAAAGAGGAGCAGGAGGAGGAGGAGGAGGAGGAGGAGGAAAGGAACCATTAATATATAGAGAGAGAGACTAAGCAGGAAATGAAAGTTTAGATTTGTTCTTTCATCTGCAAGATAGGTTTTATGACAAAAACCTGATTTAGCAATTGGATCTGTCATCTTATTCTCATGGTGTAAAAGAGATTGTGCTTAAGTGTTTCAATGATTCCTTTTTATATTACACCTTTAAATGATAGGCTTTTGAAAAATGTGCGTACAGACAGTGCAAGAGCAGCAAAATCTTCAATTCTAGAAGACTAGAAGTAATTAGATCAAAGTTCAGGCCAACACGATTTTAACATATTGCTGTAATCGATGAATGATCGAGTAAGAGAGCAGTGCTGAGACAAGATACAAACTTTTAGACACCCTGGCAGAATCGTTGTATTTTTGAAGGGAGTTAAAGTGAGTTTTCAGTCCATAACAGCAGATGCTGAGTGACTCTGCTGCTCTGACTGGACTTTTAAGTTTATTGCTGAACGGTAAACAAGTTAAATTGAGGCTGTGTCTGCAGCAGCTGTCCACCACTCACTGCAAAATGAAGAACATGCAGCAAAGGCCTGCAGGTCAGAGTCAAACCCAGGGCCGATGCGTCAAGGACTTTTAGTCTCTGTATATGGGGAGCCTGCTCTACTCACTGAGCCACCAGGCGCCTTAAAAGACACAGTTGAATAGGTTTTTGTATATATATATATGCCTCCACTATCGATCAGCACATCAAATTACTTTTTAAAAAGATGGTTTTAAGTGGACACTAAACACACAATCTGAAAAGATTCCTCAAGTAACGAGATTGCTAAATATAATCTAGGCTTTGTTTAATTAATTGATTGATGTATATAAAAAGCGTACTGTGAGGGGTGAAGAGAAGAGACAGGCCAGGAAAAAAACCCCAACAGGAAGTGTCCAAAGTTTGGGATCATTTCAAACTGAAACTAAATGACATCAATGCTTAAAACATTAACAACTTTACAACGTAGCATGTCGATGATACGGCACTCACGGATCTCTGCTCCTCTAAATACTCAGTCGCAGCAAACTTGTTTATGGCTCTTGCTTGAAATGACACTTAAATGCAAAAAATTTAGTTTTAGTTTTTTGACAGAAAATATTATTGTTTGCAATTTAAGCAAAAAAAGAGTAGATTTTCAAAAAAAAGAAACCAATTAGCTGTTCATTTGAAGAGACCTGCCATATCTCTTTTGTATATATGTTAATTGCTCTTTAATTAAGCAGAAGAATTTATTAATTACTCGATTAATCGATGGAATAACTGGCAGAATACTCGATTACTAAAATAATCGATAGCTGCAGCCATATTGGACAGCCTCTGCAGCAGCGAAAAATGCACGCTGGGAAACATATTGGCAGTCAGAGAAGCGAAAATTGATAGTTTGGACAAATTCAATCCACAACTGATGAAGAAGGGTTTGAACATTTAACATGAACGTCTCATCAGCTGAGTCCAGTGACCTCTGCCTTCCCCCTGCAGCCAGCCATGTTGGTTGGCAATGCACTGGTGGGTTTGTGCGAATACAGAAAAATATACAAACAGGAACGCACACAAGCCCCCTTCAAACACACATCCACTTCTATTTCTACTGCCACTTATGCATTCACTCACTACACACACATACACACACACACACACACAACAGCACAGCATTCTTTTGTTCGAGCCTTTGTTTTGCCGTTTCTACCTTTTCCCTGGCTGAGGGTTTGAAAGTGATTACCGATGCAGTCCACTTCATTAGCATGAGAACAAAAACAGCGTGGGGAACACATTATCACTTCACACAGAAAGACTGAGAGCTGCCTGCCCGTTTGTTTACGCCATTGCGTTCGGACATTTTCTAGTAGCGCCGACACTGCTGTCTCATGAGGACGGCGTTTTCTGCAGGAGGAAGCAGCAGAGCCGGGAGGGGCAGGAGGAAGAAAACACAGACGGGTAAAGAGGCAGACAGAGATAGAGGTATAATACTCTGAAATGTGTAAACCAAGTGCATGCATCAGTCACGGTGTACATAAGCAGTGAATATTCAGATGCTCTTAACCAAAAGATATTCTGTCCCTTTCACTTTCTGCACAGCAGTCATCACAAAAAACTGGCTTGTTACAGTGGAAAAATAGGGTGTGAAATCTGTTAAAAGTTGTCTAATTACATTCCCACCCGTTACTGTGTTTATATTCTTCCATTTACCTTGTGACACAGAGCAACAATGGGCCCCGCACTCAGAATAACTGGAGTAACATCCAGGTAATTTTCTATTTTGTCTCATCTCATTAGACTACTGCTGTGTATCCACATTCTTTCATTCACCGTGATAGAGAGCAGTGATTATGGTGAGGAGATCTGCAGTAGAAATAACTTTGCTAGATGTGTTACTGATAAAGAGATGACTTCAAAGTCTTTTTCCTAACAAACCATCCACAGGCATCAGAAACCCGTAGTGCAAAAGACAAGCAGCACAAGCTGACCAATCACAGTTTACTACGCCTTGGCCCAGAGGAGGCACAAGGCAATGATACAGTCGCCTATGGCAAAGCTACCAAGGCTATGTGGATATGCTCTGTAGCTACTGAAAAGCCCTAAACCTAAGAATTCAGGTTACAGAGCACAATGCTCATACTGGAGTGCAGAATTTCTTAGACTGTGGGTACCCCAACATTATATTATTTTGTATCTTATTTTGTACCTAAAACAAATAGGGTGACTAATGACATTTGTTTTTGAAGGTTTTGAAAGGTTATCTTTACTGTATGAAGAGATAGAGTAATAACAGAGAGTAAAACCTAAATATGGAAAAAATTAAATAATTCTGTTTTTGCCAGGGGCCCTCTGGAGCCATACCAAGGACCCGTGGTAGACAGTGAACCAGGGTATGAGAACCATTGGCCTTGTAAACTTCCATTTTAAGCCTTAATCCTTCATCCATCCATTCCTCTCTCCTCTGCCTCTTTCCTCAGTCTGCAGCCTGCAGGGAGGTGTGCAAGCAGAAAGGAGAGAAATATAGAGCAAATAAGAATGTAAGGCTCCAGAAAAAGCTATTTGGAGCTGGTTGACCCAGGGGTCAGCTGGCTGGCTGGCTTCCTGGTTAAAGGGGATTGGTGGGAAATGGAGGCAGCTTCGGTTAGCCAATCACAATGCGCTTAGCGGAAATCAATGAAGTTCCACGGGAAATGTCAGCCTGGACTGACCTTTTGGAGACTACAGCCTCCTGAGTCATAGAGGAGAGGAGGATGAGGACAGGAAATAAGAGGGGATGAGGTCAAAAGAAAAGAAAGAAATCAGGATGAAAAAGATGGTGAGCAATAGAAAGGAGGGAGGAATGAGGAGAAATTAGAAAGGCAGAGAGGTGAGAGGGAGAAGTGGAAACAGTAGAAATGGAAGAAGAAGATAGAGAAAACACAAGTAAGAGGCACAGAAGACACATTAGGTGTTTTTTATAATTTCACTTGACAATTTCACAGAATTTAATTATTGTGAATGTCTATTTGACTTTCATCACTATTTTATTACTTTCTTTATCTTATTTAGTTTAAAAGTTTTCTATCATTTTCCTGCGACTGCATTGTAGAGACAAAGTGTAAAGTCTCAGAGCATTTCTCTAAACCCAAACCACATTTTGATTTCAGATATAAGTTGTGATAATGACGAAGGATACATGTAAACAATTAGAATAACTGCTGTGGATTTCAGTGGTAATTATCCAAAAAAAGTGATCTGCATGCACCTGCAGACTAAAAATTCAGGACTTTCCTTGTCTGTCTTTGACAATCATTCTGTATTCTGATGCCAAGCAGCAAAATTTCTCCATATAAAAGAAGCTTTGGGCAGAAAACATTTCAGAGATGGAAAGAACGAGGAAGCAGTGAAGAAGATAAAGAAGCAGTGACCTTTACTGTCTCCTGCCCTGCCGTCTCGTCGTCTTAAACCAGCCTCTGTGGGACCCAGGAGGAGCGAGTGAGCCAGAGAAAATGGGGATGGGTGGTTGGTGGGGTGGGAAACACGACGACTCTCCATCTGGCCCTGAAGAGGTTCTCTTTTCTTCTCTTTTCTTTCAGTCCAAAGGTCCCTTGTCTCTGTAGTTTGTCTATATTATTAAGATTTTTTTAATATCTAGAACTTCTTACATCATCTGCTTCCCATTCTCAGTCCATCCTTCCAACCCTCCTTCATATATTTTTCCTTCCTTCTTTTGAAGACCTAGATAAACTGCTTTATTTTTCTCGAATCCCACCTTCCCTTTATCCAGTCATTTTCTTAGTTCCTGCCTAAAACCGGGAGTCGAATATGAAACACGGAGACATTAATCACGTTTGATTATCCCATGCAAAAGTCAACTGTGAACATCGGATATTGAGCGCCAATCTGAAGCTGTCAATTGCTACTAGTGGGTGACCTTTAGGTCAAATGCTCCAAGATCCCCAAAGTGCACGAGTGTGTGTACAAATATACACAAAAAGGCTCAAAATGATACGCATGCACTTGCAGAAATATACCAACATAATCATCAATGTGATCTGCATACACACGCACACAAATTTAGTCTTAGTCTTTCTCTCTTTCTCCCCCTTTCCATCTCAAACCCTGCTGTCATTCCTAACACACACACACACACACGCACAAGCAGGCATCTCTCTTTGAACTGAGTGCTGCAGTGTGTTCAAAGCAAAGACGAAGGCAAAAATACGGGGGTGGTGAGGGGAGAGAGAAGGACACTTCAAGGTGAATTTGATTTCCACATCATTTTAACACACTTGCACAGGCAACACACACACACACACACGCACACACACACACACACACACACACACACACACACACACACACACACACACACACACACACACACACACACACACACACACACACACACACACACACAAACACACACACACACACACACACACACAAACAACTCACACTCTACCCAAGTCAAGCCAGCAAGTAAGCATATGTATGATGGGTTATTGCCAAGCAGCCACTGAAATACATACATACAGTGCAACTGACATACTGAACGTATACACACTAGGCATTTAATTTATCTGTGTGTGTGTGTGTGTGTGTGTGTGTGTGTGTGTGTGTGTGTGTGTGTGTGTGTGTGTGTGTGTGTGTGTGTGTGTGTGTGTGTGTGTGTGTGTCTGTGTGTGTGTGTGTGTCTGTGTGTATGCGTGTGTTTGTGCCTGAGCACACGCATTACAATCTGTATCTTATACATATTTATGATTTTTTGCTCATAACAGAGGATCACCTTTAAACTTCTCCCTTCTCCAAACTGTCTGTTTGCATATGTATGTGTGAGCGTGTGCATGCGTGTGTGCTCACAGAATATGCATATGAGTGTGGAGGAGCAGAATGACTCATGCAAAGTTGAACTGAACAGTGCAGAGTCGCGCATTCGCTGGACAAAATAGCACAACAAAACATTTGGAGCAACCGTTGCACGGCGGAACCTGCAATAACCCTGAGTGTGTTTGTTGCAAATGTGTCTGACCAATTAAAGCAATCAAGTCAAGTGCAACCAGCCCACCGTGCTGCATATTGATAAGGCTGGGAGTACAATGTGGCGACCTGGGCCTATGCGCTATACTCCTCTGACCCCTGTGTCCACTTCTACCACCAACGCCAACCGAAGCCACAGCATAAACACTTTGCAGCACTTAGTTTCGCTGCGGTCCACACGCACGCTAGCTGCAAACACCGGCTTGACAGTATGACAAATATTGCCTTCCATCCAGAGCGAATGAGGTAACGTCAAAAAAAAAAAGAAAAAGAATCAACAGCTCATTAGAAAGATAAAAACCTCTCAAAGCCCTGAGGGTGAAAGAGAAGGGGGTGGAAACAAGAAATGAAAAAGAAGAGAGAGAAAAAGACTTGAGAGACGACAAATCTTGAATCTGTGTAACTCAATTCGGAGGCCCTGCTAGAGACAGCTTTCTTCATCTCATTCTCCCTCTCTCTTCATCTTTGTAGCTTTCCGTCTTTCTGTCTTTCTCTCTCTCTTCTCCTCCTGGCCCCTTGATAATTTTTCCCCACCAACCAATAAGCCATTATGTGGCAATAATATGGCTGCTAATGGACGCACTGACCTGGGAGGAAGCACATGGCACAGCATTAGCCCAAATGCTATCCAAAGCTACCACAAGACTCAATTCAAAATTACCCCGACTGAGTGTGTTGGTGCAAACTGTGTGTGTGTGTGTGTGTGTGTGTGTGTGTGTGTGTGTGTGTGTGTGTGTGTGTGTGTGTGTGTGTGTGTGTGTGTGTGTGTGTGTGTGTGTGTGTGTGTGTGTGTGTGTGTGTGTGTGTGTGCGTGTGTGAGTGTGTGTGTTAGTGAAACCTGCAGTGTCTTAACAGGACTAATCTTTTTTGTGATTCTTCTGATGAGTTTGGTGTCTGGCTGCATAAATGGACATCTTTTGGTCAGTGATTGAGGAAGTACTTGGATCCCTTTTCAGAAGAAGAAGATATGTAAGTTGCTTCTGTCAAAAGGATGAAATGTAATATGTAAACATACTCCATTACAAGTAAAACTCCTGCATTTAAAATAAAAAAGTAAATAACAGCACTATTAGCAGCAAATATATAACAAAGGTACCATGATATGCCCATTTTCAGGTTAATGCTTTTATTTTGGGTTTGTGGTTTGGGTCCAGAAAATACTTTATTCCACTGTCAACATTTCAGTTGATACATTTTTTCAAGCAACACAACCCCTCACAAATGACTTCACTATCTTTCACTGTAAGAATTTGACTGATTGACTGGCGGAAGTCTCTAATGCGCCTGCTTTAAGGGCCCGATAATGCGGAAGCAGTGCTGATCAACTGGGTGTTTTTATATGCAGCAGTTGAACTTCTTTCATTCAGCAACTTTCATAGGAATGAATGGAGCTCCCGCCTGGAATACTGCATCCAATTCTCTTTTTTATCCATCGTCTCTGCACTGTTGTTGCCACCGGGTAATGACTGTAATGGCACTGTAGTGGCACTTCCTACAAACATGGACAAACACACAATTGACTCTGTGCCCCCAAAAGGTGAAGAGTTGTTTGCTGATAGACAGCTGCATATTTAAAAAGAAAAGTCTTGCCAGGTTTTTATGGGTGATGTGGGCTCAGGGGGTCTTATTACATTATGAAATCATTAAAACAATTAGAATGTACTCAGTCCATTGAGAAACAACAATTAAAACTTAATAAGAATCAATTATAACTACCAAACCTTACTCAGAACACACAGAAACATTTAAAAGAATTAGAGCTCATAAAGAATCAATTATAAACTAAGATGTTTTCTCTGAACAGAAGGAATATTGTTTCTTAATTTCTAGGGTGGTACATCCATCAAGAGATGGAAGTTATCTTTCAAGCAAAGCAAAAGAATAGAGACACACACACATGTGTATACACACAAACACCATGGCAGACAGGTCATTCATGCTGTGGAGGTCATAGGTTACTCATATGTGAGGAAAACCTCAATCACACTGCTGGCTCACAAACACACGTACACACTGATACACAGAGAAAGAGAGAGGGAGGATTTGTTTAATCGTTTGGCCAAATCGGACAGATGGTTGTACACTTCCAAAAGAGCAGTGTGACTAGGAAAATGGGCCATCAGTGACCCTCACCGTGTGTGTCTTTGTGTGTGCGCGCTTATCCATGTATGACAGTGTTACAAAAGCAAATGTTACACAAGTATTGTTTCAGTCCCATTGTAACCCACTGCCAAGCCCTGATAGTAATCAGGCTGGCAAGACAGTAAACGGTAGAAGCGGACTGGACAACATGCATCAATCAAGGCTGAATACCACGAGGAGAAAACCCCTCCACACTTCGATGCCTCCTTCCTTCCCCGCTTCCTTCCCAGCCAATACCCTTCTCCCCGCCTTCCTCATTCTGTCTCTTTCTTCTTCCAATCCCTTTTTGACTCTCCTGCAACAGCTTCCAGACACTGAAGCCTTTTTCCCTCTCTTCCCACGCTGTTATTTTCTTTAAGTTCTTCTCTTTTACCCCTCTTCAATCAATTAACAGCAAAGCAGCAGGTCTTTAACACAGTAGACCTGGCCAAGAAAAGATGGAGCCCACACAGGTTCACTGACATGCATACTGATGCATGCAAGAATAAAGTAAACATGGTACATATCATGCACACAATGTGGGGTCAAACACTTTGTAACATAAGTAATTAACACACTGCTGAACTGGTCTTTACATGAGAGGAGAGCTCAATTACATACACACACAGCCAAAGATCATGCACACACATGTGCGCACACAAGGGCGTAAACAAATATAAAGCACTTTGGCACATACACACTCTGGCGGGCGTCCAGACTGAGTCTTGTTGCTTGGGTCTATAAAGCCCTGAGCACCATATCGACAACTGTAATAACTGTGGCTGGCAGGAGAGAGCAGATTACAGCAGCAATCATAGGCCCTACGCGCACACATGCATGCACGCACACACAAATACACATCTTCTCTTTCTGTCAGAGACCAGTTTCTTTTCATCACCGATATAGATAAACACATGGGTCCATCCTACAGTATAGCCTTTATAAAGCAGTAACAGTGTAGCAGTGGACAGCCACATGGTAACAGTGTGTCCCAGGTCTTGACCTATGACTATAATGCAGCAGTGTGTGTCTTAGAATATTTGAGATTAAAGGATGAAAATGATCCAGTATCATTTCTTAGAAGAAATCAAATTATTTACGGAACTGCAGGTGCAATCTTTTGACTTACGGAATATCAAATATGATTGATTTGTCTATAAACTGCAGACTTCTAAATTAACTATGAGATAACTGATGAGAGACTAATGAGCGTTTGTGTTGCCTTCACACACCTATAAATGCCATCTAATCTCATACTAGGAAATTGTTCCTCAGAGAAACAGAGAGCAGGTATACAACCAGTGAGTAAACCAGACAGCATATGAGTAAACCAGTCAGTCAGCCAGCCGGGTCAGCAAGGGTCTGTTAACGCAGCACAAGGCCACTGGGGGACAATGGAAGTGGGCTATATTGAAGTAGAGAGTTAAGCTAAGATTGGGGTCAGAACTATATGGCACACAGGTCTAGGAGAGAAAAAATGTGGAGAGGAGAGGAGAGGAGAGGAGAGGAGAGGAGAGGAGAGGAGAGGAGAGGAGAGGAGAGGAGAGACCAGACCAGACCAGACCAGATATGAAAAATCCCACATTATTTTCTTTTACGCATTGAGATCAAGCTTATTTGTTATGAGGAGTCCTACTAATCCTGTAAAAAGAGGGAGATTATATGATGGAAATGTACAGTATATCAGAAAGCCAGCACTACAAACTGGTGGCACGGAGTTCATCACATTTAAAGTTCAATACAGACTCAGTGGAATGCCCCTTAAAAGTAAAATCAGCAAGATCATTAATTCAACCACTGTGGGCATTGATTTAGTGATATGTTTTTTTAGTTTTTAGGTCTTTTCATTTTATTTTATTGCCTGTTCCTAACGTTTGACATTTTGTAGGTGACACCCACACACAAAACATGGAAAACATCCATAAACACACATTTTCCTCTGCAGGTAGGATTTTTGACAAAATGATAATATAAAATGGTGCAGATTATGACATTAATATACCCAAATTCATTACATCCAGGGACATTTATTAGCTAACTGTAGTACTTGGACTGTCTACGCATGGGGTTCTAGATACAGTCCAACACTTAAAATATAAGTCAAATATACTGTAGAATCAGTGCAATGTTACATTAGACTGCCAGAACTAGATTATCACTGCATAGACTTTATGTGGACAATGAGTGTGACTTGGTGGTTATGTATGCTGGCAATAATAAGTGTTGACACTGTGTGCAGACCCCACATCCATTTCAATCATTCTGTTCTGTTCTCCTCTATCTCACCTCTCCTCATTCATACACTGTTCCCTCCCTCCTTTACTCTCATCATTCTCTTCCCCTCTCTCTTTCTCCTCCTCTCCCTCTCCATCGGCCCCCTGACCAAGGAGAAGCGATTTGCAGCAGCAATCCGTCGCTAATTCTCGCTCAGCGTTCATGAAAAATGTATAGCAGGCAGACTGTAGGGAGATGCAGATTGGCGCTGGGCCCTCAGCAAGAGCCTGGCTCTGCATTAATGGAACATTATTTCCAACCTCTCCATCCCTCTTCACCATATACATCTCCCCCCCCTCTCTCTCTCTCCCTTCATCTTTTTCATCTTTTTTATTAGTCTTATTCTGAAACTGAATCTGTCTATCTCTCTATCTGTCTATGTTACCTTTGAAAATGCTCTTCTCCTCGCTCTCAGAGTTTGAAACAAAAGCCATAAATATTCGAGGACTCAGTGGAATATTAGCAGCTCAAACAACCCAAACACAGCTATCTGCAATCTGAACAACTCTGCGTGTGTGTGCATATGTGTGTTGTTTTTTCACATGCAGTTGCTTATGCATTTGCCTGTAAGCGCAGTGTGCAGCCAGCTAAACCTTCTCAAAGATAATAAGAGGAAAAACTTTATCTTAATCTTTAAAAGGCACAACGTGAAGTTTGAATCCAGCTGTGAAATGGGTTATGTGCGTGTGTGTGTGTGTTTATGCGTGAATGCATCTTAGCATGGCTTCCCAGATATGATCGTGCGTGTGGATGTGTGGATGTGTTTAAAGCACAGGTATCTTATGAAAGTAGATTAATAACAGCACTGTAATGCCATCAGGACTAGTCACAGTGTGGATCATGCATAATAAACCTCCCAAGGAGTTTACACACGCACACACACACACACACACACACACACACACACACACACACACACACACACACACACACACACACACACACACACACACACACACACACACTTCCTGTCACTATAGCAACACTAGCGGTGTTGCTGCCCTGAACTTCAAAGTCAGATGTAATTTCAGCCTCCCAGCAGCCAGAGGGAGCCATGGTGATGACAGAACATTCCCTTCTCTGATGGCTCCTTCCCCCCTCCATCCCTCCTTCAGTACCTTCACTTTTCTTTTCCTCCCTTCCTCTGCTGCCTCTGTCCTTCCTACCCTGCCAGCCCTCTGAGAAGCCAGGCATCCAGGATCAGACATAAAAATAAACTCAGAAAGGTTAGAAGTGGATGACTGAAGCTAGGGAAAGAGGGAGTGAAGGGGGACAGAGGGGAGGATGCTTAAGAAGGGAGAAGGGGAGGAAAGTGGGAGGGAGATATGGGGGAGAAAGGAAAGAGGGAGATGATGTGGTCTTTACTTATTCTTTCCTTCTACAGCAACTCTTAGTCCTTTTTCTCACTGACTCTATATTCCTCTATGTTTTTCTCTGCTACACTATGAAGAATGAACAATGAGCAGAAGAAAAAACACTATCAGCTACAGCAACTGTCAGTCAACTTCAAATATTTGTTACCTCAATTCACATTATCATCCAGTGAGGAAGAGAAATCCTCCCAAATTCATAAAGTGAAAAATCATTTGGCAAGAGAACATTCTCATGTCCAAACTACTAATGAATATAAAATAGATGTTTCCAATCTTCAGTTCAGATTGGCTCAATAACATTCGAAGCCATTTTAACAGTTAATTTAAATATTAATGTGGTAACGGAAAATCACCATTTATAATGGAGTGCTTAGTGCCAGAAGGGCATATCTGGCTTTAATGGTTGGCAGAAATGAAATCTATATATCAAGTATGCACTTGAGAAGATCTATTTGGTGTTCTGAAATCAATACCAAAGGGCATTTTTATTCAAGGCAAATCAAACAAAGATTGAAGAGAGTGAATTGAGGCGATGTCCAGCCAGGATCACATTCTAAGAACAACAACGGATGTAACACCTTGAATGGACATGTCAAACTGGTAAATCACGTAATGTGTCTTTGTCAACATAAGCACACACTTCTCCACACACAGTCATCCTCTTCCCATTTACATCATCCATTTTTTAGATGTTTATGCAGAATCCTGCTTGTCACTTGAATACAAATCATTAGTGTGTGTGCACCCTACAGCAATGAGCTACCTCTCCATCTCCGTCCCTTTTTGTCCTGAATTCGAACTGGTCTTCCTAACTTGTTAGAAGAAACAAGCTTTGACAAAAGCCACCAGCCAGAGAAGGAGAACTGTTGGGCAAAGGATAAATAAAAAAATAGAGGGGAAACTTTCTCTCCTTCTAGGGTCAATCATTACTCCCTCTTGTCCTCCTCTCTTATCTCCCCCCTCAGTCTCTCCTCCTCTGTAGGAGAGACTGGTGGAGAGGCGCCAGTGGAACAGGACTGGTGTTTTCTTAACCAAGTTCATCCCTCTCCATTTCCCTTTCACTCTCAAATCATAAAGCCTGTCACACACTTGGGGGTGTACGCATGTGTGAGCATAGGGGTAGGTGAGTATATTAGCGGTGCTCGGACAGAGTGCGTGCACACATGGACACGCAGCTCTCTTCACTCTTGGCTTCAGTCAGCCAGCCTGTCAGGAGTGGACGGGTATAAACATGGCCTCCTCCGCAGCTGTGGAGCTTCTCCCCCCCTCTCTGTACCACTGCTGCTCAACCTTGTGTTACCAGTTTGCTTTAATAACCTACACTGGCCAGCATAGTTCCCAGTAGGTAGAACAGTGTGTAGCCATCACATTTTGCCATAAGATTCAACTAAAAGCCTTCAGGCAAAAAGTACTTTATTGATCTCCATAGGGAAATTCTCTTTTGGTTTGTTTCTCTTCCACAGGGGATGAGAGCGCAGTGTCAGCTGCAGACGATTGCTGGTAGGGATTCAGTGCCCTTCTAAAAGACACTTCAGCAACATGGAGCTTCCTACTAATGGCTGGCCTCTTTTCAGGTGGTTATCATTTCATATTGGACTTAGTTGCTGCTCAAGTGTGGACAAAATCCCAAAAGAATCCGGAAGCTTATTACTCTCAAAGGTTTTTGCAGACATTTAAGCTGCTAAAATATTAAAAACAAGCTACAAATATTTAGAAGCTGCCTAATTAAAACAGTGGCTGCAAATACAGTTTCAGACATGATCCCGGGTGAATTCTCTAGGTTAGAAACCCTGCTGGAGATGCAGATGAAAGACCCAGAGAAATCTTATACGCAGATCAGTTCCACTTCCTGTACGTCTGTGTTTTTAAGCCGCTGGGGAACAAATGATATGGCCCCAGCAAAAACACTTGTTCCCCGGCTCTTGAGGATCAAAAAAACTACGCATGTACATGAAACTGTGTGTGTGCGTGCTAAATGATTCATGAGGAGCAAATGAAAACAGGCTGGCATACAAGCGGAAAAATAGCCTGTCTGCATTTTAGATGAAGCCAGGGTCCTCTGACTCGCTGTGTCATGATATCTGTAGTGAAATGGGGAAAAAGTGGAAACACGTATTATGTGTGCGCGCAGTAGCCAATTTGAGGAGAGTAATGAGAAAAAATACAAGTCTGATACAGAAATCTCAAATCATATGGTAAATTATGGAATCCTGTCCATCAACACAGAAAGGGACAATGAATCAATCAAATCTTACTCGAATTTGAGCGAATTGGGCTTCAGGTTTAAGACTGGCGTGACCAGGAGCAATACCACAGTGTGAAACTGGCTTCAGATTAGCTGTCCTATTCTCAGAGCCGCAATGTGTTCACAGCAGTGGCAGGGAGCTGCTGTGGCCTTCAGTGCTGCTGTCTGTTCTAAGAATAGGCAGCAGGGTCCAGAGAACATCTCGTCTCTGAGTCCCCTTGCCTCCCTCTCTTTCCCCACCTACCCTCCTTTTCTCTCTCCACATGCTGTGAAAATATATCTGAAGCATAAACAAAAATAAGCCGAAATGATATTCCTACATGGAAAGTACACTTGGAATGATGGCTAATGCATTTTGTCAGTGTAATTTGAATGGTCTCTTAAAATATATGCTGAATGATTTACATCCACAGTATATAATCTGTGTATATTTTAAACCATATGTCCAAACCAATATAAGAGACATGTTTTTCTTTCCAAGAGTCCCTCCCCCGTCCTTTAACTCCACCCTTCTCTCCCCCATCATTCTGTTTCTTCCCTGTGCATTTCTTTGCTTTCTTGACTCCCTTTGCCTCCTATTTTCCTCTCCTCTCCTCCCCCCTGTGTGCACTAATGTGGAGGCTGAATCTAACCCTGCTGTATGACATTACTCTGCGCTGCCTGCTGGCCTGCCTGCCGGCCTGCCTGCCTGGGGACTCTAAAATAAAACACAGCAGCGGGGAGAGCACATACTGTATAGGCAGCCTGACTGACATGCTCTGATAGAGCACACACACTTGGTGTCTGAAAACGGTTCGCAGAGGGCAGAATGTGTATCAGAGTGTGTGATGCGTGTGTGTGTTTGTGAGAGAGAGAGAGAGAGAGAGAGAGAGAGAGAGAGAGAGCGAGAGACAGAGAGAGAGAGAGAGAGAGAGGAGCAGGCCTCTCCAGCTGTGCCCTGTCAATCATTCATGACCTAACACTTGGAAAAACAGGGGAGGGCAAGGTGGACAGGAATGAGAGGGAAGAGACAGCGAGGGAGAGATAGTGTTTCTGAATTCCTCCTTTTGTCTAATGGAAAATAAGTCAAGGAGGGGCAAATGAGCACTGAAAGACATACAAAAATATTTTCTTATGTGTGTGTGTGTGCATGTGTGTGTGTGCTTGTGTGGATAACATGTCACTGCCGGAACCCCATAGCCTGAATTCAACATCCCTCACCCTGAACAAGTGACAAAAAGATAACCACGTTTCACTTCACCGCTTCACGCCTCTCTCTCTCTCTCTCTCTCTCTCTCTCTCTCTCTCTCTCTCTCTCTCACTCATTCTCATCTCTTCCCTCACCACCCACCTCACCTCACCCTCCCACCCCCAGCTCTCTCTCTGCCTTTCCACATGGCTGGCCATCCTCTCCCATGTCCCAGAGGATGGGAGGCTGTGCGGCAGCTTGGCAGGCTGTCAGGGGAGCGCCGGAGAGCAGGGAACATGTAGTGACTGGAACAGGGGTGGCAGTGGGGGTTGGGAGAGGGGAGATGTGTGTGTGTGTGTGTGTGTGTGTGTGTGTGTGTGTGTGGGGGGGGGGGGGTGAAAGCCCTGGCTCCTCACCTTATTGTGGCACTGGAAGAACTGGCTCTACTTAGCGATGTTAGGCAAAAGATGCAAAGGGCTGATGGCACTACAGAGTGGAGGAACACAGGGAGCTCTCACTCTCTTACTATTTGTATGTACCAGAAACATCACCGCCACACACCCACAGGAAATAACAAGAAAGTAGTCAACATGTCATTCTGAGCCAATCATGTATCCAGCTCCGTAACCAACATGACATGTCACCTTTTATTAACCTATAACTGGCACACATGTAATGGGGATATCAGGGCAATTTTTTAAATGGCACAAGTCAATAAGAAGCTTTCAAACTGATGTGCAAATAAACAGATAGGATGTAAAAGTTATGGCTTTGGGTTGGAATAACAAACCAAAAAAACAAAAACAAAACAATTGTTGGTTTCACCTTCAGCTAAAATTCCTGTGGGTTTCCTTTTTTACTCTCACCGTGTGATGTGCACCTACAAGGGGGAGAAATATATGGGGGCAACCGGCACCTTTTTTATTCACTATTAAGTGGTTCATCTTCTCAATAGATGATCTTTGCTCTGGCTCCTGTCTTCACTATTGTGTGGAACTAGAAGAACAGGCTCAGCTTAACCACAGTAAGTCTGAAGAGGATGAAAATACTGTAAGAGAAATATTGGATTTTAATGCTAACCTGATATTGAAATTAGGTGGTTAATGCCAGGTCAGTTTAAAGGTATTATATGTAACTTTCCCAAATTAAAATGTCTTAAAACCACTAGATCTTGTTGTTTATTTGTGTACTTTCATTGTCCAAAAATTTTTCCAACATGTTTCTGTAATTTTATTTTAAGTTTCGGTCCGTTACAAGTCACCTGTAAATCGTGTCATATGCGCATATGACAGTGAGAAGCCATCATAAAATAACTTTTTATCTACTTTCAAGATACACTTTTAAAATCTTGGTTAGTTTAAACTATATATTCTAACCAGATTAAGGATGTCTGGATCTTAAGTTATCAGAGAAACAAGCTAGGCAAAAAACTGCTGGCTGAACCTTTGAGACGTCCTTTGTCCACTGAACAGCATCAGAGATACAGTACACTGATTTTTAGTGCAAAACTGTTTCATTCAGTGTGTTTTTACGGATTTAAATCAGTGGGATAGTTTGTTTGCGAAGAGGAGGAGACCTGTGTGGCTAATTCGGCAAAAATCTTCTGAACTAGGAGAAACAATGCAATGAGGCAATGGTGGTACAGACACCAATTCCCGCTACTTGACCTCACCAAACTGTTTTGATTGAGATCCCTCTAGCTGCAGAACATTACATATTGTGCATTAAAAATGATACATTGAAAAACCTGATGGTAAACATTAAAGTAACTGCTGACACCAAGAGTTGTTTTTTTAACAGATGAGAAGCAACAAAGCTATTAAAAATTGAAAGGTATACAGTGAAAACCCTGCTTACTCATTTATTTGTTAATAACGAGAGCCGCTTTGACAGACAAAGCAACACTTGAACACATGAGCGTTAACGTCAGAGCCAAAGCTACATAGAAATGTAGATAGACGGTCAACAATAACAGCAATGCTAATGATACACTAACAAGCTAGTGCTGAGTGCTTACTTATGCTTTTCTAATTGGAGCACTTCAGTGGTGATTTCATATTAACAGCAAATACTGTACAATGATATGGAATACAAGGCATGCTGTGGAGATACAGCATTCCTTGTATTCCATATGCATTACATTTTAAAGTGCCATGGGGCACTGTGACTTGCATTTGTGATAAGTTACTAAAGCACTTTTTCCCTTTGGTCTCCCTTCAAAAAATCCCGCCACATCACACAGCAGACTCGTCCCAAAACAACAACATGACACTTTGCCGACCCGCGCTCCCTCCCTCCTGACAGAGAGAAAGGGAAAAAAAGATGACAGCAGCTTTAGATCTGACATCAAACGCCGGCGAGAGAGTGAGAAAGAGAGAGGGGGAGAGAGAAAAAAAAACGGTTACATCTCTGCCGTGACAGCTTGCTGGAAGAGCCTGGCAAACGCCGAGCAATTTCTCTCTCCCTTCTATCTATCCATCTCTCCCTCTCTGTGTCTCTCTCATCAAAACTTGCCGCCGATTAGGATCTCGGCAAGCCATGCGCTTTGGATGGGATGTGAAAACACACGGAGAACCCAAGGGGTAAAACGCCAGGATTAAAGTGGTGAGGGAATATGGGGTGATATTGGTGGTGGTTCAAATAGATCGGCCCCCGCGACTACAGTGGCTCCTCGCTTCGCCTTGCTCTCTCACTCCGGATTCACACACTGATACATCAAGGCCATTTCTCATTATAGCACGAGGTTGGAAAAAAAGAAGCTTTCATGATGCTACTTTAGAGGTAAAGACAGAGAGGAAAAGGGAAAGGGGGGGGGGGGGGGTAAAGAGTGTGGGAGAATGAAAATGAAAGAAAAAAGGGAGAGAAAAGTGCCAAGATAAAGCAGATGACATACTACTGGTATGCTATGGAGCAAAAACTAAAAGAGATGGAAAGAGTGTGTGACTGTGTGTGCATGTGAAAGAGGAGCAGGAATCACTTGGAAAACGACAGATAAATCAGCCGCTGATTTGAATCAAAGCAGAGTCAGTGTGTGTCTTACACGACCAATGAACACAGACTTTAAACGTCTATTATATAGTATGGCTTAATTTGAGTTCATACACTTAATTTAGCCTTCCTTGCAGTGTATTCCTGCACTCCTACGGCAGTTCCAAAGTATACGGTAAATTAAACGGCACACACCTCAAGCAGTGCCAATATTTGCCACCATTTGCAAATATCTATTTATCCTTTGCTTGAAAGTGCTGAGGAGCTGTGAGGGGAGAAATGATAGAGTAAAAAAAAAAAAAAAGATTAGTTTAGCCAAAAAGCTAGAGCAGCCCACATCTCTCTCCCCTCATAGATCAGCCTGGCCACCCCATTTCTTCTCAATTACTCCTCCAGTCAACCTGCTTAACGATTTTTTAGCTTTTTAGTGATTTTGCATGTGTGACTGCGTGCATTAGTAACAATGTCTGTGACTGTCCATATGCTTTTTTTTGTGCATGTGGGTGTATGTGTGAGCGAGTGCATGATGCTGAGACCCACGGGCTGATGCATGTGGCCTTTCTTGCTTTCAGCGTGGACGCCAGTCAAAACACAGACATAAGCTCTGAAATGAGCAGTTAAATCCATCTCTCCCATGGGACATGAGACAAAGAGGCGTGTCAAGGGGTGAGCTAAAGAATCTGATTGGAGAGAAAAGCTTACAACTGACTAGACAGTAAAAAGGAGAACTACAGCAAGTGGAAGAAGATCTTTGAGGCTTAATGGTATGTTTTGATATCTGTGTCAAATTTGGTGATACTTTGTGCAAATTATTACCGGCAGGCTGGATGGGCGGTCCTGGGAGATGCCATCCTCATTGTTGGCCTTCCCGGAGCTTGCTGGGACAGGACCCCTGGTGCCGTACGTCTCCTGCTGGGCCTCCTAGAAAACACAGAGAGTCATTGACTGTACTACAATGATCGATGAAAGAAAAGGATTTATTTGACAGTATATTGCCAATATTTTTAGGCTCTGAAGGGGATTCTAAATCAGGATATTACAAATAGTGTAGATCATGTGTTTTGAAGGAAGGGGAAAAAAGACAATCACAACATATAATGCTGCAGAAAGTGCTGGAGGCCCTCAGGCTATGAACATGTTGAGAAATAATATGTTCACAGTTTGACTGTTTGACCTGAGTCCAGGTCATACTGTCATTGATATACATATTTCTGTTTTTTATAAAGTCCATTTATGTATATGTGTGAAAGAAACATGAATACATTAGAGGATTTTCCCCCTCCAAATATAGGTAGTGACATTGATTCAAAGGTGCAATATCCTACTTCTTCTGCTTAACACTTAGCTATGTCTACAACACTCTTCCATTATGATAAAAATTGTCTAAATGTGTGTGGCTGAGATTGAGAGAATGAGCTGTATTGTTAGGGGTGTCTAGGGGCTGTAATAAAGACTCTGATTCCCAGTTAGGTCAAGTCACAACGCAAAGAGGCACGTTGCAAAAGGAAGCATGCACGCACGCAAACACACACACACACACACGCACGCACGCACGCACGCACGCACGCACACACACACACACACACACACACACACACACACACACACACACACACACACACACACACACACACACACACACACACACACTGATACAGCACACTGCTGACTGAAAAACACCCAAACACGCACCCATCAGCACACCATACCCACCAATTCATTTCCACCAAATCCCGGCCTAACCACCCACTAATCCTTGCAAAACCCACTCACAAACTCACAAACACACACACGCACACACACTCACACACACACACACACACACAAACCTGCACCAAAACACACACTCAGTCCTATTGTTCAATCTAAGTCATTTTCTTTTCCTCTGTAATCACAAGCCTATCTAGTGTAAACCAATTTTCTCTCCATTGTCGGAGGTGTTGCCCTCTCCCTCTCCCTCCCTCTGTATCGCTCCCTCCTTCCCTCTCCCTCTTCTTTTCATTCACCGCGGAGGTCGTTCCTCCATCATGTTAAGCGTCGGCAGCACAATAGCAACTTGTTAAAGAGCTCTGTGTGGAAGGATTAGTGATAACTGATCGGCGAGACGCTGCAAGAGATCACACACGAGTGCTTCAACACACAACCAGACACAACATACATACACACACAGCCGCACATTTTTCTATTATACAAACACACATACAGGGTGTGTTCAGGTTTTTACTTTCAAAATCCATTTTCCCCACAGTTTGATTTCTTATCTGTTGTGTGATTATACTGTAGTAGTTGGGCAATATCCCTGTCAGCTAGGTGATATAATTTTATAGCCGAAGATTATCCTTCACAGCGAGAGATGTATTATGTGAAATGGATCTATTATTAGAGCATTACATGTGTCATAATGTGTGCTTCCAGGGTGAATGATACCAATCAGGTACTTTTGTACATCCTTTATGAAATCTGATAGAAGGTGTTATTCTCACTCTATGCATTACTGTACATGTAAAGATGCTCTTCACATATTTGCATGCTGTATTAGCAGCTATGCACCAGACACACAGACAGAAAAACAAAGGCACTTGTTCGTTCATAATTATGAAAAGGTAATTTAATGACCCTAAATGCCCTGGAGTAGTACCTTCAAATCTACGCTTCAATTATTATTCAATTAAAATACCAAAGCACTAATTCCAAAAACATTGAAAATGTTAAATATGTTTGCTGAAATGTCAATTATTTAATGTATGTAGACATGTGGGGGACATTTACTCAAAATACATTTCTAGCATAAAGTCAGTCCTTGCATTGCTAGTGTCAAGCTCCACCATCTGATTTACTGTCTCCTTTGTGCAGTGCTACTAAATCTGGCCCTGCAGTGTCGTTGTTTAGCGTAAGAGTTGAGCTGTCTCATATGTTTTCAATTTGGATCGCTTTTATTCACTGAACCCACAATGTAATTCAGAATAAAGCATTATCATGACTTTTAGCTTTTTTAGGTAATACGATGGAGAATAAAGGCATGTTAACATATATTGTAGGCCAATTGGCATTATGGGAGCGTCCTGTCCTGTTTCCACAATTTGTCCTATGTCTGGTTCTGGTGACACATGGAGCAATACATGCAGAGAGAGAAATAAATGCTATGAAATGTATCAGAATGTGTGATGGCGTTCTTAAATAAAAATTCTACTAGTCCACAATACAATAACTACTTAACGTACACAGTTCTTTATTGAGTAAAGGTAAGTGGATTTGGGCAAAAAAAGAAAAAAAAACACCCATTTTGTTGTTATTATGTTATTTTGGGAAATGTGTGCAACAGGGGATTTATTGTCATTCATGTGGTTCAATTTGAGATTAACGGTGGTGTAGTGGTTAGCACTGTCGCCTCACAGCAAGAAGGTCACAGGTTCGCATCCCGACCTCGGCCTTTCTGTGCGGAGTTTGCATGTTCTCCCCGTGTCTGCGTGGGTTTTCTCCGGGTTCTCCGGTTTCCTCCCACAGTCCAAAGACATGCATGTGTTAGGCTAATTGATGAGTCTAAAATTGCCCGTAGGTGTGAATGGTTGTCTGTCTCTGTACGTCTCTATGTGCCCTGTGATAGACTGGCGTCCTGTCCAGGGTGTACCCCGCCTCACGCCCGATGTCAGCTGGGATCGGCTCCAGCACCCCCGCGACCCCGACCCCGGGATAAGCGGTTGAAGATGAATGAATGAATGAATGAATGTTTACAGTCAGTGAAAAAAGTGAGTGTGTAGGATGTGAAAAAGTACATAATAATTCCTATTTATTGATATCATTTAAAATATTTTGATTACTGCAGGTAGTGTGTCAGTGTGTGTGATGACAGTGTGTTAACATGCAGTTTAAAAATGGAATCGCGTATAATCCGTTTATGGGCATACTCTACTCTTTATTTTACTCTCTACAACTAAGAGTCAATTGCTTACTGTTTTTTTTTATACTTTCTGTATTTATTTAGCTAAAAGTTTATTGGTTATCCTATACTGTATTTTTTTATACCTCCCTTGTGTTTTTGTAAGCTGCTGGAAACTCAATTACCTTGTGGGAGTCATCCCAAAGGATCAATAAAGAGAGGTCTAAGTCTGAGTCTAAGTCTACTCAGGTTTCTCAAACACCATGTAAACACCATACCCCGGGTAAAATCAGAGTTCTCATACTCCAGTTAACAGACCTAGAGAACTCCTTCAGTAACCAGAGTTCTCTTGCATGTAAACTCTTTACCTGGATAATTATCGTGTTTCTCGTCTGCGCATGTGCCGGGGTTAGAACCCCCCTTCCCCACTCCTCGGCAGTGGCTTTTGACCTGGAACTAGAATAAACCAGGAAGCAACGGCGCCGAAAACAACGTGAGCATTACCTTTAAACCGATGGAGGATTTCGCCATGGCAAGTAATATCACTACCAAGAAAACCCGTTTCTGTCGTAATTCTATCCAAAAGTCGGCCGTTTGTGATTTTGACAAAGGTAAAGCGAATAATAAAGCTGTATTCAGTCCAGCTGTATGTTGGCGGAGAGCCACCTACTGTACTGGAGGTTGAGTTTCTCCAGTAATTTTCCCATTCAATCTCCTTTCATGTCAACCTGGGGAACTTCAATAATCCAATTATTCCCTTAACTGGGGTAAGGCCCTTTTCGGTTTACTGATGTGCTTGTAAACACACTGACTCTGCGACTATATTGTCTCTTTTGATTTGATCTGATTTCCATTAGACTTTCTGAATGAAAAAAGCTAAACTAATTTATGCTTTTTTTTTATTCAAATCATAATCACAGTGGCCATAATTTTACCACAATAGCTCCTTCATTCCAGTCATAACCTAAAACCCAATAACCAGCAACATCTCCCTAACCACATCTAAAAGCTAGAGGGAAACCCTATTCACCCAGATGTGGTCCAATCACTGGATCACGTATCTTCAAATACTTTCAGCAAAGAACGGAGGAGTTATTTTAAAAACAAAGCCATGCTGGTTTCCTCGTCAGGGCCCTGGGCAAGCCCTGTGTTTGTATGCACAGCCCCCCTGTGTTTATCAATGGGAGCCTGGACGCATGCCAAACGTCAGGCTTTTATTACATGGTTGGAAGTGCTTCATTTGAAGCAGAAACCCGGCTTAGACACAAATAAACCTCCACAGGTAAATAAAGGCCCAGGGAGGGAGGGAGGAGGGGGGCGGGAGGAAGACAAGAAATAGAGGCAAGGTGATGTTCGGTGGCCTTCTGATAGGTGGAATACTACGCGTGCCCACACACATGCACAGATCAGTTCACAGATGAAAATGCACACATGGACAGACAGTTTCTCACAAAGTGAAATGAGAACAGAAGAGTGGCTGCTGACCCAAGTCCAATATTTACTCAGGCATATGAGTCTGTAGTGTGTGTGTGTGTGTGTGTGTGTGTACTCAAGGGGATTTCCATTTTAAGTGGGTCAAAGTGAGGTTAGCCTCATACTACTGTTTACACTCATGTTCTTACATCATCACTGTCAACTGTAATAGGGACAGAGAGGGCGAGAGAGATAGAAACAGAGACTGGGGAGGAGGGAGAGCATATGCTGACAGAGAAAAACAGAAGGTGAGATACAAGAGAGATAGAGAAGGAGAAAAGGAGGAGGTAGGAAAAGCACAGGGAGATGAAGAGAGAACGGAAGTGAAGAGAGAAAAACAACGGGGAAAAAAGACTAGAAAAAGCGAGTGCGAAAGAACATCAGAGGCAAATGAAGGAGTGCTGCGAGTGCATCCTTTCATTTGAGTTTTTTTCCAGTCCATTGTCTCAAAATCCCATTTCCCAGCTAATTTAGAAGCTTCTAAAATACACTCTACTCCATACCTTAAGCCTAAGGCCAGCACTAATCCCGTCTTCACACACACTCACTCACACACACATACATACATAGGCACACACACACGCTCATTCATCCTCCGTGCTTTTCAAAAGACTTCTTCTTGGCATAGTAGAAACGAATGAAGGATATTGAAGGCAAGCGTTTGAAGTACATGAGGGAATGCAGGAATCAAACTGTGAGTTAAATGCTATTAGACAGCTGTGTGGAGAGGCAGTGTAATATTAGATTTGATTGAATAGATGACTGCAGAATGTGGTGTAATATATAGAGCCGGAGAGGCTTTATGCGGACGCAAATCAATATTGCAGCACCATGCAAATCCCAGCCGCTGAGGAACGGGAGTCAGTCAGTATGTGTGACATGTTCAGAAAGCACAAACAGGTCGATGTTGTGCGATTGTTTGGGAAATGAGACTTGGACATGCCTATGGATGGAACAATAATCATTTTTGTTGCAGATCGCGATACAAAAGACTCACAATAAGTTAATCATGGTTCCATTATTAGGCTAGTCATAAATATGACCGCCAACTTCAATTCATTCTACAGTAACATTCATTTAGCCTCAGCCCCATCATTTAACTGTCCAAATCAAGTAGTGAAAGTGTTTGTTGCATGTACAATTAACACCACTGTATATGTGTTTATCAACAACAACAAATTAAAGTTTAAATCATTTAATATGCTCTACATGCCCATTCCACTGGAATTTTTCATGACATATTAAGACCTTTTTTAAATCCCATTTTAAATGGGGGGGGGGGGGGGGGGGGGCTATGATGACTTCCTTATTTAAGATTGATTTCACTAAAAAAGTATGGGTGTCCTACTGTATGTTATGCAATAAAAATATTTGTGTCTTAACAACATGTAAGGTTAAGTGATTTGACTGTTTTAGAGCCATTTTAAGAGTTAAGTATACAGTATTTATAGTAATTATCAGGAAATTTAAATATAAAAATTCAAATATACATTTTTTTATATCGCCCCATGCCTACACGTACTGCTTTGGAAACAAGTCAGTTTGGTTTGTGATTTATTATTTTGTACTGTCCGTATGACTTTGTTTAATACAAAGGTCAAGTTGTGCTATGGAACAATATCACCTACACCTAGCATTTCAGTCATTTTTTGTTTAAGGGTCCCATATTGTAAAAGGAGTGATTTCCATGTCTCTGTTGATCGTTAAACAGGTCAAATGTTGTTTAAATACTGTGAGAATCAAAGTATCTAAATGCTCAATCCACAGAGAAAGGGGAAGGGCTCTTAAACAGACAGGCGCTAAAACAGAGCGTTTCAGACAGAGGGTGAATACAGGTATATTCAGACAGATAGGATGAGAAAAAGAATGTGCTTTCTGAACATTAAAGCATGTAAACATTCTCAAGTAGAAACCCAAAATACAAGTATGAACCTGAAGGAAAATCTAGGCCACAATGCCATGACAAACAACCAATTTGACACTTCCTTTCTTTTATGGCTCACACCTAATTTAAGAATGTTGAGCCTCTTTGGTTGGTTGCACTGCACACCCTCTACCTCTATATTCAAGCATGGAGCAAGGTGAAATGTTGCTTTGCTTTGCTTGTATGAGTTTGATTGCCTCGGAAAACAAGCAATGAAACTGTCATGACAGCAAGCGAACACATTTGGAGCCAACACTTGACACAACAGAAAGCAGCAGGAGCAAAATTCACATCCATTACACTACGCTGATTTTGGCTGACATCTGCCTCGTTCTCCTTTTGTGTATGCGTGTGTGTGTGTGTGTGTGTGTGTGTGTGTGTGTGTGTGTGTGTGGGTGTTACTTCAAACCATACTTTAAAATTTTAACATGCTTGCTTTGTAATCCTTTTTTTCCCACCGTCTTTGACCGCTCTGGCTCTTACAGTATAGACTTTGTGTGCAGATGTCAGTGTTTTTGTTACACTGTGGCTCTCGCTTTATCATACAATAGGGTTCAAATGAATTTCTCAGCATCTTCAACTCACATCCTCTGGTCTTTACTGCGTTCTTTACTCCACTCAGTATTAACTGCTCCCTCACTCTGCATCACTCCACCTCCTTCTCCCCCCTTCTTCCTCTATGTCAATCCACTCTCTCATTAATCTCTTCCTTTCTCCACACCTCTCACATCCCTCACACTCCATCCCTGTCTCTTTCTTTTTATCCATCACTCTTACTCCTTTCCTATCACCCCTTTCATCCCCCTTTACCTTTCCATTCCACCTCGATTTCTCTGTCACCATCCCTTTCTCCAACCCATCCTTCCCTGTCTCAAGCCGTTCTCCTCATGACTACCAAATGAATTAGTCATCCCCCTTTTTCCCCTGCACCTTGGCAGATGCACATCTCCACAAAATCTGACGCTAATGCCATTAATATTCATTAAAAATTAAGCTTAATTGCGTGTCTTTAGGAGAGGCCCATAATCCCCCACAGCCCCCCAAACACTGCCTAACCATACACACACATATGCACACACACAAAATGAAGCCCAGTGGATTTGACCACCACCCTCTGCCACATTTGCCACATTACCTCAAGGACAGGGAGTCTCTGATGTCCACAGGGCATTACACACTCTCTTTCACACCCACTTTGATATACTGGGTCAGTCACTGGGAAAAGCCACTGTGATGGGAGGGTCAGACAGAGTTAAGAAGAAAGGCAGTATGTTTCCTGCTGTGTATTTGAATGTGCTCTGTATTTACTACTGAAGGCAGGATTTTTTAAATTCACATTCTGTCGAGCTGCTAAAAAATCGACCAGCATTTAAAGAAAAAACACTAAATAACATGTGCAAAAAGCTTCTGTATCAGGGAGAGGCTCGGTGGTGGTTGTGCTGAGGGGTGGGGGTGGGAACATCCATATTCAACACCCCGCGTTGGTTCAGACTTGCAGATATGCACACATGCTCACACCAATCAGACTGACTGAACCATAATTAAAGCAACAATCAGCAGTGAGAGCGCGCTACACCATGTTCTGAAAAATGTGACAAATCAACATTTGGATATGATGTGCTTGTCTTTCGTGTTTCTTTTCGACACTTACATCTTTTGATCCATTTCAGAATATTTGGAAAACATTGCACTTACGTACTGATTATGTCAGATAGGCTGTAAATATATTATAGGGCAGACCTACTTTTGTCTTCCGCGACTGCCTTTCAAAAGTGTGTTGGATAGACGCCATGTAAATGATGGGCATTTATTCCAGGGTACAGGCTATTATTATCATCACAGGAAAGGTGACCATTAGAATGGAAACAGCTGCTACATGTGCATATGTGTATGCAAGGATGCCTATGTATATATGCCTACATTCTGAGTGTGTGTGTGTGTGTGTGTGTGTGTGTGTGTGTGTGTGTGTGTGTGTGTGTGTGTGTGTGTGCCTATCTTAATAGGTCCATTTGTAGCAGGACCTGTTCTAGTACTGTGTCCTTCAGATTGGATTCTATCTCAGAAATCCCCCTGACCTTTATCACAAAGAGACTACATGAGAGGACCAGAGCTCCAACACAGGACACACACACAAACACACACACGCACACACACACGCACGCACGCACGCACGCAAGCACGCACGCACGCACGCACGCAAGCACGCACGCAAGCACGCACGCACGCACGCACGCATTCACTCTCACCCATATAAACAGAAACACACACAAACACACACTGGTATGTGTGCAGGCCATCCCTTAGGGATGATGTCAGATGTAGCTGACAGTGTTAGATGCAGATGCCTTTGCCAGGGCTTTCATTCTCATTCCGCTACACAGGCTAATCAAATAAGAGCCAGTCTTTGAACCATCTTCACTTCACACACTCTTCGTAAGTCCCAGTCACTACCACCCCCATCCACCCATTCACTTCAATTGCTTTGGCTCACAGTCAGAGAGGACATCCACCCAAACCGGTGTACACCCACATGACTTTTGCTAAAGCACGGAGGAACAATAGCGGTGTGTTGGCGAGCTCGACTTTGACATTTTTTTGTGTTTTCTCCTTCTCTCTCTGTCTGTGAAGTCTGTATCCAGGAACAAATGTAGCGGCATTTCCTAACAAATGGCAGCTAAATGAGGCCCCTAGGGTGCTATGCCGCTAACTACCGGCCCCCTTTTTTTTCTAAGCTATTATGATTGTCCTAACCGTTCCAAAAACACCTCTCCCGTTCGCGTTCATTTGCATTTGAATTGCAGCTCGGCTGTACAAAAACAAACATAAATCAAAAAAGGGAAAAAAGAAGAAGAAGAAAAAACAGTGGCGGATTCTAGTCGAGCAATTAGCGAGTGTCAGTCAACGTGGAGGTAAAAAACACACTAAATTAATAACATTGTTTCAAACACATGCAGACACACACAAAACCTAGCTGACATATACAGCATATATATAAATATATATATATATATATATATATATTTATATATATATATTTTTTTTTCAATTTTATCATTTCGTTTTTGCCTGAAAACTCATCAAGCTTAAGTGCTCGTCAGTGGCGGCCAATCAGAGTGCGGCAGGCCCAGGGTTGCCGTGGCGATACGCGGGGACATTTAGAGGACTCCGATAAACTCTGCCATTTAAAAGGTTATGACAATTAACGCGTCTCTCCGCAAATTACCACTGCCAGACCTTTACCCATGGACGTCTCTCTCTCCCTCTTATCACTCGGCACCCAGCCTCGCTCTCTCTCTCTCTACCTCCTCCTCTCTCTCGCCATATGCCCTCCATTTCCGCAGCCTGTCCTCCCTCCATCCCTTGCTCCCTCCCTCTTTCTGTCCACCCCCTTCCAGCCAGGAGCACTTTTTATTATCCTGTTAATTAACAGAGTTCTTCACTTAATATTCAAATGGTGACCAATTAATGACATTGAACTTTGGGCGCCCCACCCACACAGTGCCCCCTCCACACACACCTTACCCTCTACTTTCACCACATCGTATTCACTCTCACTTCACACACACACACACTCCTTCCTGCCTCTCATTTCCTCTGCCTTGTCCTCTCAACTTCCCCTCCACCTTGTCGCCAAGGTGAGCTTCCATTTCCACGTGAGTGAGATTTTGTGTGTGTGTGTGTGTGTGTGTGTGTGTGTGTGTGTGTGTGTGCATTGAGGGACAGTCATGGTGATTGAAACAGCAGAGCAAGTATACAGCGAGGGGGTAATAAAGCCAGGGGGCAGGCTGCAGAAAGGCTCGACGGCCTTTTAATTAACCTGGTGTGATTAAAAGCGGGGGTGGCGGAGGGTGGGGGAAAGTCCCTGCTGCTGCAGCCGGATGGGGTGGGTGGAGGGGTGACGGACAGGAAATAGGTATTGACACACTGGAAGTAATAAAAGGTAAAGGAGCCAGGTGATGTGCCAGAATGTGAGCACCCCATGGTTTCCTTTGAAGACTCTCAAAGATTTATTTATTTAAAGAAACAAGATTATAGAATGAGAAGTCTTTAAAGTGCTCAGAAAAACAGAAATTTGAGCACTTAATTCCATAATTGCTGGGAGGATCTGAAAAGGGAGATTGTGTGATATGATGGAAAGCTCCAGAAGAACCACTAAAAGGAGCTTGTAAGTTGTATCCATATTAATTTCCTATAGCAGAAATGTATGATGTACAAACGTGCATCTGCATACAATATACACAATATACAATGTGCTGTCCAGTCAAACCATGCATCCCTGTTGACTTTCTTCATAAAAGCTGGTATTATGAAGATACGTGCAACAATATGGGTTTCATACCAAACCTTTACAACATTCCAGTGGTCAATTGTGTCATATAACAGTGCGCACAGTATGTCAATGGAGGGTTTACATGCAGTAGTTACTGTCTTTTCAAACTAAAAGTAACACTATTAAAAACTTGAAATGCTAGCCTAAGAGTGTTCCCCCTAGTTTGTTTTTTTACACCGCATGGTGGACATGTGATGTTGTGCTAACGAGCATCACTTATCTAAACCAAGTGAATCAACTTTCTTCCATGTAGGTCCTTGTAAAAAGAGCCTGTCTCCTCCAATCAGCTGAGAGCTCATCTGTGCCATTGCATTGCTCCCCAGAGCCTACTCTCAGACAGGAAGAGGAAAGAGTTAAGGCCAATAGAGGAAACGACTGGTGGGATCAGTTTCACAGAGGAGAGTGGATAGGAAGGTTTTACTACGGGGAGTAAATGTCACCGGGATTGACTTCCTTCTTCAAAGATCAGCAGTCAAATCCCAACAACTCTACTACACACCCAAATACCACTCAGTAGCATATTCACCATACAGTTTATATTATACTAAAATGAGGGAGGGCCATATTCTGTTACATGTAATTATGCTCTAAATGTAAATCAAACACACTGCTTCTTGGTGAAAAATAAAATAGAGGGTGCTCCATGGAATAGGTGATGAAAGCCAGTACCATGTTCTCACAACATTATGAGTTTATGTCTGGCAGCTGGCCAATGTTGCATTTCACCTCCTTTCTCCCTCCTTTTTTATCCAGTCACAATGCAGTGTATACTACCTAATAAAGCAAACATGCCATAAAAAATGATCTCCAAATTCTTGAAATTACAGCTCTCTCATTTCCGTTTTTATGAGGTAGAAAATATTAGACAGTAACAGAATATCACACACTTCATCTGTTATGCGTCAAGTGCAATATGGTCGGGAAGAGGAAGAAAGGGCACTGATTTTCTCCTTTTAAGCGATTTGTCTCACCCTGTAATTGAAGCCAACAATCAGACCAAACACATCGGGGTCATGATATTTATAGGGTCTGTTAAAATACAATTCCAGAAAAGGGCCTCCCATTATATGGCTTTTAAATATTTCTTTCACAAAGCAGAAATTATTTTCTATTGCAATTTTAACAGTAGTGATTCAACAGCAACTGGTGGAAAGCGACATGCATACAAGTAAGAGTGGATGAGGTCAAAAAGCCTTACTTAATCAATGAAGTTAAAGCATATGTCACAGTGTTTCTGAAAACTATAACTCACAATCATCAATTTAAAGATATCTGGTGTTCTCAAAACACTCACGGTACTCAAAAACAAGCAGAAAACCACCCACATTCATTTTTTCAAAAAACCTCTTCACTGATATACTGTATATATATTTTTTTCGTATCAGCCTTGATGTCTTGGAAATCTCTTTTTAGCTTGCTCTGCCCCTTGCAATCAGATGAGGTCACAGCAGTGCAATAGACTCAAAGAGAGATGGCATTTTTACTTCGATTTGTTACAAAACCAGCTAATAGCGCTTGGTTGTAGAGCAAATTCTGTGTCAAAGGCAGCTGGAATGGTTCCATCAACTGGAGGATGTCCTCTGGCTAGGGTTAATGGGAGTGGAGTGGGGGGAAAGGAACTGCAGAGAGCGCCGGAAGAACAAAATAAAGAACTTTTCAGCTTGGATTTCTCAGAGTAATGCAGGGTCAAAAAACAGGGGTCAAAACCACAATGACATCCTAATCTGGTGTGTGCTTGCAATCGTGTGTATGTGTGTGCGTGTAATCCATTCCTTGCGGCTCACATCATGTCTCATTTCAGCTCAGAATCACAGACAAAGGTCACCGCTTGACCTTTTCACAGCTCAGAATTGCTTCAGCACCCTCGGCTGATTAGTGTACACACAGAGACACTTATATAAAACTGATAGAAAGATGCACACTTACTCAGAACAGAAAAATGAAAGTAAGACAGCGCTGAACTGAAAGCACACCAAATCTTCTCTTTATGATGTAATGTAAATTGGCCGCTTGCACTAAGTAAGTTCAATTTCCAAACACGTTTACTCCTGGGTCCAAAATCCAAGTCAAGGACCTACGTAGTTTCTTTGTTATTTAAATGAATTCTGGTATTTTCTGGTATTCTTTCACCCTCTAAATAACTCTCTCACTCAATCAATGGACAATTAAATTGGTCTTAATACCACCGCACAGGCTTGTTTTTGTTACAGTATGTGTAAAATGTCATGCTTTTTAATAATCAATATTATGTACTTTCGGTAATTTCTTGAACATCGCTGAGAAATAGTGAATGCTTGGACCCAATTCTGCATTTATTATAATATGGAATTGGTGAGTGCAGTGTACATTTGTGTATATGGCCAAAAACCTTCCTGTGTCTCAAGGAATCTAGCCTATTACTAACTACACAGTACATTTCCCTTTACACATTTATCTACCCTGTTAGGTTTCAGATGTATTGGTCTGCCAGCTGGAAAGAAAGTCCTTTAACCGTACGTGTCCATTAATAGCTGGGTTTCTTGTTAAAGCTCATTTCCCACACCAAGTCAAAATGTAAAAAGGTAATATAAATGTAAAAGTATGGGAGCTGGGAGCTTATTAGTCGATAGAAAGGGTGGATTTAGTTGGTCTATGGTTTGATGGTAAGAAGTCAGGATTCGGGGGGTGTCTGCATATTGCCTGCTGTGTTGCTGTGACATAAAATGCTATACAGCTCTAACACATAGGAAGGATTTTTTGATTAAAGGTAAAGACAGCAGGAAGCAACATCGAGGCAGTAGATACTGAAGGTATTGTGTCTTTTATTCAGCGTCTGCTGATTGAAACATTTCCCCTTAAAGTAGCGTGCATGCTTAACAATGAAAAACAAAGGGAGACCGGCTCTGTGGTCACCACAGCAGTTGGCATAGCAACCAATATGGGACCTATCAGCACAGGTGAAATGGGGCTCTGGCCAATCAGAGCGCTTGGGCAGAACTACCTGGTGTGTAAATGTCAGCAAGGGTTAATTGCCGTCACATCATCAGCGGTGATGAAAACACACCATTACTGTCACAAAATGTCAACCTGGCCATGCATCTCAGCTTTTCCTAGTTAGAGTGAATAATGTTTGTTCAGTAGGCAGTATGGTCTATGTGAGGAAACAAGAGTGAGTGCTTTTTGCAGTGTGAGACAAAAGGCGCGCTGGCTGAAATGTTCACTCAGTATGAAAATTACTATGCCAAGACTAACGATTTCCTTTTTTGACAACCTGCGCTTTGGGTTCACAATGGCTTTTTGCTTGGCTGTGTCTTGGTGTGCTCAACATTCAAGGCTGTCTAAAGGAAAGTTTAACTACATCTCAGTAAATCACAGTATAACTACCTAGACAGACGTAACTAAACCACTGCCAAATGGCAGCAACAAGTGCAGATGCTAAGTAAGTCTATTCACATTTGTGAACTACTAATGGTGCAATACAGTGCCTGTGCCAGAAATAAGGATGATTTACAACCTAGAGTTGAGATGCTGTGTAAATGTAAATAGAAACAGAATGTGATGATTTACAAAACACTGAAACTCCATATTTATTGGAAAATAGCAAAACGACAACAAATCAAATGCTGAAACTGAGACATGTTTTTGTTGTATTTGAATTGTAATAGTGCACAAGGGCTTAGTACATTAAGATTTAAGTATATGAAAGCCATTCCCATGCTCTCTAATGTCTCATACGTTGTTGCATTAATTTTTGGGTCGATACCATTTGTTACAAAGATCTGGTGCACAATTTAACCCATGTTTACCATTCAAAGATTGATTAAAAAAAGATGCCTTTTTTGTTTGTTTGTTGCACTTCCTGCCAGTCATCTTTGAACAATGGCAGGCACTTCTGTTGTATAAATTGCTCAGAAACCCTCTTATTGGAAATATACCTAGAAGAGCCATGCATCCCCTGAATGCCCTAGGTCTCTAGGTTGTGGTTGTAAAGTTTCATAAGGCCGTGAGTATCCAATGGTCGCACTATTATGAAATGGCTACTATGGGGACTAACATTCAAGATCCCCTCTAGAAAAATCCCAGTCTGCTCTGGTTTGGTCTTTCACATCTGCACTGCCGGTGTCTCTGGACAAACCATCACTGTAACCGGGGAATGACTGTAACAGCAATGTAGCAGCACTTTCTACCTATATATAGTGTAGTTGTGACATTATAACCGTATAGAAGTCCTGACGGCTCGTTTAAAGACACTGTTTCTGAATATCAGCTGTGTGTATTTCCCTGTAGGTTAAGCATTTTGACATTTTCACAGTATTGATATAGCACCTTGACCTGCTTCATTAAAAAATGAAATAGAAATCTCACTTTTTACAATATGGGACCTTTAAATTCTTGAAAATAAAAATGCTTTTCTTTCAGAGGAGATCGTTCTCCATAGCACATTTTCCTTTATCGGTGCTGTGTTTTATGTAGTCTATACATGTCTGTCTGTAGGGATGAGCTGTCAGTGTTGATATCTTCATTAAAACTGCTCGCTCCTGTTTTGTGATAAGGTTGCTCTACTAGTGGGAGAGGTACAAATAACCTATGTGTATGAACGTAGCAATCACTCCACTGTCAGTTTAAGTCCTGCTACAGTTTTTACTTAAAGAGTAACTACACCCCCAAACCACCTGTTTTAGCTGAAAAACAATACATATGGGTATTTACCAGCTGTGACAGTGACGCTGGTATTGTTTACACCTTAGGTCAAGCCCTGGAGACACTTACTGTAGTGGGAACATACCACAGTTTTGAGTAATTTATAGCGTTTCAACCATGCAAGATAAAAAATAGGAGGGTAGGATGGAGGGAAGAATGCAACTTTAAGGTACCACGATTACACATCAATGTGTAAGCAACATTTTAGTGTTGTAGTGGCCCAGGCTGTGCTAGCTACATCTATCTATTTTATATACTCTTGGGTATTGCATCAAAAATTGGCTTTTTTACATCAAACAAAAAAAGATTGGTCTAATAAAGCAACTACTGATGAGTTAAAACATGCATTCATGAACCCCTGATACTGATCTGGCAGAATGGCTCGGGGCATTCCTATTTCACTCATATGTCTTTTACGGTTCTGCTTCATCTTGTTTCTCCTTTCCCTCCCTGTTCTGTCTGATCTTTCCTTTCCTGTCCAGTTATGTTGTAATATCTCCCGCCTTGTATTGTTCTTTCTCCTGCTCAGTTTTGTTCTGCTCTGTTCTGTTCCGGGGCAGGGCTGTTAGCCAGATTCACTCCACGTAGGCTGATAGATCCTTCTGGCTGCAGAGTGGATGGGAAACACATGGGCAGCCTTCACTCAACTCACAAACAACTGCTTGAACCCAGCCTCCCAATGGAAAACTTCTACAGAACATCATGCTGAAACTTGGCAGGGCAAGTCTAAATACAAATCTGAGGAACAGGCCTTTTGTTGTACAGCTGAGGATTGGGTTTGCACAGGCGGGTTTGTGTGCATAGAAAATGTGTTTTTACACTATGACTGGCCAATCTGTGAACTAGTATTGCGTTCAAAAGTCCTGTTTCCGTAAAGTGTGTGTGCGTGTAAGAGCTGAGGGAATATAAAAATATATAGAAAAACCCAGAGTGAGATTTACCTAAAATACCTCCCATGAATAATGCAAGCAAAACACCAGGCATGTTGGACCACAGACACACCACATTATCGTTTACACACAAACACACACAAACTATGTATCCCTTAAGATGATCCCTCCAATCTCAGCCCCACTAAAATATTAAAATACAAGTCATGGAAAAAGATATGAATGAAATCCATTTCCTGCTGATATTTCAAATTTTGTTCTTGAAGTTACATCTGATAAGCGACTTCTGTGCATCTATGTGTAATTGATATTTATATATATTTATATATATACATATATATATATATATATATATATATATATATATATATATATATATACACACATATATATATATATGTATATATATAAATGTATTTCTTGAGTTATGGTAATCATTTTCCATTTTTTGCTCATGGCATGTAAAGAGGATTTTAGGCTTGGTTATAGCTGAATGTCTTGGCTAATTTTTCCACCCAGGAAGCAGCATAGTGGGTGTCTTGGTGTGATGAGATTGTGTGTGTTTGTGTGCGTGTGTGTGTGTGTGTCAGTACCTGTTGTGGCGGTGGTCTAGGCTGCAGGTACGGGCTCTGGGTCGGCCCAGGAGGGGTCTGTTGAGGGGGGCTGAAGTACGGAGCGTTTCCTTGCTGCCCCGCCTGCTGCTGCTGGCTGTAGCCCCCCATCCCCTGCTGGCCATATGGCGCCACCTGCTGAAACGACCAATCACGCAAAAGTTAGAGGGGGCATTAAGGTCAAGGCTGAGGTTAGAGGCAAAAGTTTCACGTTAAATTACAAGTAATGCAGAGAGGCTGTCAGGTGTAATTAGTAGGCATCACAGCAGGTGGCCAGGTGATATACTGTAATAGTCAATCACATGAAAGCAGGAGAGTCGTCTAACCTAAAATACTCCTGGAATGATAAATAAAAACTTCCCATGTGGGCCTCCACAGACTGGCCTCTATCCATTTCCCAATTTATCTGACTGTCCTTTAGCTAACACTCTTGATTGAGCTCAGACCAGGCTGACACCAGTCTCCCAGCAGTCCTCTGTCTAATGAACTCTCACTGCAAAAACCTCAAACTTTATGTCCTCTGGCTTGCCAAATGTATCCTCCTCTCAACATTATCTCCGTCTCGGTCGGCTCACAGATGGGATGAGGTGTGTTGGATATTACCACTGGCCCATCCCAGGCCGTAACCCTAATGAGGGACACATGGATGAACCGGGGCATTCCAGAGCAGTGCAGTTAAAAAACTTGCGAGGGCGAAGCCACGCCAAGTGTCGATGCTGCATTACATGGCGGTTATGAGAGAGAATGTGAACAGGGAGTGTGTGTAACAAGCTGGCACCAATACAAATGTAGTCCAAATCCCTCCTTGTCGTTTGTTATGACTACAGACAGCGCCAGGTGCTCCTCACTCCTCTAAGGATTTCCTATGGAGGCTGGGGTTTGCTCATTCACACAGACACGCACACATGCACACACAAAAGCCAAGTACAGACTATTAAACAACATTTACGAGCACCGGGAAAGCAGTTTGACAGCACTTTTTCATGTCATATTTTTTCCCCATCATGTCATGTTGCTTTTTTATACAGTGATGACAAAAAGCGCTGCCACAAACTCATTAAACAAGCACACAGGCTGTAATTTGGGCAATGTGCAAAGCTCATATAGTCCTCTTCCAGCTTTTGCACTGAGTCCTAAACTTCGAAATGTCCCTTTAAATCGTCCTTGGCAGGCTTGGCAAAGTAAAACTGTCTCAAACTCAGAGTGATTTATATCTTAAATTATGGTATTATAGGGGACTCCAATGTGAGCTTCTACACTGCGTCCTTGTCAGATCAAAAGTAAAGAGCACACATTCTGAGTTGTACTTTTACAG
>NC_139837.1:18138352-18240852 GCF_963691815.1 Echiichthys vipera
GACTGGAGGTCTAACAAGTAGCAACCTGTCTCAGTGGCTTTGGGAGGGAAGAAAGAGTCATTCAAATGCAGCTTCTGTTTGATCGCTGGGGGCGACTGCATGAATGTACTGTACCTACTGAGTACACACCAGCTCACTGAAACCTGATTCTCTTTGACTGGAAATATGCTTAGTGATAAACAGACTTGCTGTGCTGTTGCTTATACCAATAAAAATAACTGCTGGAAGTAGAAAATAAAACCATTTTCTGCCTTTGCCTTCCACTCAGGTGTGTGGAAGCAGACAAAATAACAGTGTGATTTATCCAGAGTGTCTTGGCAGCCCCAGTGTCAAATAAATGTCTGTAATGAAATGACAACAGATGTGAAGTGCTGTAGGGAGAAATGACGCAGAATAGACGTCCTGTGAAGCAAATAATTCACCCTAAACTGCAGAAACAGTGTGATGAAAACAAAAGCCTTGGCGGCATATTAAGATACAAAGACACAGACACACAAACACAGAGAAGAACTCAATCAAAAATCCATCAAAACAAGAATCATATGCAAAGGCAGACAATATCTTCCTGCTCTGCAAATCGAGGGGAATAAAAAGCTACGCTACTCCTCATCCATGGCAGCGGTGTGTGTGTGTGTGTGTGTATGTGCACATATGTATGTGCCTTAAATCAGCCATCTAAAAGCCTTGCACGGAACAAGACAATGCTTCTTATTCAATTGGGCCAATGAGCAATAGACAGGAATTGTCATAATTCTGTTGAGACGATATGGCTGGCTAGTGACTGAGTCCACAGGTCGCCCGTATGAGTGACAGATGGGCTCAGCCAACCAGAGAGCTAAGCAGAGCCATCACCCCGACCCTGACCCTACACACACACACACACACACACACACGCACACACACGCACACACACACGCACACACACACACACACACACACACACACACACACACACACACACACACACACACACACACACACACACACACACACACACACACACACACACACACAGACAAGTATGACAGGCACACACAGGGAGTGCATCAGCATTAGCATGCTATCATGCTAGTAGGCCACCACAGACCAAAGAAGTGCCAGCTTGGAGAAAAAAAAGAAAGAAAGAAAGGAAAGGTACAAGTAATAAGAGTTCGATGTGCTGACAAAGAGTAAAAACAGAAAAGAGAAGCAACATAAAACATGATCCAGAACATGTGAGATCCAGAAACGGTGGCAAAGGAAAATGTTTCGAGAGGCAGAGATGGAGAGATAGGCAGAGGGGAGATCGAGGAGGGGTGTTACAGACTGAGATACTTAAAGGGATGTATAAAGCGATGTTTCACATGATAAAGTCAGAGAGAGGGACAGATAAAGATGTGATGCAGACAGAGAGATACGTGGAGAGAAAGGAGTGACAGAGACTAGTGTAAAAGCGAAGAGGAGGAAGTAAGAAGAGTCTTGGAGGAGGGATGGGGGAAAAGTGAAATAATGATGGAGACAAATGGAGAGAGGAAGAAATCGTGGAAGAGCCTCGCATAGAGAGAAAAGGAGGCAACAGTAACTCAGCTGCAAAACAAAGTAAAGAAATCAGGGGAAGGTGGTGGGACAGCTTAAAAAAGAAGTCTCAAGAAAGCGAAAAAACAAAACATAAAATATTTGAAGACCATTGGCTTTTACTAAGCTGCGGCTTGATTGATGTCAGAGGTGATGGATGGTATACAACAGTAAAGCATATTGATTGAGCTACTGTAAAACAGCATACTATAAAGATTGTTCTAGAGTATATAACATGGGACACAACGACTGTTATCAGGTGGTTATTGCACCAGAATACATTACTGACCGGCATATCGTCAACCAGAAAGACGGACCTAATCAGTTAAATTACCTGCTCTGTGTACATACTACATTTGAGAGGAGAATAAAGCAAAAAAAAAAAATGTTCTCTTGTTGGTTGGTTTCTGAGGTGTTCCAAGAGTTATTTCCACGACCCAAAATGTACTATCATTTTGTACGAACTGAGCCTTTGTGTAATGCATTATGGTACAACAGTTTTACCATGCATGGCAGGTGGATACTCACAAGATTGCGGGATCACAAGATCACACAAATCCCACTTGTCAGGCTTCAAGGAATGAGTTCTGTGAAGAGCTACTGGCAGCTACTGCGTGCTTAAGGTGTGTGTCACAAAACGGAAAGGCAACTGTTTGTTGAAAACAACAATGCCGGCTCCTAAAGAGGCTAGCATAGATGCTGAAATAGCATCAGTTATATCATAACTGGAGGGTATTTATTTAAAAAGAAACAAAGAATGACACTGAAGGGTTTTCTAGATGGAAGACTGACTTTGGCAAGAGTTTGACAGACAGATGGTTCAACCAATCACCTGCCAAGTATTTCTTTTGCAAGTCCATTCCCTTTTCTAAACCGTTTCTAATGAGGGCTTCTCAGATGGTTCTGTGTAACAAACCAAATCATGCATCAGGTAAACAATATTGCCCATCAACAGCAAACTCAAAAATAAAGCCCAGTCAGTATGCATACGGACATGTTGGAGTATATTTAATTACACAGCTCTGGTGCCACTAGTGTCTTTGGTTGGACCAGGAAAACACATTGCTGTTTGACACACCTTAACTACTGATGGAAATGCAGGCAGGCAGTTGATAAGAATAATAGCAAATAATCCAACATCCCTGCTGTGATGGTAGGGAAAGCTTATGAAAAGAAATGATAGAAAACACTGTTAGAACTACATTACATTTATATCCTGCGCAGAAACTGATGGATGCTGTAATACCCTTTACCTGCTTTGCTAACATTAGCATACATTACACTAAAAGCCCAACGTCATCGATTCAAACTGACATCTTTATATATAACCCTGCCCATGTTTCATTAAGTAACTTGGCACCAAGCTAAACATATCTTTTATTACTTTGACTAAATCATACAAGAATAGATATTGATCAAGAACTGTTTTCGTAGCATATTAGGTGAGTTTGTCCCAATGGCAGACATTTTTCTCAAATTACTTAATAGGTGGCTGAGGGGCAGGGAGAGGCCAGTATGAGGATGAAGTATGAGGATGAAGCACATGAACTGTTGGCTTCATTACTTACTGACAGACAGACAACAGCTCTTTTAACATAGTAGTATACTGACATGGGTAAATCGCAGCATCACTGAAGGGATGGTTGTAAATATACAAAAGCCGGCTACATTTAAAATAATTACATTTGTAAACAGAGTGCAAAAGGAGACAGGTTTTTTTCCTTATATTCAGACTCTCCAGCAGTTCAGTACATTTTAAAACTAACTTAAAGGCATATAATCAAAGGACATTTCAGCATGGAAGCACAGCAGGGAAACTGTAAGGGAGAAATGGCAATGTTGACAGAACTGTCAGTCAAAAGAATGAAAAAGTGTACCGGTGTCAAAATAACTCTGACAACTATGGCAGTTGCCTCATTTATTTCTCCAAATCTTATTTGCCATAAGTGGCTGAAGCATTTCAATCCAACTGTAACATTTTTCAGCTGACCTGCATCTTTTAATTTCCTCTTGCTGTCGCTCTATCCCAGTTTAACGTCTTTGCCTGAAAAAAAGACTTGGTTTTAAATAGTTTAGATATTGATATTATAGTCACATAAAACCCAAAATAAAACAATGAAGTCTGGTGTTCTAAAAAAGATGGCGGGATTTAGACAAAGACTTGATTTAAACATTTGCAGGACAGGTTGGGGATTCTAATAATGAAAAGCGACAGGGGAATGCATCCTTAGAAATATTTATTTGTCCTTTTTTTGGTGATCTTTTCATTTTAAAAACTATCGTCTTTTTTATTATTCTCATTTTTATTCTATAGATCTTGGTGCATACAATTTGTCTCATTTAAAGAATGTTTTTATCGATTGCTGATAAGAAATATGTCTTGACATTTAGCTTCCCTTTCGATTGATTGCCGCAGCCTGTGTTTTCAGTATGAAGACGCTTTCGTTTCATGTTGTGAATCCATAACTAAAAAATAGCAACTCTATCACACTTATGGTTTGGCACCTTTTTATTTTCCTTGACCTTGTTTCCCCACACACCTGTCTGCTAGCTGTGCATTAGACAACACTTAATTTGTCAGTTCTAATGCTACAATAAGCTTTTTAATTGAGTGTCAGGACATTTGAACCATGTGATCATTGGTAAATACAGACTTTGCAGCAACACAACAGCATTAATAACAACAAGATTGTGGCTACGCTTGTCCGTTTTAAAAACACAGGGCTCTTGTGCTGTTGCTAAATTCTGCCACTGGCAGAATGAATGTTCTCATTTTTGTAACATAAAAAAATTGACTTCTAAAGAAACATCTGAGCTGAGCTGGCACAGCCGACGAGTGTTTATCATTACACTCAGGACCAAAACAAATCAACCAGCTTCTTCTGCACTGTTTGGTGATAAGTTCAGCCACTCGTAGCCAGTACCACGCACACTCATCTCTTGTACACAGAATGAGATGGGAACACCATTCCCTGATTTGTGAATTGCAGGCGAAGGTGAGTCCCTTAATGAAATGAGAGGTGTTGGAGGGAAGGATCAGCATCAACAGGCTCATGAAGAAGAGGGGATGCACCGCCGTACTCGTCATCGTCCTCGCTCCCCCCACCCCCCACCCCCAAACCCCACCCCAAGGTGAAGGCGCTCTCTATCGCTCTACACCTCTCTTTTATTTCCCCTATCTCTCGCTCCTCCCCCTCCTCATACATCGGGGGGCCCTTGACACCTCAAGGAATGAGCTGCCCTTGGAAGACTGAGAGAAAGAGTGAGGGACAGGAGTGTTATACAGTAACCTGATCCTACACACTACACATCAAGCCAAGACTAAATAAAAGAAACATAGAAACACTGTCACACTCAGGCAACAAAGAAAATCATGGCTGAAGATGAATTTGCTGGTATTTATTTTATTTTTTTTGTATGAAGCACGGTGCACTTCATATGCCGCAGGTTTTTTATTCCCAAATGAAAACACAAGCCTGTCTTTTCAAAGATTGTGACTTATCGACCTGGTGATAACATCAACATCGCACTGACGGCGAGTGAAAGCGAGCAGATAGTGTAGCTATCGACTGTTAGACACAGACGTGTTTTTCTATATTTTCATCTCGGATCCCTTTCTGAAGGCTGCCAAACGTTGCTCTCTGGCCCCCGTCTGCCGTTCTTTATTTTCCCCTCTCTTTAATTCTCTGTTTCTGCTCACATCAATTGATGGCTGGCTGCGACTAGTGGTGTCTGTGTTGTTCCAAGCAGAGCAGTAATGGAGACATTTGGAGAGGCAGAGCAGGGCAGGTTAATGCTCTCTGTAATGTGTGTGTGAACAGCGATTTCTTTTCTCTTTTTTCTTTCTTTTTGCAAGAGGCACTGGGCCCCGTGCCACCGGCTCCAAATGTTTTTCCCCTACTAAACTCCTGACCCCAATCTGTGGCCAAGAAAGACAGAAGAGAGAGAGGAAATTGAGGGGGGGGGGGGGGGGGGGTTAAAGATGGATCTGAATGAGACATGGTGCAGATGCTGAGACTAAAGGAGTTATAGCAGGCTTTCCCAAAGAGAGAATATGAGCGAGGCTGGTAAATAAATCACTGATCAACTGTAATGTTTCTTGACACAGAATTTCTCAATGTTTGTATTGGAAACGTAGTGGGGAGAAGGCTACCTCATACGAGATCTAACTATAATGAATGTAATGTAATGGAACTCAACTGCAATGTAACCCTAACTAAATTCCGTCTTCACAGAGAGGAACTAATCATCATTAAATTACAAAGAAGGAGGAAAGAAGACTCATGTAAACATCCCAATTCAGCGCAAAATAGGCCTAAAATGTCTTTCAGATCAATCATTTCGGCACACGCCAGCATTTTGCACTGCTCGCTGTGATGACAGGCTCGAACTTGTGTAGGAGTCATGTCAATTACATCTGAACAGTGAGGAGAGAGGGAGGGAAAGGAGGGAGGGGAGCTTCTAGTTGAAACACACTTAGCGTTCGACATCAGCGCAGGAGATTATATTTGTATTTTACACCCCCCGCTGCGAAGCTGTCTTCCTTGGTGGCTGACGCTCGGAGGTGTCGCTGTGGTAAACGACAGTGACACCCTTGAGTTCCTTCAGGTCAGCGTGGATATTGTAGGCTGTGTTGGAGAGGAAATGGGGGGATGTGAGGATGACAGGGTTAAAGCGTTACAGGCAGGTAGGCTTAAGTTGTCCATGACACCTTTGGAAGTAACGATCCCCTCAGTTTCACTTTTGATGCAGACTGTTAGGATGTGTTCATTCAATGTTTTGATCATTACAACTGTAGGGCATTATACTGAGAGGGGTCTCTATTATTTCATCCACCTCATTATATCAATGTTAATAGGCTAAATAACAGAAACACCTCCCTGTATAAGACACTACAGTTCAACAGCACCACAAACTGTAGCCTCTAAGTTAACCATAAACATCTCTCCAGTTTAAGCTAGGTGTACCTATAAACCAGCAGCTGGGTGTTAAATTAACTAATATTAATCCATTGTCATATCAACCAGCTTACAGTATTTTGGCCTTAATATAAGAAGATGTTTTACACCTCAACATTCAACAATTCCTCTCTCTGTCTGGTCTCCTTTATCTAGTGGTGGTGATAAAAAACGGTAGTTATCTCAGTGCAACTTAACCTTCTGATATTGTTCATGACGTTCAATATTAATCGACTAGCTAATTATGATTCTCTTGAGATGGTCTAATTAAAAATGAAATTATGTTAAAATATTTAAAAGCTACAACTTGTTTACAGCATTGTATTTGAATAACTAAACTGTATTAAGAGACTATTTATTTACTGTATTTATCTTCCTTTATTTAGCACTTATCTTAAAAGGTGTTGCGACCAGGAGGGGGTCATCTTAAAACTCAGATGGACTTATATCCAAGTCAATACGGCATGTTGGATGTACTTTGAAGATAGTGTATTTAACTGTGCTGCGTTTTCCCGTCTCTTGCCAACCCAACACAAAATGGATGAACGTTAGCACTGCACAGAGGCTGAATCGAGGCAATACCTTGATCATGCCAATCTACGCCTTCTCAGATCTTTTTTCAGATGTTGATGGCGTGTCACGTCTTCTCACTTCTCCACTCTACAAATGAAGCCCAGAAAACCAAGATGCCGAAGCAGACTTGACCTGTGTAAAAATCTATCTCTAATCTGAAAGAAAACTCAGATGAATTCTCGGTGAGCCAATTAGAGCGGCGACTAATCCCATAGTAACTTGGCGAAGACGTAAAGCATCCCTTTGTTTCCTCTCTCTTCCTCGCTCTCCTTTCATCTCTCTGCTCTTTTATCTTATCAATAGGCACATATAGAGCGCCACAGACACAGAGCGCCGAGCCTGGATCTTTCAAAAACACTCCGTTTGTGACGTTTTACACCGATTGCCTGTATTCAACACAAAATTATATTAAATTCCAACATCACTTCACCTGGCTGCACGAGAATGATGGTGTTTGCAGCTCATACGACTAATGCAACAGCAAGAAAAAAAAACTGACAGCTGGGTTTGTAATTTCACTAATGGCTCACAAAAGTTTAATCCACTGGGTCATATAATATATATATATCACAGTTTAGATATATACATTATGTGCATTTTATGCTTATCCTGAGTGGACACAGAATTTACTAATGCGTGTTCCTGTCTGTGTTTTGCTAACTTCCTTTATGTGAAATCTACCATATACACACTTCACATTGATATAATTGATAGTGTCACTTCAGCTAATCTGTGAAATGGGAGGGGTTTTCTGCCCCCTCTCCAGTTAATAGCCACATAGCATCGTCTCCACGTGGCGTCTGATTGGCTGAGAGCCACTCCACAGCAGCGGTGTAATAAAAGTTACAAATGAGAGCAGGCTATTAGAGCCATTGACGTGCATAGGCTAGCTTGCTAATTAATTGATCCTGAAACTTCATCTATTCTATAGCCAGAGAGGAACCCTTAATTAATCAGTCTTTCCGTATCGTTGTTCTCCTTTCTCTCAATCCTTCTCTGTCTCTGTCTCTCTCTTTCTCTCTATATCTCTCTGCTTGTCTCTGTCTCTGTCTCTCTCTCTCTCTCAATTGTGAGGTGAAAATGCCCAGTGTCCCATGGGCTGGCATGGAGTGCAGGTCTGGAGTTGTGGAGGAAATGGAAGAAAGAAAGAGTGTGTTGTACGAGTGTGTATCTGCATGGTTGAGATATGTACTTTGAACAGCGAGCCTCCTCTGATTCAAGAGCCTTTCAAAAAGGGAAGGGTGTGACGAGGCTGGAGTGGTCCCCTCTGTACCCCCGCCCCTCCTCTCACTCCATTTTTCCTGGCAGAGGGGCTGATTTATTGGGGCTTCCCAGCCATCCGTCAGACCCAGCAGCGCTGGCTGCATTAACCCCAGAGACAACCCCAGCACTTGGGGCCCCTAAGTGCTTCCAAGTGGCCCTCACTCTCCCCGATGGTGAGGACCCCCCCCCCCCCCCGGCTAAATCGATGTCTTAAATTACCCATCTAACTCCCTAATGTCGATAGTCCACAAGATGATGTTTGGACAGACAAGGGTTTTTACAGCTTTTTGTTTTAATGGAAACTTAAAAGCCTAATCACTTGTTTCTGGACATGGTAAATAAACTCACAAATTAAGTTTTAGTTATTAGTTTTTTAATGTTTCAGTAGAGGGTAGATTTAGTCAGATGTTTAAAAACGTACTTTTTGCCTCTTGTAGTAAGAGACCTCAGTAAGTATTTTTCACAAAAGACATTTTGTGACTGTAGGAAAAGCATATGTTTAAATAGTAAAAAATAAAATGGTTGAATTCCATTTAGCTGCTTCAGTTTCCTTGATCCTTGGCCTTTTTTACAGCACACATTTTCACTTAGTAGGAAGAACATAGGCTCTATTAAGGGCGTACTCCCACTGTCCATTCGTACTGTGCCCCGGGGGCTCGAATGTGCATTGCTTTTACGTCCTCACCCCGCGGAGATTTAGTTTTGTCTGACTTTTTTTGAATATTTTCATCTGACCAAATCTGCAGTTAACACTCTACCTCCGCATCAAACCACCGCAACGGGTCTTTTTAAAGGTCCGTTGCGGGGAACAGACACATATAAATAGACATCAAGACTGCCGTCAATGCTCGCCATCAATGCTTGCCGTCAATGCTTGCACTCTTGCACGTACGTGTGCGCACGCTCGTGCCAGTTTTTGCTTTACAAAAGCCCATCTCTCTCAACAGGGCCATGGCCAGCAAGTGGGCCATGCCTGGGCGCGGTACAGTTGTACTCACACCAAACTAGCCATGAAGCACGCTTGGGCATGGCACAAATAGACAGTGTGAGTGCGCACAAATAACTAATTAATGATAGCTCTGCTCTATTCAAGTGGGCCAGTAAGCCATGACAGTGTGACAGTGAGCCAGCATTCACAATACCAGGACCTTGAAACTGAAGCAGCTGAATGGAATTCAGTCATCATTAATTGTAATATTTACACCTGTGCTTTCCTACTGGAACATGTTAAAACGTCTTCTGTGAAGAAATTTCATTACGACACCACAAGACAGAAAACACATATATTAAATTATTTTTTACTTCAACAATGTAATTAAATTTGTACTAAGAATTGAGATAATTTGTTTGTAGCGGCATCTAGCAGTAAGATGTAACTGCAGGCCAGCCGTTTCTTTCAGAGCCCTCAATCTTGTCATCTTCATTTTTGTTTTTGCTACGGATAGTAGCTTAAAAGACAATTAAATAGATGACAATCTTTTGAGTATAACTTTAAATAAAGGCTTTATTGAGTGTCAACCATTTTCAAAAAGCAAAAAAATGTATAGTTGACAGTTGCATGACACTGGTTTCAATTTAGTGGTTTCATCTGTTTTGAAAACCACTGTAAAACATGTTATTGCACTGCAGAAATTAAGCATACGAAGTGAATAAAAACAAGAGGAGAAATGTTGCTTATTATTTAGGAATGTACACAGCTTGCCCGGTTGAATGGAATACAGACTTTTATGAAGAACAGGCTACAGATGTATTGTTTTCTGTTCGTTCGTCTTTTACTTTTCTTCCTGCTGATTATTACTGAATAAGGATGATTCCTGAAAAATTATCTTTAAAAAGAGAGTGAGACTTGAAAAAAGCTATGCAAAGCTGTGAAGGACAGCAGGCTTGTGAACGGTTGTTCAATGGTTTGAATGGACTGAACAAGCAGCGGGTCAGCCACATTTCCACTTGACTTTAAATGCATGGCTTCTATTAAGTTGGCCCAGTGTGTAAGGAACAAACAGCCAACACTGGTAATGGTTTCTGCCTGACTCCTTGACACATTCACCCCCTCCAGACACACACACACACACACGCACACACACGCACGCGCACACACACACACACACACACACACACACACACACACACACACACACACACACACACCTTCCATTTCTTTCTCTCTCTCTTTCATTTTCCAAGATTTCTCCCACTCCATCACCCCTCCTCTCTTTTCACATCAAACACTAATGTTTCCTTCAAATTCCTTTTCCTCTCTGTCTGCCAACTTTGAAATCACAGGAAATTACGCTAAGGACTGGCGGGGGGGGGGGGGGGGGGGGGGTTTCTTCTTCTATTTTTTCCCGCTTTCAACTTCATTCCACTTCCCAAACAGACGCTTTCCTCGTGGCCTGTCATCCCCAAGACACCCGCCTCCTTCTTCTACTTCCTCCTCTTCTTTTTTTTTTCTTCTGCTGATATGTTTGTTCTGGCTCCCATAACTCCACTCACACACACACACACACACACACACACACACACACACACACACACACACACACACACACACACACACACACACACACACACACACACACACACAGAGTCTCTTGTGCTTTTTCGCATGCACACTCTGTCTCTCACCCTTTGTGACACGCTCAAACTGTCTCTCACAGACATGCATGCAGACGTGGCATGACGCTAACGACACCTAATGCAAGTTCCAGGCTTATTTGCTTTGGTAGGCACGTGTTTTAATATTCTCTGAGAGATCAACAGTGGTGTCTGTGCTTGCCTCCTATGGCTGGATCAACAAAAGGAGGCCACGAGCAGAGTACCTAATCTGTAGTGAACTGCACAGTAAAGAATGTGTCATGCCGCGTGTGAGAGCTCATGTTTACGATCATGGCAACATGTGTATAGGTGAACCGTCTGCACGCATGTGGCTGAAGAGACAGAGAACTCCAGACAATAAGCTTGAGGGCCTGAACGAGTAAACAAGGTCCCCCAGAAACAATGACTCAACCTGGACTGAAGGGTCACATATAGCCTCTGGGTTACACACACAGTGAGTACCTTTACATGTGCACCAATAACTTTACCACTGTAAACAACCAGATCATAAAAAAAACGTTCAGTCACAGTGTTTATATGAACTATAGGAGAGATACTTGTGATATACAGGTAATTTAATTTCTCGATAACGATATATATATATATATATATATATATATATATATATATATATATATATATATATATATATCACGATATAGCATGTTTTTTTTCGCCATGAGTATTTTCTCACTGTTCAGCTGATTTGTTTTCGACATTGCGATAGAAAAGATTTAGAAAATACATACAATAGACAAATCGTTTTGACAATATATTTCATCATATCGCCCAACCCTACTTGCCATGCAGTGTTTTCATTTCAGAGATTTCTGACTCCAACAAGAAAATAATAAGTCTGTGGTCCTCAAGGCATTAAACAATGGCCTTGTCCCTGTTACTCTGGATATCCTGCTGTCAACTATTTTCATAGGGACTATTTTTTCAGTTGAAAGTAGTTATTATAATAAACTACTAATAAAAACTTTTTACAGAAGTCTGTGGGTTTTCTTAAGTAATGTGAACAGAAATCCGGCATATAGATGTTGCTCTTGGATTTGTTTTTTATTATTATTGGGGCATGTAATGCTTTTATTAAATAGCAACAGTAGAGCGATGGTGGCAAGGAGGGGCAGGGAGACGCAACAAAGCATTGTGTTTCATGGCCAACGTCTTCACCCCTAAGCTACAGGAGTGCCCTGTAAATGTTCAACCCTGTGAGCACCAGAGTGAATGAAGTCACCTTCATTGTCCTGGGATGGCGGCAAAAATGTCAGATAAGTCAGATATTTCAAAACCTAGGCAAAGACAACAAAAACTATATGACCAGATGTCAGATACCAGATATCCCCATGAAGAGTGAAGCAAAATAACATTTTACCCTTTGATTAAAAAATAAAATACCTTATCAGGTGTTATCAAAATGATTGAAAGTGCATCCATGACATATCCAAGCTATCCAATAGCTCCACTGGATGAAATGTATGGATTGCTGTGGAGTTCATATTTAATATGAGCGGGGCTTAATTTTAGCAGCATTTGATCATAATAATGAAAAGCAGTCAAAGAGGACCTTTTGTTCTCACACATGCACACACAGAGTCACTAAGTCATGGGGAAATCACAGAGATAGACATACACACATATCTTTGTTGACGTCACGTTGCCTGGCAACATCCCAGCACGTTTGGCTGTAACAAGCTGAGGTCTCTGACTGCATCATGGGGGATGTGTGCCGGGTCTTACATCACCCACAATCCCCCTTGGTGATGCAGCCACAGTTGAGATGGTGAGAATGTTCTTTGCAGCTGATCCTGGGGCAGTTTTAATACCATATCTGAGGTTAAGAAAGAGGGAGGGGTGGCTGATTTCTCCTCCTCCAGACACAGCTGCAATCATGTCCATCTTAACTGCATTTGGTGCATCTTTTGATATGTAATTAATAGTCACTTTCAGACTTGGTATACAGTGAATTTTGCAGTACACATCTGGGGCATTCATTTTCAGCCCTCCCTGCTCCTCCCTGATCAGACCCCTGGACGCTTTTCTGTAGGTGAGGCTCATTACGCTCATCTGAGAGGGTGGAATTAAACCTCCTCCTCCGAACTCATTACTGTGAGCTAGATTTCACCAGCTGTAGATAGGCAATGCAGTGGTGCGGCTTTTAAAACCAGAGCCAGATAATTAGAAACTTTAGAAGCGCATTTCCCATGGCTATAGCCAGAGTGAACAACTAATTCTATTTGAACTAATTACGTTCCATAGCGCTACGTACAGGCTATGTAATACGCCTGAGGATTTCATCACAAAGCAGTACCGGGGATGTATTTTTGTGCGTGGAACTGACTGTACGTCATTATGCGTCGGTATTACTCTCTATGCACAGCACGTCTGAACATATACACCCCCATGCACTCCCTACTGTGTGTATTTCCGACTGCAAAAACCCTTAAGCAGGCTTAATAATGCTTGTTTTGGGAGTGTGATGACATCATAAAAATACGTCAGATGAGGTCTAGACCTCACAAACATAACATGATGAATTTAGTAACACGTGATTTTTATTTGGTATTGTGATAAGGGTAGGTAAGTTGTGGCTTCAGTCTACACCTTTTTTTGACATTTAATCTTATTCTTATTTATGGCAATTTCAAGAACAAAATACAGATACATTGAATTAAAACTATTTTATTATTATTTTATTATAAACACTCATAGCCTGTAAACACATAACCCAAATAGTTCAAACACAAGATAATAAGAAAAAAAATAAAAATATTGATGAAAACCTGAAAGAGAATAAAGCTCCTCCAAAGCCAGAGGAGTCATAATAGAGCTGTTGTGTAGTGTTTAATTCCTCATGATGAGGTGTAGTAGCTTTTTCATTCTTTGTGCACCTGTTTGGAATGTCATCCTTTATCTTCAGATGATGTTTTCTTTAAAGAAGTTCAACATATATTTTGACTGCATAATGTGAAAATTGTAGGTGAGAGTCTACAAACATGTGAACATTAATAAACAGTTTTCTCTGTACAATATTTTAAGACATTGCTAGTCTGTCCGTCCATCTGTTTCCCTCCTTCTTTCTCTCTCTCTCTTTCTCTCTCTGTGGTCTTGCTACGTGTGAAAGCTTGCCCGCCCCTATAAGAGGTGTCCAAGTCCAGACCAACAGACCAGGCTGACTAAATATAGCAGGCAGTGACAGCAGAGACACTCCCCTCTTCTCTCACTGTGGCGCTCAGTATGGCTGTTCTTACTCCAAACCATACTGATGGAACTATGTCTCTCTCTCTCACACACACGCACACGCACACACACACACACACACACACACACGCACACGCACACGCACACGCACACACACACACACACACACACACACACACACACACACACAGAAGTTTGCTTTCTGACAGAAATGTGGGACACACATATCATTCACATTAATACACACATAAAGTAGTACACACAGATTAATACACATGCATTCTCTGTATGTCTCCCTCAAAAGCACACACACACACACACCCTTTCAGTCCAAATGGGCTTTACTTAAGACGCAATAAAGCAGACAGACGCACTATTGTCTCCAACACAGGCCTATTGTGTCGCACAGAGAGAGAGTGGATCGGCAATGCTGCGTTTATGTTTACTACCCTGAGAATTCCACTACACACAGACACAAACACACACAATTAAAGAGTCATGCAAACAAAAAATAAAGCAAGCATGCACGCACACACATACAGCACAAAGCATAATAGAAATACATAATCAAGCATACCAGCGCTCCATCAACAAGCATGAGCACACACATACACACACATCCATCTCGCTCCAATGGGAAGCTAAGGGGAAGCTGAGTGATGAACAGGAGTGATATCACCACATGCCAGGTTGTCAGATGTGCTGCCTGGTATTTTAGGCTGCGTCTCAAATTGAACATGCCAGGCCTTCGGGGGGTAAATTGCTGGCGAAAGGTCACCACGAGGGGCAAATGTCCCACAGTAATATTGCTTATAATACCAGCCACAATGTCTGGTTGGGCACAGCAGAGGGGGCTGACTCATTCATGAATCCCACTCAGACGCACAACAATGTAGCGTTTGGGTTTGTTGACATACCTGCTGTTGAGGATACTGCATCCCGCCCATGCCCATTTGGCCCCTCCCCTGCATGTTCATTGGATATCTGTGTGGAGGAGGCGATGTGTATGGCTGGCTAGGAGGGTAAGGCCCACCCGCTGGCTGCTGAGGAGTGGTGTAGGGATTGTTGGCCATGTTGTACAGCTGTGAGCGCTTCATAGCCATGAAGTCCATGGAGGACACCTGTTGAGGGGAAAAAGAAGGATTAAAGATATGTAATCAGCATTTCTTTGTTGGCTAATATTTCACAATTACCTCATGACTGTGCATTGTGATTGGCTGAGAGTCGTTCAAAATAAATCCAGCATCTGCCAAGTTGGACATGAGTCCACTTAGTGCACACACTCTAAACCACAGCCACCATTGATTTATCTTATAATTACACAGCGAGAGGAAGTCTTAAATTATCATCTACAGGTCGTAAATGAACTACAAATGGAATTAAGTAAGCAAAGATGTTTATTGCATAGCTATGAGGAGTAAACTTTGCTGGAGGAGGGCCAAAATATAATGATTTAATTAAAACCCAAAGCTTGTATCTTTGTTTTAATGCCTGAAAGGGTTTTAAAAGTGTTGTAAATGTTGTTTAAAGCGATGGGAAGCCATAGCAATAAAAAATCTATGGCCTCGTTCCCACAACCACAGCCCAGCAGTGCCAGTAATCGCCGTACAGCGCTCCCTCTCAGTTGCTTGTTTGCATGTTGTTGCTTACAGAAAAATTGGCAGAAATACTGATAATAATAACATTTGAGTTTGAATCCTAGAAGAGACTTCAGGGCAGGGAAGCAGTCAAAGTACCTGCTCTCCAAAGCTACACGTCGACAGCTAGCGTCTTATATGAACACAAAACAAAATCAAAGAGAAGAAAGAGAAGGCGTCAAGGGCGATCTATTCCATTGTAAGTATTTCAGAGCCTTTTTAGAGGTTGTTTGGGGTCTCAGTGAGCCATTGGAAAATTCTGGTACAGTGCGTCAGGCTAATGCTAATCCGTCACCCGCAGTGGCGTGTTTGTCTGATAATGTGGACTTCTTCTATCTTCCCTCTCTCCTCTCGTGCTTTCTCCCTTTTGTCTCCGCCGTGTAGGATCATGTGTGATTCATGACATTTTGTTCCTACTGTTTCTTACACACACACACACACACACACACACACACACACTCACACACACATACACACACATACACACACACACACACACACACAAACACACACTCTTTCACTTCTCCTCTATCATCTACAACTAACCCCTTCCTCCTCCTCCTCCTCCTCCACCACCAGCTCCCTCCTCAGTTCCCTCTCCTCTTCCCAACTCAATATCACCTCGTCTAGTGCAGAGGAGAAATTGCCGTTGCCTCATATTGCCAGGCTAATATCAAGAAGACATGTCAGGGGATGGGAGCACTTTATTCAGCAGGTTACGTGCTGACGGTTACGGCGCTCTAGCTTTAAAGTGGTTTTGTCTACTGAGGCATGTGCGTGGAGTACATTGGACTATTTCACAGAGTGTGGATGAGAAAGAGAGAGAGTGTGTTTGGGTTGTGAGAGAGACAGAGAAAGAACACCAGAGAGAGAGGGGGAATGAGTACTCTTGGGTGTCTAAAAGTTATTTCACAGCATGGAGGTGTGTGTGGGTGTGTTTGAGGAGAGGGGGTTATCCTGCAAAGGTCTGCATCATCAGGATTTCGAGGGCCTAATCCTAAGGAGGGAGGTAAAAAAAATGCCTTTTGCTACGCCTTCATGTGTGAAACTACTAATGCTGCTGGAGCTATGTCACAAAACCAGACAAAACTGACATCTCATCTGACAAAATGATTGCCAGCATTAGATGAAGCACATTAGGGGATAATTAAAGTCCTGGGCAATTTTGGAGTAGATACCCGTTTGAAAATGTTTTTGTTTGAAAAATCATTAGAATTTTTTGAAATACTGACGGAGAAAAATTCGTCAGTATCTGCAAACAAAATCCAAGCTGGATTTTGTTTGCAGAGGAACACCATGAATAATCAGATTATTTATCTCCTTAGAACTCAGTAAAACGATGAAGAGCCTGACTGAACAGGAACAAGCATGATCTAATAACTTAATTCAGAATGCAACTGAAATAGATTTAGTCCTTCATTGCATCTGGACTGAGCATTATACAGAGTTAAAACCAACTGAATATCAAAGGAGAGATTTGTTTAAGAGGATACTTTGATGTGCTAAAACCGACTGTGGTCATATGATTCTAATGTAGCGATAATGGTGTTTTTGCTAGAGTGGAGGGCAACACATGACCTTCTTCGATGTTTGTACACTTAGAACACGCCACAAGCCAGACACACACATACACAGGTCCGCTGCTCCATCCAGTTCACCATGCCATCTCAAGAAAATCCAGGGCACTGTGCTACCCGTGATATGGAACACACACACACACACCCCTCCGCAGCTCCATCCAGTTCACCATGCCATCTCAAGGGGTCCTCCGTTTGCCAAAAATGCCGAGTGCAACATAAGTAAATCCCCTCACATGGCTGCCAAGTGTAAACACGCGCTTGTAAAAAAAACAAAAAACATTAACTGCTGCACTTAGAAAGGTACTGGACATAGAAAACAACTTCAGAGATTTGGGAGAGGAGAAGTGGGCGCTCGATTAAACACACACACACACACACACACACACACAAATGTGTGATAGCAGAATTTTGTACTGGCTCCCACTGTTTTTCTCTCACTCACTCTCTTGCACACTTTATTCTTAAATAGAGCAGCCACAATGGAATGATATACATTGGTCCATCTTCCACACTTGGCGTTATCCACACCTGTCCATGGAGGCAGAAAAAAAGTATTCTCCGTCTCCCCAAACGGAGCCTCATATCTGCTCTCATGACAAGTTGCACTAAATAAGATTTCAGCCCACTGCAGCCTTTTCATAGAGATATGCCCACCATTTCCCTCACACCAGGCATTTAAAAAAAACAAAAAACGCCAACAATTCTTGACAAATTGAAACTTTTTTTTTCTCCCCTCAGAGAAATGGCTGTACTTAGGAAAAAAAATATGAATATGACACGAAGTGAATCGTGTTTGTGCCAGGAGGGACAGCAGATAAAAAACTCGAGGGAATACACAGAAATGTTTTTTTATTATATTCCAGTGTGTTTTTCACTTTTGTTCATCTGTGCATGCCATTCAATGGTGGAGGGGGAGGAGGCACGGGAGACAATAGTAATTCAACTGCTAAATTTAAAATTCAATTTATGAACTCCTCTTCAGTGTTTTTTTTTTTGCAAAAACAAAGCCATTAAAACAGAACATGGGTGAAATTACTGTGGGGTGAAACCTGCTAAATTGCTTTTCTGAGCTCAATCGACAACATTTTTATGTTGCAAAAACGATTTTATTCCTCCTCGCTTTAATGTGCTAAGTTGTTAATCACAAAGAGACAAAAATGCTAGACACAAAAGGCTAGGATTTGTGTATTATGAGACACACACTGGGCTCAAACAAACATAAAACAATATTGGTAAATGGTTATTATTCCAATTTCATTTCGAATGCAGGATTTTTTCCCCCAAATCTTCTGATTTATCAGCCGTGGTGCATGAATGAACGTGTTCAGGTTTACACACACACACACACACACACACACACACACAAAGTGTTCCTGGGGCTATTACTACCCTTGTCCTTCACATCAGATGACCAAATCATCACCTGTCTGCATCAGCCTTCTCCTTTTTTATTTACTACACACACCCACACACACACACATACACACACACACACACACACACACACACACATTCCATACATACCAGTGTTTCCACTAAAATCCTATGTTTTCTCCGATTTACAGCAGCCCGGCGGTCTTCATACAATCATCACTTTAATAAAATATGTTCCTTCATAAGTTCTTTATTGACTACAAACTGCTGTATTGAGCGATGGCTACTTCAGAAATAGTTTTATGACCTGGTGATTTAATACGGTCTACAACAACAGATATTTCCTGTTGGATAGGCAACAGTTCCTAAAAGGCAAATCTCAGGCCCAATGTAGCTACGTGGATACTCCTGAGGTTTCAGTGTGATGCATTATACAAAAATAGCGGGATTTACACTGGAGATGAGAATTAGAGAACAAAGTATTAATTCTTGAGATATTCTGAAATACTGTTATTTTTTATTGTTCAGAATTTGATAGGATATCAGTTGTGGCTATAACACTGCTGAACAAGCATGTTTAAATAACCAAGGCACTTCAACAAAAACCTTTATTTTGTGAAAAAGGAGTGAGCAAAATTAGAGATTTCAACAATGTTTTCTTAGGGCTATAGGATTCAAAAATGAATAGGAAATGTAGAGGCCCTTTGCTTTGAATGACTTGAATGACACAGGAAATCACACTGTTCTGGTTTAATCTTGGTCCATTCTTCTTCAGTAACTGTAGTGGGTTTCCGAGGCATGGACTCTGGTCTGGCCATTTCATTGTTTCAATATTCTTAGCTTCAAGGAACTGTTTAACCTGTTTTGCAGTGTGACAGGAGGCATTGTCTTGCATGAAAATTGTGGGCTGATTGGGAGATAAATTCAGTGAAGGTATTGCATGTTGCCAAAGGAGGTTCACATAAACATTTGCATTCACCCTGCAATGTAGCTGTACAAGAGGCCCAACTCCTGCTGCAGAAAACATCCCTAAAACCATGACACTTCCTCCTCCAAATTTAACTGACAGCTTCACACACTTCGGGTTCAGTCTTTCCCCAGTCCTACGCCGAACATTATGTTTCCCATCAGACTGAACTGGCGAGCAACTCCAGCTGCAGTGTTCAACCGATTCCCCATTGAGTCTTTGCATAATCCTGTCTCTCCTGCACTTGTTTTACGTGGACGACCGGCCTTTTGGGGGGACTTAAATGAATCTGTGTCCTTATAAAGTTTAAAATTCTTGAAATCACAGACTTGCAACAGCCAGTCTCTCTCTGATGGCTGAGAGGGTCATCCCTTTGGCCTTCTTCTTTACAACCTGCTGTTGCAGGGTTTCAGTCGCCTTAGAGCAACTCGCCATCTTGCAAAGTAACCAGGAGAGCTGCCAGATATATACAGTAGGGTGTGTCCAACCATTAATTAAACTGTCATCGGGTGCAAGATTAACGTCAATGACTGAGAGGTATCTGAAAGTGTTTTCTTATTTTGCTAAGATTAGATTATTTTGCTGCTTTTTTCAGAAAATAAAGATTTTTGATGAAGTGGGTTATTCAAATACACATGCTAGTACAGCAGAGGTATAACCACAGCTGATATTCTATCAAATTCTGAACAATAAAAAATAACAAGATTTCAGAATAAACCGTATTAATATTGCTTTCTAATTTGATCTCCAGTGTATATTTCCCAACTATCATATTATCAAACCCGTTCGGCACTCACATGGCGCAAATCAGTGTGAAAATGCTTCTGAATATCACCACAGACAAACGCATCAAACCTGATTGTGTATGAAAATTAGCCCCAAGATGCCTTTTGGTATTGATTATCTCATCTTTTCCTTGGAAGGACAACTGCTGAATGCCAGCTTTCATACCTGTGTAATGAAACCATTTTATCCTGTGTGCATTTGTGAGGAGAAACAAATAAGGATAATAATTGTCAACGGATCCTCTTTATCCTCTGCCGCGTCTGCCTCTGGAGAATCAACATGCTGCAGTCAGAGCTGGTTGGTCTGCCGGGACAATCAGCCTTGTCTTTTATGTGTTTTATTTATACCATGCAACAGAGCACTCTCCAATTCCTATTACACTACGGGGCCCGGCGATGCCTCGGCCTCTAGAACAAAGCTCTGCATTTCAGGCTTGAAACCCTGAGCATTTGGGCCTACTGTTTCAAACAGAAGAAAAATGGAAAGGGTGGAAAGAGAAAAGATGGGAGAGGAGGAGGAGAGGGAGAGAGAGAGAAAGAGGAGAAGAGAGACTGCAGCAGTGGGCGAGTACAGATCCAGTTCCATTTTAATGTGTGCAAATTCCCCCGCTCCTGCTGACTAAGATTAGAAAAATTAATTTCATGGATGCAGAGACAATACTGATGTCATCAAGCGGAGAGGAGAGGAGCAGCAGCACGCTATTAACTCCTCCCTGCCCGGCCTCCATGAGGAATAGATCACTCTTTAGTATCGGTCCATCACTTCATTTCACTGCCAGGATTCAAGCAAGTAAACTAAATACTAAATGCTGACAGCAAAACGCAACGGTTAGCCTTGGCAGATCTTTTCTATCAAGCTACCTGACCCTAAAAACAGAACTTAATGTAGAAGTGTGTTGTGAAGTAGCTGAGCCGTGTTTATGGTGGCGTTCCCGTGTGACTGCTGCATCGCTAAGAGGACCAAATTCAGCAAATTATGTCTTGAAACACAATCTCATCCTGCATCTCAGCACGCACGCCTTGTTAGTAAAAAATCTTGTAATGAATGACAGTGTGAAGAGTAGCACTGGTCCGCGGGGAGCTGGGCAGAGCCAAATTGCCTTTCCTCAGCCCAATATGACTGGATGGCACAGGCACATAGGCATGAAGGCTGACTAGCAGGAGAAACATAAAAGAGACAGGTGGAGGAAGTGACAGCTGTAAAGGAGACGAGGGAAACGTATACGTACACACAGTATGTTTGGCATGATGATGTCACTTGAGAGAGAAAAGGCAGACAGAGAGAAGCCAGATAAGAGGCTGTTATGCTGCCGAGCAGCACGCTTTTGTGTTTGGCGCAATGGACATAATTGCTCTCTCTCTGGCGTCGTCCTCAGAGCTGTTGATCGGTGTGCCCTCTGTGTCTGACACCAATATTTACACCACACACACAGACACACACACCCACACACACACACACACGCACACATACAAACACCAAGGTGCTCATGAACACCCCCACACAAACCCTCCTCCCATGTGCATGAGGAAAAGTTCCCGAGCGGTCAGTTCGTCACGGTCAGCATGAAGACGTCATTAACTGAGGGGAGGGGGGTGGAAGAGAAGAGGGGAGAAGGGAGGGGAGCAGGAGAAGGAGCGAGGCTGCTTCATCTGTCTCAAGTGAGATTGGGGTCGTGGGGTCGCCGGAGCTCTTTTCCTTTGCCAAGACTGAGAGCTAAAGAAGCAGCATGGACAGGGAAAAAAAAGAAAAAGAGAAAACCTCAATGACAAAACGAGATGCGGCTGACATGCCTGCAACTCGCCATTAGAGAATGAAAACAAATAATAAAGCAATCGTCTGAAAACGGTAGAAGAAACACGCGTGGTGGAACACAGACCACAAATTTGCCAGTCAAATCTTCTACACAGATGCAGTTTTATAAGACTGAATTCATTCACATTTCAGCTGTCTAACGAGGAGATTTTTTTTTTCTTTTTAAAAATAAACATGCACAGTTAGAGGAAAAAGCTTTTTTTTATTCCAGGGGACATTTTTCAAGTCATGGATGAAAATTCCTCATGCTCTTCTCTTCTTAGACCTTCACAGTTCTTTCATGTGCTGAGCTTGCTACTACATTCCTGGTCTTTTCTTGTCTCTCAGTCCTGAGTGCGACCCTGGGACACGGAGGGCCGCCGAAAAACCCCATTTCATCTAAGGGCCATGGTGGAATGAGAGGAATGTGCTTCCCTCTAACTTCCCCAGCCCACAGAACCCCGTGGAGAGATGCTGTTACACAACCAAATGAAAGAGAGCAAAAAAAGGGGCTGGAGGGAGGAAAATAACATAACTCCATCTGCCCCAAAGATGAGGAACAGGCTATGTGAGTAAATATGCTGCCCTTTTTCTTCCCCCAGCTCCTTCGAGTCGAGCCGAAATGCTGGTATTAAATATGCAGGCTAGATTCCCTCCGTATACGAGGAAATCACCACCTTTGCTAATGGAATGGTATTGAAGAGGAACTGCGTTTCTACAGCTTGGATAATTATGAACGGGGTCCCGTATCACCAAGTGTGTTTATGAATTAGCAATGGTTATTCATGATATTGTGCTCAGAGTAGGGTGAAAATACATAAGTGAATACTAAGCGGGCAGACCAACAGAAACGATGCTAAAGGGTCCTGAGGGGGCTTTCTCTGGCATCCATTAGTCTTCCCTGTAAGGCAAAGCTTAACGAGCTCCTCAGGCTGGGAGGCTGGTCATTGAGGGAGAGGGAGCAGAGTAAATTATGAATGTGAAAGCTCCATCTACAGCAAGACCACAATAAGCCCCCGTCCCCGTTATAAAGCTCTTTTCCACCGTTCCTCCTTGAGTTTGTTTGGTGCTCCTGAAACACAGGTGTATGATTTCAATATAATCAAGGACTGAATAAATAGTAAAAATACTGTAACTATAAAAATAAAGTTGTCAAACTAGGTCACACACGTGGTGCAGTTAAAGAGGCTCCCCACAGAAAACAAGGATAGACATTTAGTTCTGTTAGTTTTGGAGCACTGCCCAGTCTTCCAGGGTGAAACCATCCATGTTTCTCCTGTGGGTGATCCATCATTTAAAAACAAAAACACAAACAACAAACAGATAACCTGACCTTCCTACCTCAGGCGGATATTAGATACTCATTAAAAGTCACCTGAAACAATTTGAACCAAATTGATTTCATTATCGGACTCAGCACGACACACCGGGCCCCGACGTCTGATAGCTCAGCAGGAAATTTACAAAGTTAATTAGAAAAAAATTGATTTTCATATCATCACCAATCCCCCCACAACTCCCCCCCCCCTTCTGCTTTACTTTATGTCACTTTACTGTCGTACAGTGGCATGGAGAGGGGCGGGAGTGATGTTAAGTGTGGATAGGAGCACAGCAGGTTGGAGGCTTGAACATTGTAAGTGGAACCAAAAAATATATTCCAGCTTTCAGCGGTAAAATAACTGTGTGTACGTGTGTGTGTGTGGCTATGACAGATTGTGTCGGTAGTCTTCTTTCCCTCCAAACCTCTACACACCAATATCTTCACCTCTTGCACACATGCACTCGAACAAACACTCCACCACTACCCCCCCCCCACCCCCCCCCCCCACCCCCCCCACACACACACACACACACACACACACACACCTAACTATAGCAGCAGCAGCAGCAGACGTGGCCTTAATTTTCTCGTGTAATAAATGTGAGCCTCCACTCCTCCACCCCGCTGTGAAGGCTTCCCCAGAAATGGGTTCCTCGACCTGGGTTAGGGGCCCTGGAAATAAGCCCCCCCCCGCAGTCCCATCCAGGTCACCCTCTGGGAGGCCCCAGGCTCTGCAAGCCCAGGCCAGGCCTCCCATCTCCAGGGCCCTGACTGGGAATCAATCACCGAAGCTGGCTGGGAACATGAGGTTGGGGGGGGGGGGGCTGGGTCGATCAATGAGAGCCTGTGGGAGCCTTGATGCATGGCCTGGACTGCACATACACACCTCTGACTCACACTTAACTCCACCATTCACTCCCATTATTGCTATGCCCCAGGGCAGCTATGTTTACAGTGGACTGAGTGTGCCAGACCGTATGAATAACATATGACTGAGAAAATTGAGTGATATTTGCTATTAAAGGGCTGTAATTAGATTTGGACATGATCATGCTAAAAATGATTGTGACTATGTACATCTCCTGTATAGTATCCATAGCATATGGTATTTTTATCTTGGAGTTTTCATCAGCCTCATATGTTTTCACTATAAGAAAGAAAATTAAACAATAGCTAAATCTGTTACTTAATTCAGCATTTAGTAACAGTGCAAAAACACGCTTTATCGAAATCAGAGCAAGCCCCATCTATGGCCGGAATAAGTACCCTGATCATGAGTTGTTTTACTCACCGAACCTTGACTGACCTTTTATGTTCAGGTTTTTATTAAAGGCCAGATATATTAAAGGGATGCACATATTTCCCAAAAGAGGCCACATATCCTTTGGCTGCAACACATACATTTTATCATGTGTTTGATTCTGTGAAAAAAGGTGATCCTGTGTTCTGTGTGAGTATTTATTCTATATATTCACCTACATTGCAATCTTCATGTGAACCTGTGTATATACAATATATATGGTATATATGGTGTATACGGCGTGTTTGTGTGTGTGTGTGTGTGTGTGTTTGTGTGTGTGTGTGTACACTGCATGAATGCACATACACACATCAGCTTTTTAACAAACTGTAAATGCACAGCATGTCTGTGAATGTCTGCCAGTATCAGTGAAACATGTGTATAAGTATTTTGTGTGTGTGTGTGTGTGTGTGTGTGTGTGTGTCTGTGTCTGTGTGTCTGTGTGTGTCTGTGTGTCTGTTTGTGTGTGATCACTGCGTACCATCTGTGTCCAGATGTTGCGTAGAGAGCAGGCTGCGTGGACAGCCAGACAGTTGGCAGCCCTTCTGACAGGCCTGTGTTCCTTATTGATAGAGGGATCACAGAGACAGAAGAGTCAGCCGTGCTCAGCTAGACCACAATATTGTCCGCTCTGCTGTTATTCATCCCAGTCAGCCAGGAGAAAATGGGATGTTCTGGGCCAAGTTTATAGCTGTCAGATCTGGGCCAAATAAGGGTTGAATAGGTTTCAAACATTTGGAAAACAGCATGAGGAACGTTTGATTTGTCATACAGATGCCGCCAGATTTTTGTGCCAGAGTTGAAGAATTTCAGTGTATTTAATTTCTGACAAAGATTTTAATACAGATGACAATAAAGCTGAACCTGAAGTGCAACAGGACAGTGCATAAGAAGGGGGAACAGCAGCAACGGACAACTTGTTGGCAGAGCGGTTCGACTGGTTTTTGTGTTGGTGGGGGTGAGATGGAGACACAATTTAACATAACAGGATAAGTAATTTGACTGACTGAAACTCTATCGTTACTTCATTCAATAATCTCTGTGTGTCAATACTTTGGCTATCTGAAGCCATTATCATAGTTATATATTGTAAACTGAAGCAAATAACCCCTAAAAAATAATCTCAGTGTACAGTTACTATGATAAGAGTTTATATACCTCAAGGGTATAAACTATCATTCAAATTATTGCAGTTTCTCTACTTTTAATCTTTTACAAAATGCATCTGTTGACTGCCTAGTTTCCATTATTGCTTTGCAGAACTGTCTCCCTGACCCCACACCCTGTGCCATCTTTCTTCCCTGGCTCCTGCCAGAGTTATGGAGCAGGACTGACGTTTATGGAGGGCAGACCCTTTTCCCGGCGCTTTGATCCAGAAAGTTCTATAGCTTATAGTTTTTGCAGGGGTCATCCAGGAGAAGCCATGTGGGTAGCAGTGTGTGTAAGTGAAAGCACATTGAGCTGCTCATTTTAAGCAGGGTCTCAGTACGGAGGCTATAGTGCAAAAGGGCCATGGAGGATTTGAGGGGTTATAAGGTGCATGTTAGGTGTATGTGAAGGCTATGCTCTACCTAATTGTGCAGGTGTGGGGAAGCAAGAGACACTAGCACTAATCCATGAGAAAAAAAAATCACACAAATGAAAACAAGAGCCAGAAAACAGTGAGTCGGAGGACAACCCAAAATTTCATCAGGCAATATCCCAGCTCTCATATCTGTCATCTCTCTTTCATCAAACCCCTCCATCCCCTATACAAATTATTCATGCCAGTAGCTAAATGTATTCATACCATTCTGTTTACTTTATTACTCCACTTTTATTCTGCTCTTTTCCCCACATTTGTTTACAAGAATAAAAGCCTACTCTGACAGAATTATCCCTCTGCACAACAAAAATAAATCACAGCGCTTGCACACACATCATTCACATTCAAAGAGCACAGCTAAATTATAGATGGCCCCTTTCTCCCCAAATATGCATTTCATTAGCATTTTCTTTGCCTGTTGTCTTTTTTTCTCTTTCTGCCCGCCTGCGTGCACGTCCCACTGTGTGTGTGTGTGTGTGTGTGTGTGTGTGTGTGTGTGTGTGTGTGTGTGTGTGTGTGTGTGTGTGTGTGACTGGAGAATGGGAACACACTTGCAGCAAAGCAGGACGCGTCCCCTTTCCCAAGCCTAATTTAGGATTCAATTACAATACTCTTTAAAAAGCGTTGACTTCGCAATTAATTATTTTAAGATTAGCCTGACAGTAATGGGCCTCCCACCGACGCCAGCCAGCACAAGACCGGCCGCCTGCACCCCAGGACCACTCCGTCTCTACATATATCTATACACCTTTCTCTTTATACCCTTCCTTCTCTACCTCTCCCCTTCACACTCTTCGCCCGCCTTCTTTCCATCTTTCTCTCCTGATAGATAAATCTTCATAATCCTCACCTTCATTCCCTTGCTCTGTCCTTTCATTTTCTACCTCCTCTCATTGCTGTGTTACATTTTGTTTCTTTTCTCTATGTTGTTTTTTTACCCCCCTATGTTACTTTGCGTCTGATCTCCTTGGCGGTTGCCGCGCAATTGATATTACTTCAGTACGGCGGGCTGCTTTTTACGAGCCACAAGGGCCTTCTCCCACGTCCTCCTGCGTCCCCAGGAAATGCTGACGGATGAGCCCCATGACAACATGCACACGCGCATAAACACTTGCACCCGTACACACGTTCGCATACACAAACGACTGTCACCGCTGCTGCCAGGCGTAAGCGAAAAAACACGCCGCCCGCTATGATTGGTGCCAAGCGAAGCATTATCTTCTCCCCCTTCCTCTCCGCCGCCGCTGCTTTTCCTCCCATCGTTCACCACTACCACCCCTCCCACCCAACCCTGTTTTTTTTTCTTTCCTCATTTCGGAAATGAATGTCATCATCCATCCCCTTCCTCCCTCCGCCGCAACTCCCCCTGTCACCCCCGGGCAAACCTCAGCCAAAGCCCCCGATTCTGTTTATTTAAATATTTGATATGTAAGCAGTCATAAAATAAATGTCAGAAGAGGGGAAGGGAATGGATATGCGGGGTGTGGGGAAGGAGGCCATTATGGGTAATGGTTTCTGATGTATGTCGCGGCCCCCACAGTGAACCCCCTCCCTCAATCCTGCCATAGAGACAAACCTGCACATGACAGAGCCAAGAGACGCTGGAGCAACAGGGGAATAGATGGAGCGGGGACATGTGCAGTCTGAATGTATTTGTGCATGTGTATGTGTGTGTATGTGCCACAAAGGCAGAGATGCAACAGCTACACACACAGTCACACACTTGTTCGACTAGCGATATGGAAAATAGGCCCTCCCATGCACAATTGACTTCTAATACATTGTATACTCCTCAAACCATCCATTTGCTAGGAATTGCAATTTCAGGGGCCCTGAAAGCAGCACTTTGCCAGCACTTTGCAAAATACCTTAAAAAACCTCCAGCCTCTACAAATGCTCTCTATCACTAACTGCCAATTCTAACATGTCTGTTAAAGTGACAACACAGCCTTGTTCCCTGGTATATTGAACATTGCTTTATTGACTTGCCAGGATTTCCATGTTGGACAGAAGACCCGGTGCTATCTACTGTTTAGACACCCCATCGCCAATATCATTAAAAACACACAACCATCTCACAGAGTGCATGCTCACATGCGAGTCTCCCAGCTAGTTGCACCCAAAGGATTACACAGCTGTGACAATTTCACCCAAGAACTGATAAAAAAGAGGAGGTAGACAGAGTGAATAAATCAAGCACAGCCGCTGAGAAAAAGAAAGAAAGACAGAGAGAGAGAGAAAGAGAGCACCTCAGTGAACAACCTTGAATTTCTCCTTGATGCTGAGATGCTAAAATACTGCAAATCAGCACAAAAAAAATTCCCTGATTAAGAACAAAAATCATCACAAAATGTTCATTAGCACTGATGGTATATTGGCTTGGCATTTCAGGGCCTTTTATTCTCAGACCTTTGCCTAACGAGCTCCCTGGCCGCACCAGAGGGCTGAGGGGAGGGGGAGTGACATCACATCAGGGGTTAAAAGTCAAAGAGAGGTGTTGCTAGCTATTGACCTCCGCCACCTCTAAACGCTCAAACGTGCTGAATCCCCCTGTGATTTTCCCTTCTGTCAGCACGCAGGAATGTCTGCAAGGCTACACACCTACAGCTTTGCTTTACAATATACACAATAATAGAACATGCATATCAAACATCATGTAAACACCTCTTATAACCTAATACTCACATTCACACATACATAAGCACATTCACATAAAACTGCTTACACGTACATACACATTTAAACGTTAAAACCTGCTATATTTACATAGGATACATTCAAATTACATTGATATACCCACACATGTAAATCCGCATATACATTGATCACATACACCTCACACACATAAAAAAACACACTTTTCCATTACATCAATCCACACTTATAATCACCTCCTATATACCCTTTCCTAATACACACGTCTCTGCACCTATATCTCCTCCACACACACACCCCCTGCTCCCTTCTGCCCCGTTCCAGAGTCCGGGTCAGGGTGCCCTCCAAAGCGCCTCTCCCTCTCCGCTGTTAATTACCACTAATTGGCCCTGCTCGTTTTCCCCCCCTGCTATAATGGAACCATTCATCTTTACTACTTAATGAGTAGGCACTGTAGTCACAAGCCAAGGTCACCCACAACTAGCATCCAAAAGACAGAAAGATAGAGACTTGGAAACAACTGGGGGGAAAAAGAGGAGAGAGATGGAAAGGTTGTTTGTGCTTTAAAAAACAGATGAGAAAATGAGAAAATGCTGAAGTTTCCAAGCATGACTCTGCTTCTGGAACGTAGCCAATGTGCAAGAAAAGTTGAGAAATAATGTCTGGGAGCTGTGGGAGTCGGCAGTGTCCAACGCAAACCACAACACACAGGGAATTTCCAAAGACTAATTAAAATACCCGTTATGCGAGTGAAAACAATGGATCGCTCAAAACAACACTGAAAGCGAAGACTCACACAGTCAACGCCAGCTGTAAATATAGAAATGTATTTTTCAAAAAGCAGTAAGCGCCTCTTCTCCGGCTTTTGTACACACAATTATCAAAACAATCATTCCGACTACCAGCACAGACTTCAGCCCCGGCGGGTGAGAGGGCAACACGTTAGCCGCCTCAACTACCATAAAACAACTAATTAACACCAAATGCTTTAAATATTAATCCAATGGTTGCTTTGTATTAATCTCTTTTCAAGTTAAAAAAATTACCTCTTTGCTTAAGCAAATAACAAAAACAACTATATTTAGTGCAACAATGTAGATATTTTGATCATAAAAGGCCGAGGAGAGCTATTCTCATATTCCCTTACTAACACAGGAGTAAATCTGTTTAGACTTAAGAGAGAAATTTAACCCCAACCTTCTCATGAGGTAAATTAAAACACCACAGGAGGGTCTTTATTAGTCAGATTCCAATAAATTCTTCCTAAATCAAGTCTCAACCCACTGAGTTACCAGAAGTTCTCACAGTACACAGCAAACTGTTGCCACATGCACCCAGAGGCCAGCAGGTCGGACAAGACAACAATACCTTCACATTACTGTAACTGTCCGAGCAATATAAGCTGTCAGCCCTTGCCTCAGGTAGAGCGGAGGAATGTTTCAGGTTCAAGCCTCATAATTTGTCCCGGCGACTCATGCCAAAATCTGACAACCAGCCATTTTCCTTGGAACACTCTTTCTGTCAGAGGAGTGCCATTGTGTTGTAGTTCCCCCATTCAGTCTCATGCAGCGTAGCGGAAGCAGGACCAGTCATGTGCTCTTGCAGCGCTGTGGCGATCAGCCCGGAACGACAATGTTTGTAAATGGGACAGTTGTCTATGGATTATGTTAATGTGGTATTCCACACTCCCCTCTGGCATGTGTCTGACATTACAGTAACCTTTGCATGTTTAGCCAACAGTAACTATGGATGTTCATTGAGTAAGGAGACGCACACACATGCATGCACTAAGAAACACACACACACACACACACACACACACACACACACACACACACACACACACACACACACACACACACACACACACACGCACACACACACACACTCGCACACACACACACACACTCAGACACAGTTGCACAGGGAGATTAAGTGTGAACAGCAAACATCTGCTCTTGCCAACTGTATTGATATCCTTTGGAGGAATTAACATCTTAAAGAAATAAGACATTTAAACGTCAAAATAAAGTTCACTTGTGATGTCGATATCTAATCCAGTTCATCCGGTTTGTGTCAAAGGAGTGGCAGGAATGCAGAGCACAAGTCTGGCCATATCAGAGAGGTGTGTAATGCAAGAAATTGAGAGAAATACCGAGACTTAAGAATATCTGAACTCCACACCCATTGAAACAAATCATGACCAAATTTTTAACATAACCCTTTCTCCCACATACGGTATCTCCAGTGTGTGTGTGTGTGTGTGTGTGTGTGTGTGTGTGTGTGTCTGTGTGTGTGTGTGTGTGTGTGTGTGTGTGTGTGTGTGTGTGTGTGTGTGTGTGTGTGTGTGTGTGTGTGTGTGTGTGTGTGTGTGTGTGTGTGTGTGTGTGTGTAAATGTGTCAACAGTGCATATGTGTTTGGAGGAGGATGTGGTCTGAAGTTGCTTCCTAAATTGCTGAGATAAAATTGATCTAAATTAGGTAGGGTTCAGCCAGGAGTGACCACAAGTGTCCTGTTGTGTCTATAAATCACCAATAAATCCACACTGCAACAAATACACACACACACATACACACACACTGTATATATACAGTTAGCTGTAATGGGCAATCCTAGGTTTAGTAAGAAAGGAAAAAAAAGGAATGGAACATGATGGGGCTAGAAAAAAATACATGGTTGACCAGTCGACACAAAAGACAGAGACAGCATGCAAGTCTGTGTTTAATATTATGTGTGAGTGTTTGTGTGTGACAGAAAAGGACATTAAAGAAGTGGAATTCGAAGAGAAAAAGAAACGACCCGAAGAAATACTCATCAACAGAAACTCGGTGCGTCGTCCGTGTCCTATCGCTTTTCTATTTTTGTTCATCTGTGCTTCACAAACGACATACAGCGCCTTGCTGGTGCCGTTTGGTTGTATTCTCTTTTTTTTTTCCTTTTAGCTAAGCAAATGGTCCCACTGTGCCAGCGCTGATTAGGATCAAGTCAAACCAAACAGCAAGACGTGTGACTGGAGTGCACAGTCTACAGTCAGGAAACAGAGAGGAGTGCAGAGGCTTTGATGTGTAAAGTGACGGATGATGGTGATGATGATGGTGATGATGATGATGATGATGATGATGATGATGATGACGATGATGATGATGATGATGATGATGATGATAATGATGATGATGATGATTTTTTCCCAGGCTGGTAAGAGGAGGAGCTGATGGTGGCAGTTGGATGTTCGTACACAGTCACACACACATGCACACACACTACACAGATTAAACATGGGCTTTTAAGTCAACATTTCTGTGACAAGGAACAAATGTGCTCATTTGTTTCGTCAGATGACCAAAGTCCCCAAGTAAGCAAACCAAAAGCTCAAGGAAAAGAAAATGCTACTACTGTAATTTTTTTCTGAAAAATAATATATGCGCACTAAAATATCCTCTAAATTTTTTGAAATAAAAATGACTCCCACAATAATCAGCCATTTGTCCTCCTCTCTTGTCTTTTTTTACTATCAGACTCTGCTTTTATTATACAAAGAGGAAGGAATCGCAGAGTTTGGTTGGATCTTGTCATGCTGACTCTTTGAATTTGTATTAATTGCTGCAATCACAAAATGACTCATTTCCAGAGGGACTAACCCGTATGTTTCCCATTTCCACTTCTGTTGGCCAGAGAGGAAAAGAAGGAAAGGGGAGTCAGTAGTGGCCCACAGCTACAGTATAGTGTATAAATATTCGATAGGATATGCTGGCTGTCTAAATACCTCTGAACTGACTGCTGGTCCCTTGGGAGAACGAGCTAGCTACTGAGAGCCAGGGACATGAGGCAGATAAGAGAAGAGAGACTGTATTCAAAGCAAAAACACAGAGAGAGCAAAAAGAGATGCAACTGAAAGTGAAAGCAAACTGTATAGTTTTGAGCACCATCTGTTTATCAAGTATATATAGTAAGTAACTGCCATACATTGACTTAGCATACACACTGAGAAATAACAGAAGAAAGACTGAAAGAAAGACAAATCTCCTTCAGGAGTCTTTCCTTCCAGCAGCTGCACATGGCTAATTAGCATATGTGAAGGTCAGGGTGGAGGGGTGGTGGAGTGGGGGGGGCACCACAACACCCACTGCCATGAGACCTGGCACCCTGCCAGCCACACACACACACACACATACGCAAACACACACACACACACACACATACACACACACACACACACACACATACACACACAACAGAAGGGAGGAAACCCAATATATTTGTGTGTGTGTGAGTCCAACAACTCGTAAATACTTCCTTTCCCTCCAACATTCACAAGAGATCCAGAGGGAGAGGATTTTAACTGTACTGAGTGCACCAGAGTTCAGATACTGATTCTCTGTCTCTCTTTCTCTGTGAACTCAGTCGGGCCCATACCTCAGAAGGCAGCAGCCGCCATGTGACTCACTCTAAATATCACCTACATTTCTACATCTCTGGCCTTCCTGTACTCTGTTTACACAGAGAAGAACTCTCAGTGCAAGCAGATTTATGCAAATCATGACCTATTGGAATTAGAAAGACAAATTCAATAAATTATCACATAAAAAACCTGAAACTGATGAAGTTACACTATATATACACGTATATTAAAAAAAATTCCGTTGTATAAAAATGTTTTTTTTTAAATAATTGCAAAAGTAACATGTTTACACCACAATGTAAAAAAAAGGGTAATTGTGCTCATGCTCAAGTTGAAATCACATGGTCATTATTATACTGACCAGAGCTTTCTTTGTTTCAGTGATCGGGCTGCACAACAGGCAACAATAGATACAACAACACATACATTTCAATTTTGATGGTTAAACAAATTTAACTGTTAATTTACTTCAACTCATCTGGTAGGAAAAGAGTTAGCAGCCGGTTTGCTTCGATATTTCTAAAGTTGTCTTTGCTTTTAATGGAATAAATAAATATCAATAAAGGGCCATTTGGCTATTTGAGACACAGAGAGGAAGTAGTGGTGATACCTGTTAGATCTATGGGTTAGATACACTACTAACCCCATACCAGACTTGTGAAATAAATCCTACAAATCCCAGAATGCAAGAAGATGCCTATAGCTTTCTTCTATGGTAAAATCCACCACTGCTGACGGACTGAACAAGTTTGAGAAATGAAATTGAAATAACTATCAAATCCAAGAAACCTTGGACTACTTCATCTTCATGGAACAGCCAAATTCTCCCATATGCATGATTAAAGTTACTCCCCAAAACTGCTTTGGTTTAGGTTTTTCTGCTCCCTACTGACACCAGCAATTTGGACAGAGACAGAGCTGAGAAACAGCTGACACCAAATCAAGGCCTGCTCGCAGTAATTAAATCCTTTCTTCAGGGCGTTTACACATCCACCTTTAACTCCAGGGGATGCTGTGAGTGCATAGTGGAACCAGAAAGAAATACAATTATTTTATTAAGTCAGCTAATAATACATGAGTTTATGTCCAGAGATGCAATTGGACAATATGTTACTTAAATTCATATTATTTCTAAAAATCTGAATTAATTGGCATATTGCGAAAAACCGCATGCAGACCGGGGATAACCCCAGCCTGCCAATTACCTAAGCAGGCTCTGTGTTTCATCCAAGGCAGATGAAAAACGCTGTGTGGGGCTCTTATCGGACGCAACAGAGCAAATTAAAATTTCACTCTAGTGTTGCTAATCAGCACTGTGCTGGCTAGCCAAGACAGAGATGTAAACAAACCGACATAAACAAATGACTGACGGGAAGGATCAGAGAGCGAGAGATGGAGGGAGAGAGAGAGAGAGAGAGAGAGAGAGAGAGAGACATACTGAGAAGGCTGGGGTTAAAGTTGGACTGCTGACACAGGGGCTTTACCCTTCTCCTGCCCGTACACACACACACACACACACACACACACAAACATACACACACACACACACACACACACACACACACACAAACATAGAGAAGGGACACACCTCACGAACCTTAAAAAAATCTTAACACACTCCCTAGAATAAAAAGAAGCGCCCAAACACACTCACACACACACACACACACAAATGCACGCACACAAACACCTGCGCCCATTTCCTGACCAGACTCCACGGGCTGTCTGTCCGATGCAGAACATGTATCATAAATTAAATTCCAGCAGCAACAGTCAGGCCCATCACTATGCACAAGGCTCCCTGAGATAGCCGCATAATACAATGTGACATTGATGCATTGCTCCTATTATAAAGTCTTTGTTCGTATCACACTAATAATTCATAAGAGAGAAATGTAAACAGTATGCACTGGAGAGCACTGCGCAGGAATCATTTCAAGGTAAGCACATTACCAAGGACGGGATTGGGTCCATAGTCTTTGATATGTAGAACTACTGAGTTGTGATTTCAATTCTTTCAAAAAAACAAACAAAAAAACTAAGGCAAAACACTGACCATAATAGTGATACATTAGTGGGAATTACGTATCCATTCATTTTTTTTTATTAGGTCAGATTTTAAATGGGTTGCTGCTGCAATTATTGAAGCAACAACACCATTTCTAACTTGCGAGGTCCTCATTATTATCTCCTAATTACTTTCATTGTTCTCTGTGTGTTGTGCGTGTTCTGATTAGTGGATAACTGACAGATTCTTGTTACACATATAAGTTCAGGCAGAATATGCTGTTTCAGTTATGATGTCAGCCTATGTCATTAGGATTGCATATATGCTGTTGTATTACTGCACATAAGCAGGGAGAAACACACTTTGAGCAGGAACGGCCTGGATTTAAAGCAGCTAACGTGTAGACAAACATGCAGACACACTTTCGGGCAGAAGGTCACACACTGAACACGGAATATTGCTCTGTTCTTCCTCAGTCAAATAGGTCACAGTCATTGAAAAAGTAGTAATAATTTTGATGAGGGAGCAGGTTCAACACCCACATCTAAATAACATATGTATCTATGATATGTGTGACAAAACACACACACAGTTGTAGGGCTCTGTCTTCATTTTGGTTAGTGGCGAGACAAGTGTGTGTGTGTGTGTGTGGGGGGGGGGGATGTAAATGAGGTGCACTCGTTTCACTCACAGCTTGCTCCTGAAGAGAGGCCGTAGGGAGGGAAATTGAATTTGAAAGAGGGGAAACTGTGCCAACAGGTGACAGAGGCATGCTCCGACCAAACGCACTCTGAAGTGAAGCGCAGTCATATCACGGGGCCAATTTGGAGGCAGTATTATGCACTACACCGCTCGCCTTTCTCACACAGCCTGTCAGCGCACAGGAGAGCAGTGCTGCCGCTCCAAATATGAATTAAACATAGGGCTTTTGTAGCGCGAATATACTGCTGCTGAAATGTTTGTAGAGTCTGGGAACAAAATAGTCACACATGCACCTATAAAATAAAACATTTGCTGTATATAATGTTAAATGCACAATTTTTTAGGGGGCTGGTTTGTTGGAATTATATGGACTAAAACACATGAATAGTGTAGAATATGACTCATACCTGTATGCTCTGACTGATATGCTATCTGACTTTCATTAAGGTGTGTTTGATATGTACATTCTTAATGTCCAATCTGCACATAATCAGTAATAATTACTCTAGTAAGAAATAAAATGTAGGTTTCTAGTGACCATTTTATCAGTGCATAATTTGATATAATCAATACCGCAGCAAACCCTCCCACGCTAAAACATTCACTTAATTTCCCCAGCATCCAACGCAAATTGCCTTTGATTGAAACAATGTTGGCTAATGAACTGCTTTTGTTTTGCGAGAGGCAGCTATGCTCAACCACCTTACCCTCCAGTCGTCCAGATGTGCCATCCAGCAGTGCGAATAATTTAGTGCATCAAAAACAACCGAAGAATAATGGCTCCTTTGGAGAAACGCTGTGTTTGTTTTAGGGCAGAGTTCTGAACTGGCAGCGACTCCCTCCCCTGGCTGTAGGTCTGCACACTATTGACACATCAGTGGTTGAGCACAGGGTCTGGGGACACCCAGGGATCCTTGAGTGCAGTCTCCAAAAACAGTGGGAGGAATACTTGAATAATCAGTTACACTTTTCTTCCATCCCTCAGCTGTTACAACTGAGGTGCCCTCGAGCAAAGGCGTTCAACCCCCAACTGCAGCAGTGGCCAACTGAGCTCAGCTTGCAGGGGTTGTTGTGTAAAATTGTGGTTGTGAATAAGAAGGTTCCTCCTTATTTGTTCTCAATATCAATGCACAAACTACTGTATTTTTTATTAGGTACCATGCAGGTTATATGATACATGTTGGACAATTTCTCTAAATTCTGCTTGAAATTATACATTTATAGTAAACCGAACAAGCAAAACTGGACAATCATATCCAATTCAAGATTATAACTCCACATGAAGACACGTTTCCTTTTTGTTAATGTGAGCTGATATTGCAGTGTGTTTGAACGTCCTTTCAGTGTGAAAAAAATATGAGAATAATTATCTGGAGCAGCCTAAACCTTCATAAAACTTCAATTATTGCGTTGGACGGCCTCCAAGTCTGGAGTATTCCCAAAGATGTGAATGCAGCATCACTACAGCGCCATGGACAAGGATCCCTGCAAGAATCCTCCTTTTTTTCTGAATGCAGTATCTGCCCAGTGGGGCCACAGGGAGCCAATCAGATGGCAGACTGGGTGTCAACTGTGAGCTGGGAGTACTGAGAGCTTTAAGCCAGTTTACCACCACTATTCAAATCCCGAGCTGCATGGGAATAAATCGAGGCGCACAGAAGTGCTCCATCTCGATACGGAGCGCGCAGAGACGGTGTTTGCGCGGCCGCGGTGTCCGTTTCATTTCCCATGATCATTTAAACATGAAGAGATGGGAAATATTACAAAACGCTGGATTTTATAATTATCGTTCATGTACATTTTCTGTACGAATGTTTTACTTTGTTCGACCAGCGCCTCGAACACAACACGTCCTCTAAACAGGGCGTTTCGCAACGTGTCTGACACCACGTCGGCAGAGAGGTGATAAAAAAATGAAATAATATTACACAACAAAAGTATAAACTATAGAAAAGTGAGGACGATTTAGCCTATCAACTAGTATAGGGTCATTAAATAGCCTGATCAATAAAGCTGGTGTATGACAAATTCATTTAGCTGTGAGGTTTTCTTCCATTTTTATGTCATGTTAAAGCTCGGTCAGATCTATTAATCAACATTTTTCCATAAATCACAATTATGCACATGTAATGGCCTTTCTTCTGCATGAAATCTCCTTGATATAAAATATTAACCCATGACGTTTGGTATAATTCACTTACTAACTTGAATCCTCTCCTCCAAACATATGACCATTGTCCGAGGTACACGGACTGTATTTGTGGTCAACACACACACACACACACACACACACACACACACACACACACACACACACACACACACACACACACACACACACACACACATACCACCTATTAATTGGCACGCCAAAGTTTCCAAAACTTACCTGCGCCCTGCCGAGGCCTTGCCCTCCGTTGCCTGGACTCATTGAATGCGGGTGGTTTCTTTGCTGCCCTCCCCAGCCGTGGGCCGAGGTGGCTCCATACTGGGGTCCTACGTCTTTCCCCAGGCCCATGCCGGCTTGCTGCTGAGCCGTGGAGCCGCTGTAGTCTTGATATGCACCGCCATAGCCCCGCATCATGGGGCTCGGGGACGTCAGCAGTTGGTTGAGTGTCGGGGTGGCCCCCGAGGGATGCTGCTGTTGAGTTTGTCCTGGGAACCTCTGAAAACCACCCGAAGCGGCTCCCAGGGGCGACTTGCCATGGCTTGCTGAGGAGTTGCTGCCTATCATTATGTCCCCAGGTTGCCGGCATCCAGAGGGGCCCATCATCCCGTAGGTCCCGCCACCGTAGCCCGCCCTGTACGCCGGGTACTGATTGTACTGGCTGTTGTGGTACCCTGCTTCGTGGGAGTTCTCCATGCTGTTATGTGCCGAGGAGTGCGTTATCCCCATCCCACTGCTTTGCTGCTGCTGTCCGCCATGTTGCTCATAACAGGGCCTTGGAGTGTAATAGTTGTTATTAAATTCAGAGTTGTTAGTTGGCCCCAAGTTTGAGTGATCATACCTGGTACCCATCATCCTCTCTGCGGGTTTACAGGTGAGGTCCCCCTCACCTTTTCCTGGCATGTGCTGCTGCTGTGGCTCCCCCTGGCCCCCCAACAGGTTCTCTTTTCCACCGTGGTGTTGGTGATCCATACCTCGGTCCCCACGGGGCCCCTGACCGTTGTTATTGGCGGTGTTGTTACTTTGGATCTGTCGCTGCTGATGTGGCGCAAATTGGCCGAATTGCGGCGGCGGTTGCGGCTGCTGCTGCGGCGGCGGCGGCGGCTGAGACTGAGGGGGATCTCCGCTCCCCACACATTTCAGCTTGTGGTTCGCGATCAAACCCGTTTCCATCGAGGAAGTGTTTGAATTAGTCGAAACCGAGGCGGACGTGAGATTATTCCCATCCTTGTCGTGGCCGTCCGAAGGGTTGTGAGTCGTGGAAGTTGAATGAACCATGTTGAGCTCGTTTCGGCGGTGATGGTCTACATTATTCAGAGTCCCATCTCCGGCACCCAGCATCGGTCCAGTCCGCTGTACAGTTCCTCCTCCTCCTCCTCCTCCGGATTTCCCAGAATTGAGCTCCTGACCCAAACCGCTGTTTAATTTCTTATTTTTGTTATTAGTTCTGGTCGGAGCCGATGCAACTTGCGCAGCCATGGTCACTCCAACATCTCAGCGCGCAGTGACAGCAAGCCCCGACCAGCCTTGCACACAGAGAATAATACAAGAGGGAAGAAAAACCCAAGCTGGGAGGAGAAAATATATTCAGTGGAAAAGCAAGCTTTGTTCTAGCGCTGGTATTGCTGTGGTGGTGAAATGGTGCGTCAGTGAGGCTTCATGTTGAAAGTTTCTCTGCCAGGTTTAAACGAAACTTTTTTTCTTCCCCCCTCCGCCTCTCCTCCATCTCGGTTCTCGGTAATATGTAGCAGCGTCTCCCGGAGCCCTTGTGGCCCAGCATGGCATGAGAGAGAGCGGGCTCTACCAGCTTATCCACCTCCAGGGCTCCGGCGCGCCTCACTTGAAAAACCCGGACTGGAGTATCGAGACATTACGCACGCTGCGTCTGATGTGTCTGTGTTTTACGATGCTTATGAAGGTTGATTTTACGATTTGAAAAGATACATTGATGGTGGCAGTACTTTACATGACATATATGTCCCTATTGTCATTAAAATATCCAGATGTATTTAATATATGCACCTCAGACGTTAAGGGAATGATTCATTCCCCGGAGTTTGAAGTTCTTATATTATTTTTTTTTTTTAAATAACCGTGACACATTGGTCATTTCTAATTTACGGACGGACACTGCTTTTAAGCTCCACATGGATCCTTCAAAAAAACACACCCGCAGATGTTAAGTTTGCCCAAGCGGGTTTATTCGCAGTACTCCAGATCGGTTTTTCCCTCTTCCCATCTTCTCCGTCCCTCGGCTCAAGCCAGTTCTCTGCAGCTCTGACAGGAGTCGGACACGCAGCCACAAGCTGTGCGCAATAACGTTGCCATCGGAATAAGAATGTAATCACACTTTATAGCAGCTATAATTTTGTAATATCTCAGTTCATCCCCTGCGTGCTCCAAACACGTCTTTTCAGCCTGAAAAGGAGTTATCCCCCCCTTCAACAAAGAACTATAGCAATCGTGTAATAGGGCAAGTATGGAAATATCACAAACTATATAATATGTGATCACAGATTTTTAAAAATGCCATCCAGTACTACCAGGGCACTATAAACTCCTTGTTACCATAGGAATGTAATATATTAAAAATATTAAAGCCTTGTCTTGTTTAAATAAAAGTCTACATTCTTTAATTCCCTTTGTTTGATTTACTTTGTCAGAGAAAAGCCTGTCTGAAATGATAATGAGATTTTAAAAAAGGGGGGGAAAAATCAACCCCAGGCTGCAGTGTAAGACCACACAAAACCAAAGTCTACAAGATATGCTAACCCATCAGTGGTATTCAAACATGAATGTAAAATAGTGCTTAGTAAAGAAGCTGGGGTGTCTGTTGGGACTGAGCAGAGGGTCTGCTTTGATGAGATCAGATGCATTTGATCAACAGAGGGAGCTGTGGATGAAAGAGCGGTGGAGGGGAGAGGGGGTGGGGGTGGGAAGCGATGGATTTGGGGATGAGAGTTGTGCTGAGGATGGCCATGATAATGATGATGACTGCTGGTGGTGGTGGGTGCAAAACCAAGATGCCAGTAGTGGAGGTATAGATGATCATAGTAATGGTGATGACTAGATCGTAATGAAGAGTTTTCCAGCACCTATTTGTTGCTGCAGGTCACATATTGGTGAATCAAGGAGGCACAATTCACTCTGCCTGTGTATAGTGTAAGATAATTCAGTATGAAGCCATGTCCATGACAATGGGAAGACCCCTGCTGGAGATACAGTGTTAGTACAAGTTAGAGCTAAAAAATAAATAAATAAATGTATAAAAATATAACTAGAAACACACCTTCTGTAAGAACTGAGTAAGGGTGTAGGAGAGCCTTACGCGAAATGTTTCACTACTTGTGTAACATTAAGAAAACATTTCTATTACATGACAGAAAGAGGCTTAATCTTACTTTTCCCAATGGAAGATCACTCACAGGAGAATAAAAGCGAGTGACAGCACTAGAAACCTCTCCCAGCCATTTGCCTTTATGAGCCCATATGGCAGAGGATAAAAGCTATAACGTTGTTATGGTCCAACTACAAAGTCTCCATGGTGTTCACCATTCAGCATACTCAGGCCCAGCCTATAGCATCAACAAGACCAGATGGCTATTTATCTATAGGACACCCCGAGAAGACATCACGTTTACACTCTCTGTGTATGAGAGTGTGTGAGAGAGGAAAACGTGTAGGTGACAGAAATTAACTGCTGTTGGTTTGTGTATGTGTAGACAAAACAGTATCTCCTTAAATGATCAAGAATTTCTTCATGTTAGTGCTTCATCGCTGCTTATGTGCACCTTTTCTGATTAGAACAAGCCTCATCCACAACCCTTCCTGCTCTCTATACTTTGTGCACATGACGGTTCTGGCTCCCATCAGTGTCCCAGATCAAAGCCTCGACTCTGATCTCATCTAGAGCAACACTAAGGCTGACAGTGAGGGGACCTGGAGCATTAGCATATTCTATGATGGCGCCGGGCTTTTCAAGCCGTTGCCTCGGCTGCAGCTCTGGGTGTGCGCGCTGTGGCTTTGCAACTCTAATTTTCCTCTCTCGCTCATTAAAAAAAGCCCACTGTTCTCCTATTAATTCACAGACACACTGATCTGTTTGAATGGCGAGGGTGGGGTGTGTGTGCGGGAGGAGGGAGGTGGAGGAGGGCAATGGCTCAGCGCATTTGCATTTATGTTTAATTTATAACCTTCAGGGGCCCCCTGATGCAGCAAGATTGAAACAATAACTCCAGACAAACATGGGGAAGAGAGGAGGAGGAGCCGGAGGAGGGTGGATGGAATTAAAAATATACAGATCTGGGATGGTATGTGCTTTGCATATGTGTGTGAGAGTCTGTGTGTGCGTTGGTAAGAATGCAGTTACTGCGTGTGCATGAATTTATGTGAGTGTTCATTGGTGCATCAGCATCAAGGTGTATCTGGGACTCACACACATACACAGAGAGAAAGAGAGAGACAGAGAGACAGAGGTCTCCAATCTGCAGGGGTATAACATGCTATGGTGAGTGTCTGTCAGGAGGAGAGCTGGAGTCTGTTCCGAGGGAGTCTGCAGGGATCTCCCCCTAGCAGCACAGAACAGAACAGCACAGCAGACAGCAGACAGCAGCAGCAGCAGCACAAGCCTGGCCAAGCACAGAAAGTGGGTCAGCCCAAAACACACACATGCACACGCAGACATGGCTCAGACGGATGCAGCCTGGTGTCACACTGTGGGTGAAAGAGAAGGAGCACTGAAAGATGGCATTGATGATGGTTTGTGTACGTGAGAGAGAGCGTGGTATATTTTGCATGTGTGATGTTGAAGGGTTGGGGGGCTTGTTTAAGATAAGATGAGGGGTGGATGGGTAAGGGGGGGGGGGGGGGTTTGGCTGAGACAAAAAAGCCTGCCATTGTGAGCACACCCTATGGAAGTGCATCAAATTGATCCATAGTCTTTTCATTTCAGGCTTGGGTAAATAACAGCATTTGCATTGATCAGTCTGCAAAACCAGGCAACGATGGGCTTGGGAGCATACGGTATGTACGTGTTAGGATGTGTGTGTGTGTGTGTGTGTGTGTGTGTGTGTGTGTGTGTGTGTGTGTGTGTGTGTGTGTGTGTGTGTGTGTGTGTGTGTGTGTGTGTGTGTGTGTGTGTGTGTGTGTGTGTGTGTGTGTGTGTGTGTGGCTGCAAACAAAACACGTCTCTTATTCCTTTCTGCTCCTTGTGGAGTCGAGGGCCTCACCAGAGCCCTACAAATGGCTATGATGGATAAAATGTTTTCAACAACACTTGCGGAGAGTGGATGCTATTGTGTCCGCCTGTACACTGAAACACAGAATCACAGAATTCCCGAGACGCTGCATGCTCTATTTATGTGTTATGAAAAACATGACTCAAAAGAAAACGGAAAACAGCAATGCTCTACTTTCACTGTCAGCTATCTTGTGAAGTGTGAAGAGGAGGAAGAGGATGAGAGCAAGATACAGAGGAAGAGGAGAGGAGAGTGATTTTCTTCATCCACAGATCCTATCCTGGAGGTGACAAGGGACCGGGCTCTCAGGTACCTCCCCCACCTTTTACCCCCCCATACCTCCATCTCCTTCTCCCCCTCTGATGCCTGTCACTGCTCCTCTCCTTCCCTCCCTCCCTTCTCCTGACTGGAGGAGTGTGTGAAGTGTCCCCCGAGAGGCACAGACTCAAAGACGGTATTTACAAGATCCACACTGAGCCCACTTTTAACTGCCTGTGAAGAACTTCTCCCGCCGCCTTTGATGTGCAAACCTAATGGGGAAGAGCTCGCCGGCAGTCATTGCATATGTTAGCGAGGCAACGTGAGCTAATCTGGTAGCGTTGCAAGGTAGACTTCATGCTGCTTGTAGTAAGTGAACACTTCAAATGCTGTATAGCTTTGGTGCATTGCTGCCCTTGGAAAAGTCCCTATTGGCATTAGCAGCTGACACGAAGCATCAACTGTTACAGCAATTTAGTGGCACCAGCAGGAAAAAAGGAGTACGTTGTTTATTTCATGTTGGACTTAGCATATTCATGAATTCATACAGAAGCCAGTTGATGTGAAGACTATTGTAAAAACTCCATACGACGAACAAAATGTAAAACAAATGACGTGATTATTTCAGTTATCCAGTTTACAGTAAGTGCATAAACACATCCTATACTTATTCTTTACTGGGGGGTTTTGAGAAGCGGTGCAATAAAGAGCCTTTTGATTCCCCTGCCACTTGACATTTGTACCCAGATGGGATGACTAACATTAACAAAGGACTCAGCAGAGCGAGCTGTCCCACATGGAAAAATCCGTTACAGTCTGCAGACTGTTTAAAGCACTTTTTTTTGTTCTGCTTTCTGGCATAAGTGGTATTGAGGAAAAAGAACTAAAGCATCAGAGCAACCAGCGCCCCTGCCTTCTGTCAACTAAAAAGGTCATAGGTCAGATGTATGCACACACACACACACACACACACACACACACACACACACACACACACAAACACACAATACGCAGAGGTAAAACACTGACGCTCTGTCCAACTTTGTTTTATCTTCAACAACGCCAGAGAAGGATGTCTTTCAGAAAAAAATAGAAGCATTTGGAACGATTTTGAATTAGGCTAATTAGGTTTGTGTTTTGTTTGTTGTTCAGGAGGCATGATCAAAGTGATATTTCACCAATTTGTGTCAGCTCCGGAGGAGAGGAGGAAGAGTTTGGAGAATGCTGCCTATTAATCTCTACAGGTTCAGCGCACTGTGCGTTAGGGATGGTAATCAAAACAAGAGAATTATGAATAATGAAAAGTGTTGATCAGAAATGAAACAAAACAGTAGATTTATGCTTTATTAGTGGGTTATTAGTAACAGGATTGAACTCTGTGGGTTTTTTGTTCATATTTTCCTGTTTAAAGGGTGTGTGTGTGTGTGTGTGTGTGTGTGTGTGTGTGTGGGGGGGGGGGGGGGGGGTTCAATTTCAATGCATGCTCAATCCTCCCTGCTCAGCCTGAGTGAAGAAAAATCAAAGGGATGTGGATGGCTTGACCCAGGAGCTCAGAGTCTGAGAGCAACTGGCTGTTTTGATCTTATCTAATATTTATGAATAACTTCCTTGATATTTCCTTCACTCCATGAAGCCGTCCGCTTTTACAGTGTTACACAATGATGTCTTAGAGGGGCGATGACGGAGATCAAACGGGGACTGGGCTCAGAATACAGAGCGCATTCTCTCTCCATAGCCTGGGAGGAAACTCAGCAGCAAGCTATCTAACGCTGTGTGATTGAAATACAAGCTCTACTAGGCTGCAGCGTGCAGTGTGATGATATTTGTATTTGCGTCTCTGTCAAAGGAATATGGGTGCAGAAAGGGAAAATGCTGTCACCGTTTCAGCATAAAGATGTGTGTGTCTGTGTTTCTGTCTGTGATTGCATCCTATGCTTCTTCGCCCGCGCATATGTGAGTTTTCTGCAATGGAGAAGATTCCACAGTCTGCCTATCCGTGGCTTTCACAGAGCCACAGAAGTCCAAGGCTGTTTGGATCAGTAATGGCCTCAGATGCTTTTCACTATCTCTCTTCACAAAAGTCAAGTGTTCTCAACATGTTATTTGCCCAAAGTGGCCCTGTTCCAAGGCTCTATTGTTAGCCTAATGGAGGCTAGACGACACTAAGACTCTAATTATGGACACCAACGATCAGCCCTGATAATATTGCAAGCAAAGTGGGTAATTTGTGGCTGTTGTGTTGAAGGGTTGAGGGGAGGCGAAGAAATGGCAGGGGTGGGGAGGAGATGAAGGGAGGTGGGGAAGTTGTTTTCTTGTGTCATCGCCCCGTCGACCGTCACCCTAATCATTCCCCCAGAGCAGAGAGCCAAGATGTGGGCACAGCAGGAGAATATTAATGGACTGTGTGACATTATGGTTCCCACCCATTCAAAAGGAATGTTCTATTACATTATGGGCCATCAACAGGTGATTTCTCACCACTCACTAGGCTTCATCCAAGTATACTCCTATTTCATAAAGTGCCTGCACGGCACAGCTCAAGTGCCCATTCGTCTTATTTAATACAGATATTACACATACAGTTGACTCATGCTTATAGATCAATGGCTTGTTTGTCACTAAGCTTGCTGCATAGCTTTCTTCATATCTACCTGAAAGATCACCCGATAAAAATTGATTGAGAGCCAAGATTTGATTGAATTGATTTTTGCGTACAAATAAAAAAGGTGGAGCAATACCAACTCATCTCTGTATCATAGCACTTTCTAGTAACCTAATTTCCCCCAACAATAGCTACTGTGAAAGGTTGGACAAAGCTTGGCCTTTAGTCTAAGTGCGGCCTGAGGTAAACAGCCTATCACGATCAATACAGTGTAGTGTCAGAATTGGCGAGACAGACACCAAAGCAACTCAGCAAGCTTGTGCCTATTCTGTCAACACCCAAAATCAAAGCCCTCTCCCTTGAGTGATCTGTCCAAACAATTAAAATGGAACCTCTTTGTACCATCACACTTAACATGTCAGACAGAAAAATGAAATGAAATGAAAGCAGCTTCGTGTATTGGAGCTGAATGCCGTGACGCCTCCTGTGACAAGCCCCACGGAGAGCGCAACACGCCACAGGAATGACGGCACTGTTCAAATTTTAAATATGTTTTGACACAAAATCAAAAAGTTGCTCAGCATTATGGGGGAGAGATTCCCCCGTTTTCTGTATGATCACTTATTAGAGCCCTAGGTGAACGAGGCAGAAATACTGACACCTGAATATTCTCTTTGCACCTTCTTTGACTTTTTTTTTTTATATAACAGATTTGGAAATCATTTTACATTGTGAGATATCATTTCATAGTAAGATTGAAGCTCTGATCTCTCCACATCTGAGGCTCATGAAAAGCCACCAGTGATCAATGAGGATTCTTGCGTACGTTGCAGGGTTTCATCCACCTCAAATTCTCCCTTCTGGTGTCCAAAGCTAGGTTTGCTGCTGTTCCATTTCTTATTATAGTAGAATAGAAGATTTGACAGCTTTCCTGTTGCAGCTCCGACAGCGAATGTTGGGCTATTTCTAAAAATCCTGAAAATACACTGAACTAGAATAACCAGGATTTGTCTGTCTGTTTGAAAGCTGATTGGCTTGATGAATTTGATCCCAGAGGCATACTGATTGGAGAAGAACTAATCAGACGACCAATCCCATCAATCAAAAAGCTGCCATCTGACATCTTTTTGTCATATGACAATGCCGTTGCGTGGCGAATAATACATTTTCCTTTCAGATTAATAAGCTTGAGTGGCTTTAAACATAATGGAAAGCAAGACTATTTCATGGGCTTTCACTGTACTCTATATAATCCTGAAGATGAAATTTCTAATCTTCTACCAAACAGGGGAGAGGTTTTTCTTTTTTAAAGCAAGACCCCAATTATGCCCAGCCACAAATTAGCATGTTTAATGCAGCAAAATGTTTTAATAAAGAATAAAGCAAGGCAGCAGAAAACAAAAGCCAACTGGGTAATAAGATTATCTCTGCCAGGCGCCCAGTGCACATCATTGTAGTTCACACAAATGGAAGAGATTATAAGTCACATTCAAAACAGCCTAATCCGTGAAAGACTCCCGATATGATTACTTTCTATTACGTTTGGTGACTGAGTGTGATGGATTTATCTGGAATCCTGAGGAGTCTTTAAAGTACAGTTGGACATAAAGGCAAAGAGCCAGTTGAAGATTAGTTGCATCTATCTGTGATAAGCTTCAACAGTTTGGCAACAAACAGAGATAAACATAAATCTGAAGACCAGACGATGCAATAGACATTCGACAGCTATAGATTATCCCTGCAGATGAGATATGTACATAATGTATCCAAAGGAGTTTTCCTAAATACACAAATAGATTATTAATTTATGTCAAGAAATCCAAAGATTTGAAAGTTTTTGGTAACTAAAGGACTCATCGCCACATTAACTGCTTTTACGGGTGTCACAATGTTCTTAGTCATTGTTGTAGGTGTTCCTCCGCTGTGTCGCATCTCTCTTGGGCCGGTTACAGCCTCCTTCATCCCTGACCTCCCCTTAGTTCCTGACAAGGTCAAACATATCCCATTATGGAGAACCAGGCCTCCGCTTTTGCCAGTATCATAGTTGTACATTGTGAAGGTCAGGGGCTGCATAATGAACTGGAAAATGTCAGTTATATTACTCCCCATTTAAATAGTGGATTTTCCAGCACCAGGAACAAGGGTGATATTTACCCTTTTTTCCTGCTTAGGCCCGGAGCGAACAGTCCTCTTAATCCAGCTTGGGGTGTGAAATTGAGTCGTATGTGTGAGGGAATGCGATTTCCTGGTTCCAGAGATGAGTGGGTCTGCTATGTTATACTACACTACAACCAAGTCTTCTCCACCAAGGGAAAGACATGAGGAGAAAAACTGTAATACCTCCTTCCCTGTGCATTTGCAGTGCCTACTGAAAATCACACACTGGATGCTAAAAAACAGAAATGATGGCACTGAAGATAAGAGGGAAAACAACAGCTAAATAAGATAATAAATACATGATTGATAGTCTTCTAATGCCAAAATATATGCCCACTGACGTGATGGAGCAATTACTAATTATTAGTCTGATTATTCACATTTCCCAGCACACGCACACCGATATGAATGTCAACGGCCGCATAAATTAGCGTGAGAATAAAACAGGAGAGGCGACAGGGCTGAGATGACAAAAGGGCATCCAAAGGAGAATGTTAATAATGATTCCTCTAAAACAATTTCCATTAATTTTCAGCCATCTCGCCGGGGAGTAATATCTACATGCCCGAGGCAGGTTTAAATTGCATAGTCTGCTTGAGAAAGGAGACGAAGACTCCCCAGTGTCCAGCTGCTCTCATCAGAACAGGAAGACTCAAAGAACACCCGGGAGACAGCACCACAATAGTGGATGCTAAGCTATTAGCACAGCATCAAATCAGGAGAGAGACAAACTGGAAACTCATTGTTCTGAACGTTGCTGTGTAACAACACACATGAGAGACATGTGCAAGACAATGCTGGATTTGCTGGATTATTTCTTCACTTGATGTTAGGCCCATTATCTCAGGTGGACAGTACTGCCAGAGTGTTGATCTATCTGTGCTGCCGGCTGCACAGCTAACAGACAATGTCAAAGGTAGGACGTGAATAATATGATGATTTCATATTCTGACTCCCTGCCAGGGAATATGTCACTTGGACACCGGGTCACATACCCAGTCAGCATGTGAAGGCAGAGCTGGGGCCGCGAGCTTTGTCGAGAGGAGAGGGAAGGCAGCCAGCTAATGTCACACATACCAGCATCAGGGATCTTTCCAAACCCCCCCTAAAGTTGTTCTGTGGTGGAGCTGGCAGTTCACCTCCCTTCAGGGCCAACGTGAGCCCGCTTTGCACAGTGACACCGGGCATGTCTCCTGGGTTTGGGCACACCTGGCAGACTGTCAGCGGGCACAGGTTTTAAAAAAGGGCAAAGAGGACAGGGAGGGGCTGGGGCTATGAAATATCTTAAGGCAAGACATATCACCACAACGCTTTAGCGAGCAAATCAGCTGTCTCCACTAGCCTTTTGATTATCACCAATATACTGCATATATATATATATATATATATATATATATATATATATATATATATATATATATATATATATATGATTATGATTAAAAATATTAACAGAAGCTGCAAATACTTTATATTTTCATCGTTCAAATTATAACTGTGGCTTGGTGTGTGTGTGTGTGGGGGGGGGGGGGGCTCTCTTTTCACGCGATAATTACTCATAGGCGTACGAAAACACATGAAAGCTGCTCATGAGCCGCAATAAACCCTGCATGAATCATGTTACACGTATTATTGACAGAAGACAGGCTGCCACACTGACCGGGGCTAGTTGTGCACACAGATTTAAAATGACAGACGACAGGACATAAGATGTTAATTAGACGTGATATAGTTCTTATATCATTCATTGCAGCATTAGAAATGCTAATGGTGATTCATCTTTTTTTTAATCCTGCAAACTTTAGATAAGCCCCCTCTGGTGCACTGATTTTTATGATATTGTACATTCAAAACATGATACAGTTTCTGTATTTTCTCTATCAGCCTCTGGAAATAAAATATACCATTATAAGTATTATTGGCAGATATATGCTTAATACAGATATGTCAGTATGCATAGTTTGTCTAGAATGTACTGAGAAGTTTATTTTTCAACTCCAAAATGTCCACATCTGCTATAATTCTATAAAAAAAAGCTAATCAACGGGATCCTTATCAAAATGTTTAGGTTTGAGTTATTCCTTTATTACATTTTTATCTATATTGGATTCGGCCTAAATAATCCAGTATGAGTTGGGCTCTAAATATGGTACTCTCCGCAAACATTAAGGACAATAATAACACATACATGCTCTGTCAATTACTACTACAGCCGTACAATCAATATAGTCCACCAAGTGGCCGATTGATTTTAAAGCTCAAATAGTTTTCTAGCCACATAAATGTGAATTGTATCTAAAAAAAAATAATTTGTGTCTCTCAAATGCTCAGGATTTTAAATATTGGTCAGTTTTGCTGCAGTGACCAATAATAACATAGATAATACAAATAAATTTAGTTTAGTGTTAGTCCATGTATTTAAAATCCAGTCCATTTAATTTCTTAGATTTAGATTTATGTTAGTGGGGTGTCTATTTTTTGTTTCACATTTGGATCATGGATGGTCCAGAAAAAACCCAAAAAACAAAATCCAACATTGGTCAAATATATTGGTCTCGCTTGGCTGTCCATTATATACAGCATTTATCAGTTTTATCTTTAGAATGAATTTTAAAACATGCAAGGGAAATACAAAACCATCCAGCAGCACCAAGCACACATTTAGCATCTCCTCCGACAGTCATTCACACAAGACCATATACTGTAATAATAAAGTTTCCACCCAATAAAACTTTTCTAATATCCTGTCCCTCGCCTGCTTCTCGAAGAGGTTAGATGTCTCATTTGCAAGTGAGGGCCAGGAGAAGAGACGGCTGCCCACCAGCCTGTCTGTCAGAGGAGCTCGCTGGGGAGAGCGTGTGCACAAGCTCGAAAGAGTGTGCGTGCGTGTTGATTAATATCAGGAGGGCAGGGCAGTGCTCAGGCTACGGCTGTCGGTGAGAGCGACAGAGGACAGTTCTTTTCACTGCCGCCCAGGGAGAAGTCTGCTGGCAGAGGGGGTAATGAGCCAGAAACAGGCTGAGAGGGGAAGGCTAAGAGGAGAGGAGTGGAGGAGGCACAAGGACAGGCCGCCACATTCTACCCCCCGCCCCAACTCACACACACCCTTCGCTCAATCTCTCTCTTAGGCTGCCATCCCTCACCCACCCACAGCAAGCCAAGCACCATCAAGGTTCCCCTGTATTTTCTTCTTTTTCAACATTCCCTACTTCTTGCCGTCTGGCTCTCTGTCTGTTCTGCTCTATATCACATACTAACTGGAAAAAATACATTTGTATGTGCCTGCATGCACACATTCACAGGTTCCGCACACACGCATCCTTGCATTCCTAGTCATATGGGGCCTTTCCATCGCGTAAGGTAACATGCACACTATGCACACTACATTACACCCAATTACTGTGACTAAGGTAGCAGTTCACCAAGGTTACATGGTTTAAAATAACCTGATTTCACTAATAATGCAATGTTGTTTTGTAAGGATTTTCTTCATTTGCTGTTTGTGTAGTTGCTTATTATGTTATAACAAAGAATAAATCAATAACAGCTCTGTTTTTTCAATACAGTAGCTTGGCGATGTGTTTAGCCTAGCTTAGCCTAGGGACTGGAAGTTAGCCTTCATTAGCTAACACATTAGTTTTGATAATGTCCGGAAGGATTTGTGGTAACCAAACACAGACAGGACCACAAAATGAGAGGTGATTATTTAAGCTTTACTGCATCCAATTACTAAAAGTAAACTATACTTAAAGCTGCTCTGATCAATAACTTTCTATTACCAAACCCACAAAGAACCGTATTGTCACCAGATTTGGCCTGTTCAAAAAACACACAGAGGGTTAGCAGCTAGCCGGTGAACATAGTGGAGCATTTAGCAGCTAAAGACCCAAAGGAGTTGGTTGTGACCAAAACAGGGCTAAAGGAAGACAGAGTAGGACTTACATTTGCCAGGTTGCCTGAAGCTCTACACTAAATGACTAGAACTACATAATATGATTATATGTCAATGTTGTGTTTACAGCTTGTTCCGCTGCCCCTAAGTGGCCAGAAAAAAAAATCAATGTGTGCAGGTTTAACTTCTAAATTTAACCATAAATTCTAAATGCACAATTCCATACTGCTGCTCCCACTGTCCTCCACAGCCTTGTGCAGCGCTTCACCATTACATGGAATAAAAAATGTTTCCAGGCCCTGTAGATCTCTCTGACTACACCAACACTTGGACAACGCTAATAACAGAGATGGCCTCAGAGCAGGAAGCAATAAAAAAAGACACAGCCACAGGAAAAATGGGGCAGCATGTTCCTTTTCACGGTGGCCAGAGGGTGATGAGGTAAACAAGAGGCCATGGGTGGGGATTAAGAATGGATGTTCAGTGTTATGGCTGGGTCGTGGTGTCAGGGGCTAGTCGTGCTGTCTGAGAATATTACCCTACGGATGAATTTTGAATTTTAAAGCATTGGCCACTCCGCTGTGTGCTCTCCAGATGGAGGATTGAGACTATCTGTGGAGAGAGGATGCATCTACTATGACTTATGAAAGAGAGCTGTGCACTGGGGGTGGGAGGGCGGGGCGTTGGGGGGTGGGCAGGAAATTACATGAGCAATTTCATAAATGGAGGGGAGAGGCTGTGACTTCCTAAAACATCTGTGAAAGACAGGGGGAGGGAGCGGTTAGGCAGGGGAGATGGTGAGCGAAGGAGACGACAGGGAGAGAGATGGAGGGAGGCGAGAGGGAGCGTGACGCTAAGTGTGAAAGAGAGAAGAGAGGAGAGCCTGGGCTTGGTGGTAAATGGATATAACTGGGTGAGGGAGGCAGGGGCAAAGTGAGAAAGAGAGAGGCTGAAGAGATGAAAAGATGAAGAGGGCAGATTTCCCACCAGCTGAGTGAGCACCTCTATTACCCTTTCACTCTCCCTCCATGCCTCCCTCTGCCATTCCCTCCCCTTCCCCTATCTCTGCATCCTATCAGCCTCAGTGTGGCATCCTCTCACATCAGATTAGCTCCAGCCCAGAGAGACGATTCAAACTCCTCTGTCAAAGTTATTTAAAACACATCTAATGCTAAGGCCACGCTCCCGTCTGCTCCCTCCCACCATCTGTCTTTTTCCCTGTTTGTCCTTGTCGTGGCCCAAACTTAGGTTGAGGCTGGAGATCCAGCCTCTGCAGCTCAGCTGGGATGCACATCTCCCCATGGCGTCAAAAGTCACTATCAATCAAACATGAGGGTGCGGGGGAGGACCTAGGTGTGGCAGGAGGCAGGAAGGAAGGGAGACTGCAGGAGACTTGCATAAATCACCAGCCGGGGGGAAAGAGATAAACATGACCTGGATATTCAGACTCATATGTCCTACAAAATGGACCTACAGAGGAAGCAGACTTAAGACTTGATTGTTTTCTTCTCAGCGAGACAAGTATCTTTTACCACAGAGCTAAACAGCTTGCTTGATATCCTCTTTTTATGCATTTTTTTATTCTCTACAAATCGATAAAAACAAGTTAGGAGAGAGTAGAATACTGCAAACAGTTAAGGGAAGATTGGCTTTATAGAGGCGTGACTTTGCATTTACCAGACGGCCTGTGAGTAAGAGGAACAGATCATGCCATAAGCCACAATGTCATGGCTTCATCCCTCCTGATGAGAGAGCCCAGTTCGGTGTGGCACGGCACAGCCCGGCGCAGCCCATTTTCTGACAGAGACGGCTGTTTGAGCTCTCCAGTCATGGCCTCAGTGATGAATGGCCTCCACTGCCAGTGAAAGAAAGGAAAAGGGGGCCTGGGAGCCCTCGGAGGATCAATATGTACGCACAGGAGCACCTGCTTCGCATGTTAAAAACCCTGATCCAGCCCCAGCCCCCCTGCCCGCTCGCTCCGCTGTCTCCTGCATCACTGACGGACAAGCCTCTGGGAGTGAGTGGGCGGGGAACTGTGGCTGAGGAGGGAGGACTTCAGTGTGTGTATGTACGGGTGCATGTGTATGTACACGAAAGTGTGTCAGCAGGTTTCTAGAGGGGCTGGCGTGTCAGCAAACTCAAGGTCGACATGGCAAACACAAGCGCAAGACGCACACGCTCACACAACTCTGCAAATCCACCCTCTGTTGATGCTCTGAAAGGGGCCACACTGTGACATGGTAATTCAGAGGTGTCTCAGGCGATGGATATCCTATTAATGAGCTCAAAACAATGACTAGACTAATGAGCTTATAATGGGAATATTGAATGCATGGGAATGGGATTGGGCCTTGTGTGAGCCAAGAAAAGGGACCATTGAATGAGAGCCAATGCACAAGGGCTAAAGGGCTAAAAGCTTGAGACAAATACAAACTGCAAGGGTTGAGGCAGTCGCTGTAGGGGTAGGGCTGTGTGGAGGGGTGCACAGTCAACCCAAATCAATACACCCCTACCCGTCTTGCCTCGTTGGGTTTGTGATATACGAGAGCAGGCAGCTTCTCTGAGCATAAATAAAACATGAAAATGCAACAAATTATCAGGTCGAATGGACATAGATCTATTTACTCAGTAATGCTGTATTTTTTTTTATTTGTCAGCCCAGTCTGGGGTGGGAGGGACTGATTTTTACCCTGCATCCAATTTGAGCCAACCGAGTGCTGAGACGTGATTCAGCTTCTGTTTGTGAATTAATGAATTAATCAAAGACTGGTTGGTTGGGGAGGGGGAACAAGAAGCGAACCGAGCAAACGGCAAGCTGTGACGGGCTAATAGCTGGAAAGGGAATTACAGTCCAATTGCTCCGTCTTATTCTGGCCCTAATGCTGCCGAGGCCTTTTCGCTGCGAGCCGGGCAGCCCCTCCGTGTGATTTGATTCCATTTGGAGAGCCTTATTTTCCTCTTGATCTCACACATTAAGGACCTTGCTATTCACCAGAGCAGGAAAAAGCAGGAAGACAGTCAGAGCAATGGAATGGATTAGCACACAGCTGTTGAGACCAGGCAGGTCAATGTTTTAAATCTCTGGCCCTGTATGCTTAAATCTGTTGGCCTGTACTTCACAGACACTCATAGATCTAAAAGGGATTAATAGCTCTGAGCAAGATAGTTGAGAATGCAAAAAAACCCTCTGGTTTCTTACAGGGTGAGCCCTGGTGAAAATGGGCCTTTAGTTGCCTTGTAAGATAATCCTTGGAAGTGGTTTAAAAACAACAGAGATGAAGTGGAAAGGAGCAGCTGACATGTCTCTCCACTTAGACCATAAAATATCTAAATAGATAATCTTCCTAAATATTACTGCACTCATCAATAGTTGATACTTAAAATGCTTGAACATGTTTACTGTACATATATTCCCAAAACATGTTCAATTTCAAAATCCATTTGGTCCAAAGAGCACTTCCACCTTTGCATCTTAAACTCTATTCTATTACATCAGATATAAGGTTGACCTTCATTAGATGGATGTCTTTGCTGCTGTGTGTGTGTGCGATGCTGAGGTAGAGGATGGAACTTCACCAGCATTGCTTGTCTGCACGGAGCGCAGACAGACAATTATCCCCCTTAATTATCTATTGACGAGATGGAATTGATGTTTTTGGAGCGCTGATTGGATAATCAGGAATGTTGGCCACAGTTATTCTCCTTGGCTGGTCTCACTCATCTGTCCAATCTGGTCACCTTGTTTGAGTAATCTGCTCAGTTACACAACATATTCCTGCTGAACAATAATTCATGATCACAGTGAAAGGCAAGGATAGGAGATGTTTCATTTTGCAACTGAGGTTAGCTTGAGAGTACGTGCCTCTTTGCATGAGTTTAGTGAAACGCATCACAGGGCTTCTCTCCCAGTGGACTAATGTTTTCAGGAGAGCGAATGGCGACCTTTTCCATTCTGCTCCGTTCATTAACCTCCACCTTTATCTGCCGACAGGCCAATGCTTCTTATGGGGCTCCATTTCCAAAACACGCCAGTTCTGAACAAAGGAACTTAGCTACATTCTTTTTCACCCAACCCCCATCCCCAGCCCCCTTGTTTCACTTCAGCAGCCCATTTTCCTTAAACTCTCTTGGAGAGCGAGCTGGCAGAGAACCAGATAGGCACCGGGAACAGGAGAGCGCAAGAGTGGAGTGACACTGATTGTGCCTCCTCTAATTAAACCCTACCTGACCCCGGTGTTGGGACATCATTAGTTCTCCGTCGTAATCATCACACAGCAGCAATTACATTCTGTTTGGCCCCATTTGCATTTCACAAGATTTCCCTGAACAATCAAAGATGGATTGGGAAAAGGGTAAAGAAGCCAAAGAAAGCATGGACGTCCTAAAAGCACCTAGATTCAATTTAACAACAGTCAGCCTGTTTCAGAGAAAGAAAGCCTTTTTGCAAAATATCATGGGAGTATCAAAGTTAAAGGTTAAACATGCTGAGTCTCAGTGGCCAGGATTGTAGTCTGAGACCCCTTTCCCATACGACATTAATTCTATCCTCATTTCCGAGAGTGTTACATTCTGCCAGGAACCAAAAATGGGTTTATCACAGAGATACCTGCCTCAATTTGGTAACAGAGAGATGGTGAGAGAAACTCAGACACTAAAAATAATCACACTCCAGAACACTCTACTGCAGCAACCTTATGTCTCCCCACTTGCACAAAGTACACTGCACAGATACACATACACACACCAGTGCAGAATAGAGTCATCTATGTAAGTACGTACTTCAGGGAAAGTGCACAAGGGCAGATTCTCCATCTGTATTCTAGGTGACAGCAACATTGTGCTGGGGTAGCGTTTCTCTCTCCGAGATGCCGTCTACACAGAAACAGTCGTACGTCACGGACATAAAAGAGGGCCCTTTTTAAAGCTCATACACACAGTTGGCATTCCAACAAGCCAAAGGAGACTTTTTCCTACTAGCTCCTCTCATGCGTCTGCTATTACTAAATCTGACAACAACAGCAGAGTAAGGTCGTTGTGTTAAGAAGAGAATTATGCTGGCAAATACCCCAGGGGCCTCCCACTTTCTAGGCAGTAGATCGGACGTACAGTCTAATTCCCATGCCACAGTAAGTACAAATATTGTCATTAAGCGTCAACTCCACAAATGCTAAATAATATATACACATAATATCTGCAGCAAACTAAACAATGGACACTTTGAACTAAAATCTCACCAGATTTTGCCATAGATTAACATGTATATTTAAATTCATGTCCACATTGGTGTTATCAACATCTCCGATTATTGTCAGTTCATTGGTACTCCAGACTTTTTATCCCTTCCTCCTGCGTGACGCTCTCAAATGGCTTTTCTCTCCCAAACCAATCTCCACTCAAGTGTTTCTAATCTCTGCAAAGTCTGTTGAGAGACACTGCTGTGAGATGCACTCCTAACTATGACTTGAAACAAGATTATCTGGCGGAGATAGTGTTAGGTGCATTAATTTGTTGATGGAATCTGAGCTTTGGGATTTATGACGGGGTATAATATCATATCATAACATGGACACCATACAACTGCAGTTACACTGCAGCTCGATGGGAGAGAGAACTGCCAGCATTCTATAAGACAGGAGCTCAGCAGGTGTTATTAAGGACCGCTGGCAGTGAGCTCTACTCACAAGAGAGCTATTCTGAAACAGGTCATAATTACACGTATGACTCCGACAATGTCATCGAAATCACTTAAGGAGTATAAAATACATTTGTCATGTACAGGTGCCATTTATTGATTCATATCCATACATTAAAGGTTGGTATGATCTATACATAAATAGCATGTGTCGATATCACTGGTGACTCTACGTGAATCTCTGCTCTGTGAAAGCAGAAAAAAGGAAACTAGGTCTGAGTCCCAGTTGAGATGATCAGATTCTGCTCATTTACACTACTGAAAGGAAGCCTGGGTGTCTTTAAGGACTGCAACTAGCAGCTATTTTCATTAATGATTAATCTGAGGTATTGATGATTCTTTTAACCCATTAAATGTCAGAATTGTGCTTCACTGTTGACTGTTGCCCGATCATCCAACCCCAAACCCTAGATATTAAATTAACAATGATATACAAAGGAGAGGAACCCAAACATCCTCCTTATTCTAAGGTAAAATCAGTGAACACTGCATTTTTGTTTCAATTCAATTAAATGTATTTTATTTTACTGGGCTAATCGACTCAGTATCAATACTGCTTTCCAGGGGACAAAGCAAAAATAAGACAATGAAAACATATCAAACGATGATATGGCATGATTTATTTTATGAAACATACATGTTTTTTTGTATATTGATCCATATGGTAAAAAGATCAATTACTAATAAATTAAGTTTTTTTGTTGAATACTACATAGCTAATAACATACATACCATCACTCAATCAATTTGGCACATATTAAATGCAAACTGAATATGTTTATCAATGAACAAAGTTTATATTATAGGACTAAACCCAAAAAGATCAATAGTCAAATACGTTGAGGTATAAATTCAGTTTGATGAGCATTACCATTAATTCTGTCTTTAAGTTTTCCCTTCAATGGCCCACAATAAGATATACAATAAAACTAGGCTCTCTTTAAAATTGCAATTACTTTCTGAGGAAATTAATCATATAAAAGGAATGGCGTGATAAGAACTGTTAACAGGTTATTACAGCATGCCGTGTTCATCGTGGCTAAAAACTTACCTCATACCATCAAGAGGGAACAAAGTGCATTCTGGAGCCAGATTTCACATTAAGGCAATTTAAAATATTCCAGACTGCCTAATTTAGGGGTCGGACTTCTGTGTAACTTAATTCGACAAGATTAATTATACAATTAAATCCAAACTTCTCTCAATTATGTGCAGAAATGCTGCCTGCCTGCTCGGGTCGACCCTTCACCTTTGCTGAGGCGAGGTACCTGATAAGCATAATTTCAACAGGAGCAGAAGAAATTGCTGCCTATTTTGTTGCCGTGCTCAACTCAGCACATTATAGTTCTTAATTGCTGGCAGACTTTGGAACTGTGCCCTTGACATGGAAAGGCAAAATGTTATGCCATTCACTGGCGCATTACTGAACGTGCAAGAGCTCTTTCCTGATTGACAGGACAATCCACTGAAACAAAAGACTTAATTGTGTGTCAATTGATTCGGTAATTACAATTGGCAGGCTTGCCACTTCAGTTTCATTGATTTATCATCTGTGACGAGTGAGTACCTAATGATATAATATGGTGTTGTAGCAACGTAGCGGTCTACTGTATCTCCAAATTGTGGGGTCAGTTAGGAGGCTGACCTATTGTATTTCAGGAGGCCTACGGTTTAAGGGCAGGAACCAGACAGGCAATGTTAATTTCTCTATTCCTTGAGTGCCCTTTCATAGAATATTGTTCCCTAAGGGGCTACTGACACCCAAGCGCAGGACCGCTACTAACCCCCAATCGCGTTCCTTTCATATTTATGTCAAGGCTACGAGCTGTACCAGCAGGACTGAGTTACAAAGAGCAGGTGGGCTCATCCTCTTTGACAAGCAGCTATTATCAACACAGTTCTTGGAGTGAGAGAGGAAAACCACCAGGGATGGGTGTAAAACCTCTTTCAAAGACCTTCAGAATCCCAGTTTCTACCTTCGCTCTCTCTCTCTCAATCCCTCCCTGTCATCATTTTATTCGCCCTCTCTCTGTTCCCTTCAGAGGAGAGGGGGGAAGGGGGGGGGGGTCTACTTGACCTTAATCTGCCCAGTAGTGAGTTTCAGAGAGATGACATGCAACCTCAGAGGTAAAGGGCAATTGTTTCTTTTTCCCTCTTCTGAGAACCAATTTACAGCCCCTGGGGACTTTTTCTAAAGCTGCAAACTATTTCAGGTTCTGCCACATTGTTTTTGATTCACTCAGCTGGAAGGGGCTAAAAGAGCAAACACCTTTACTTTCCTTATTCTCAATCTTCCCTCGGCCCATTAAATTTCATTCATACCTCCTGTAACAGAGGAGGGTGTATAAAGTAGTATTTGCATTTCATGGACTACAGTATATGTAACCTATAATGGATAACATAATGTTCGCTCCTTGCCTCAGTGGTTATTAGAACAAGTCAGCAATAACATTTATCTCATGGAAGCCCAACAACTTGAATTGAGCATAAAACACCAATAAGGAAATAAATCCCATTGGTGATATTCTGTGTACATACCCCAAGGTAATGAATGAGAAGTGCCATCAGCAGCAATTGGCTTAAACCAAGAAATCCAGAACAGTCTGGGCTGGCCATATTGATTTTATGAGCAAGGAACTAAAGAGACTAAAGGAAGAGCTATTCAATTAAAACATCTCTTTCCAGTTATATTACCTGCACCTCCATGAGCTCAGTATAATGTCTAAAGGTACTCCTACAAGGTTTTCCACATTTGTTTTATGGCATGCAAGGTCAATAATTTTCTACTTTAAATTCAAGTGGCAAGTCCAATTAATCAAATTTCGTAAACGGAAAAAAGTATGACTCATGATTGCTGGATTATTCCGTCTGGGCGACACATCTTGCCTGAGCAGGTACGTCGCTGAACCCTTTTTTTCCCCCTGGTGCCTATGTTAACATGTTGGAGCAGCCACACAGCCCTTGGTACGTTGCAAAAACAAACAGTGAAATGGTCTTTTGACACTCATATTGACACCATCACAGCGCTTTTACTACAATTTCATTGTGTATAAATGTAACATATGTCACAGGCATGAAACAAATGTAGACATTTATATTTAACTTAACCTTTTTTGTTTAGTTTCTAAAGACAAAATCTCAACCTTCTCTGTCTAAAACAAACATAAATTCCCTTTATAATGAAAGTATTAAAAAAATCCATTACTTATGGTCAAAAATCAATGTAGAAAGGCAGGCAGCGCTGCAACAACAACACTGTATGTGTGGACAACCAGCAGAAGCCGCAGCAGTTTCAGTGAGGAAGTCTTCACGCACTGCTCATGCAGGATGTGTGGCTTGGCCGTTAGGTACTCCAATCAGAGCCATCTGATTAGCTCAATTTTGAGTCAAATGAGACTTCAAGACATTTTTCTTAAATGACATCCATTCCTCAAAGTAAAAGTGATCTACTGCATCAAGCTATCCCAGCTAGCCCACATCAGCATAATGCAGAGAAGAAACCTTTGGCACTGGGACCCATCTGGTGGAAAATCATGCGTGTATTGAGCTTCTTTATCAACAAATTTACATGCCATCCCCGATAGGCCCGATCGGTCCGCGGGGGGGCTGGAGCCGATCCCAGCTGACATCAGGCGTGAGGCGAGGTACACCCTGGACAGGACGCCAGTCTATCACAGGGCACATAGAGAAAAACAGAGACAACCATCCACACTCACATCCACACCTACGGGCAATTTAGAGTCATCAATTAACCTAACACATGCATGTATTTGGACTGTGGGAGGAAGCCGGAAGAACCCGGAGAACGAACCAGGAACCCTCTTGGTGTGAGGCAACAGTGCTGACCACCACACCACCGTGCCGCCCTTGTATTATTGCTGCACATGCCACTGTATTATATTGTGCAGTGTATTGTTTTATCACGCTTATTGCTAACAAACAAAGTAGCCTACTGAGCGTATATTTAGTGTGTTGTATCACCCCCAAGGGACCGGATGACTGAGCTAAGCCACACGACCAAAACCAATACTACCGCAATATTTTGATACAATGAATAACATTTCTTATAACTTTATAATGTTTGCTCAAATTTGTAGCATTGTGTTATTTAGCTAACATTAATATAGCAGCACCCTCTTCCCCATAGAATAGGAATGCGTAAATAGTTACCTAATATAAGCAAACATTAGGCTATCTAGCTAGCTAGCAAGTAGGGCTGCACAGTTATGGCATAAGTATGATAATTTTGATCAATATTGAGCTTCAAGCTCATTTATCATAATTATTCTTTGAATTTAGAGACAAATGTTTTAATGCACTTTCACATTTAAACAACATTATTTCCAACAAATATTTACACAAATAAAACAGAACACTGCTTCAAAAATTACACAAAATTTCTTCTAATGTTCAAATCTTTGCTTTGTTCTTCGTCTGAGTTCAGAGCATATCCTAGATGTAAAATAGAAATAAAATTGTACCCAAAAGGGACAAGTTTTTGCCTTCTGCTCCAGACATTTGATTGATGTTTTGCCCGTCTGCTCTCTTTTGTATATCACTCTTCTATTCTGGACAGTAGCTGCAACATTCAGTTAGGTGTTCACAGGCTGCCCCAGCAGGTGTGCAAACATGACATGTTTGACATGCATGACAGCTCCTCAAAAGTAAGCCCCCTGGTAGTGGGCTGTTAATTTAGGAGGCACTTGATTCGATATGCAGCACAAGTTTCCATGAGCAGAACACGCAGTTTAAACGTCAATATCACAGTCGATCAGGTTTGTTTAATTGTGGGAAGCCAAAATCGTGATCACGATTAATATTCAATTAATTGCGCAGCCCTACTAGCAAAGTCAACATATAGTGTTAGCTATGTTACACAATGATTAACGTTATGTTACCTAACTTAATACATTACGGTTATATCGAAAAAGGGGGCCAGCTTTATTTAGTCTACACTAGAATATTTAAATCAGTGTCAACAGCCAAAATTGCAGCTCAGATTTTCTAATAAGGTCACAAAGCTCTGATAGAAGTGCTCAAATAGAGTTGTCAAGAAGTGATGCATATTTTACAATGTATAAAGGCAGAGATATTAACTATGAGACAAGTCTCGCCGAGCCAATGTGAGCCATGAATTAATAATTCAGAGTGAAGTTATTAAGTTATTTGTTAACAGTAAATATTCTGTATGTGTCCCTGAGAGCATGATTTTTTAATAATTTGGAGTTTTTAAACTTTAATGTTTAGCTCCATTCTGGAAATAATAGTGCTCAGCTGTAATTGATTCTTCCACGGTGGAGTAATTATCGTGGCTGTGTCGAAGTGAAGCCTGATCCAGTTTGCCCTGGGTGATAGGAGAAAGAGAGAGGGGAGAACAGAGAGATTTAAAGACAAGGAGGAAAGACATTGTGGGGACGCAGATTTGGATATATTTCGTGACAGATAGCCTTACTGAACTGGAGGCAGAATACAACACACTGGTGAGTGTAGCCTCAAACCCTACGCTCTCCATCTTTTTCTGCTCATTTTTTAGGCCTATATGCTCCAACACTGTACTTCCATTGGTCTTGTTTATTTAGATCAGGGGTTGAGAACCCTACTCCTGGAGGGCCACTGACCTGCACACCAACACACCTGAGTAGGGAGTGTTAGAGGAGGTGTGTTACAGCATGGAGAAACCTAAAACATGCAGGACAGTGACCCTCCAGGAGCAGGGTTCCCCACCCCTGATTCAGATAATCTGGGACTGCTAGCTTTGCTACCTTTGACCATGAAAGTGTCTTGTTGCGGGCAGGTCACTCTGCCAACGCTAGCACAAAGAGTCAATCTCATCAGGGTAGTACTTAATCCGTCAGAACTCAATGTTAATTACTCACACATCCACAGCGCTGTAGTGAGGCTGGGTTGACTCTTTAAAGGGAACAATCCCACGACCATGTGCAGAGCATTTGTCAAGAACTCATTCCATTGGCACAAATTAATATGTACAAAATCAAACATCCTAAACACCAGGAAAGCACATGAATGCAGCCCATAGAGCATGGGGCAGAATATAGCAGGGTAAAACAAACTTGCATGGTAAAATTTCCCTCAGGTAAGGCGCATGGTCATCTGCGACTAATGGGGTTTCCCATAGGTCAGCAATACAGCCAGCTTTATGGGGACTGCCAGAAGAGAAATTAATTGTCTCTTGGGTTAAGTCTCTATAGTCAATACACAGGCAAACACACACACAGGGTCCTGTCTAGAGTGGCATAGCAGGCCCTGGTCACAGCTGCTCTCCCCCGCCTCGGGAGGAATTGCTTCCATTTGGCCTGTCACTTTGGCCAGGGCCACTGTGGCTTTTCTCATTTGTCAGAGAGCGGGGGCGATCCTCTGGCTCTCATGGCTAATCTGCAGCCGCAGGCTAGAGGAGAAACACACAAACACACACACACACACTTCTCATCTGACTGATATAGACTTTGGTTCACAAAGGGCTTTTTATTTTTTGGGCTCAGCAGGGGAAGACAAGAGCAACAAGGCAGAAAGAGAGATGTCAAAAATATCAGGGTCAAGGATACAACCTCTCAGTTCCATTTGTGATCTACACATTTACCAATGCTGGATTAAGGCTGTCAAAAGTATCAACTTATTGATCATTTTTAATGTTTCGTGTTTCAAAACGATAAAATATCAACATATGATAGTGGTGAAAGTAACAAAGCTCCAAAAAAAAAAAAGATGTACGATCAGATTTTCAATCCAAGTCTGCACAGGTGAAGCGACGGGGAAGAAAAATCAACTATGTGTAATGTTTTTTGAATGAGCACAGTATTTCTATTTTTAAAAATGGGGGGGGACTAAGAACTTTTCATTGCCATGGTATCGAAAGAGGAATCAAGGATCATTTTCTTAAAAACTAGCACTGTATCAAAGTTTAAAATGTTGGTGCTGTGAAAACCTTCGGCTGGATGATGAGTTAATATTCACTCAACCACTGCAAAATCCTTCCTCCTTCCTTCTGACTTTAACAACTACTGACAAAACACAAAGGTAATTGGACATGGGTTTTAGTAATCACCCTCTGATGGAGGCACAAAACATTGCTTTAACTGTAAAGCCAAGGAGTCTGAGTTCCTCATTCCCCAATATGCATGAGCTTTCAGTTAGCACTTGATAAGGGGGAGAAATGATTCAGTAAGTCTGAGAGGCATATCCAGGTCCAAATGAACATGAAATTGCTTGTATTCATAAACAGACATACACAATTCCTTGAGTTCAACTTTGTCTTGCTTGATTTTATTACAGTATATTGCAGAATAATTATACCAACAGTCAAGCAATACTAGCTAGTAACATTTAACGGCACTGAGAGAACGGAGCAGGCCAATTAAAGAGCTGTCACACAAGGCTTTGAGGGAAACGTGGCCAACGTGCTGTGCCAAAACAGATCCTATCATTAGAGGCTGCCGTCGCTTTGAGGTACAAATGCTTTCAAGTCTTTCTTTCAGTCAGATTCTGCAGCAGTCAACAGGTGATGGCTCTACTCGATTATTACTCCATTTACTATACTTACTAGTATCAATATGCAGCTACCTGTGAGATCTATATTCAAATGAAAATGTATTCCTATGATCAAAGGCAGTTCAAAATTGGTTCGTCTCTCGTGATGAAAACAAGGAGTCAAGGCGCTGCTGTTGCTTGATATCGAGAGAAACTCCACAGGTATTGAATGGGACACACTGTCAGTAGAACAAAAAATCTGTTATTAGAAGGAGTTTATGACAAAACAATATCATTTGGTTGGACCTTGTCTACATATCACAATAGAGCAAAGTTTTCAGCATTTGTAAGAGAATATTGATGATGTTCACAAATATTACTTGAAGCATCGTCACAGGAATTAACTCACTACTAATGAAAAATCATTTAAATGTTTGTTGTAAGTCCATGATACAAAATATATAATTTTAAGAGAAAAGAAGATGATTTAAATTAAAAAAAAATATTTTTCCTTTTTACAGTAAAAAAATAATTGACATTTTTCTGTTTTAAATTAAATACAACTCACAGGGGCGACACATGCAATCACATGTGCCTTTTGTTGGAGTAGCTTATTGGAGAGCGTAAGCACTCGCGAATTACGTTTTTGTCTGTTTCAGCTGTGTGCCGGCCTGGCATATCTAGGCTCTTTTGGTTTGTAGCTTTCCGGTGTGAGCACTTTCCAACGCACAGAGAATGCCACGCAGACACACAGCTGACAACCTTGCAGGTAAAAAAAAGGCTTGAACGTACTCTCCATGGACAGCTGCAAACCATAGAGTGTATATAAAGATGGCCGACGTGGCTCCACCTCCCGCCACTGTACAAAAGTGAAGCCAAAATATCCATAGTGAGGTCATAATATAATAAGCTGATACGCTTTAATCAGACCTATCAGAAGCCTGATAAGAACGATCTACATTTAGAGAAACCTTCTTTGGAAAATAAAATAACCCATGTCTCATTCGCTAACATGGAGAGGGCGGGAATGACCTATACTGCAGCCAGCCACCAGGGGGTGATCTAAATGTTTCGGATCCACTCTTGGGGCACTGACCATCTTTATATCTAGTCTATGCTGCAGACTTGTACCGGTAGCACAGACATGCAAACAATTAAAGGAAAGTGGCTACATGTGTCCATGGCGATGCCTGCAACATTGAGGCTGTGTGGCCGGTGCATGTCTGCAGCTTTCCACAGACAGTATGTCTGAACCTCTCACACGGGTGAACTTGGATGCCTGCTTGTCTGGTAACAGTTAATCGTTAATGATCGGTTAACGAGGGTCAGCTATTGGTCAGAAAAAAGTCCAAATTAGTGTCCCTGATTCAATTAGTCTGAAAGGGCAGCACAAACACAAGCATAAGTACACATATTACAAATACAAATGAAGCTACCTCATTAAATAACAGATAATTATTTGTAGATTATTCACCTTACTCAGTTAACATACAGGCATGACTGTACTGTGTTTATATATTTCCATACGCCTATAACTGTATCATTGATGGAAAAAAATGACTTGGTTATAATTAAATTGACTAACTGCAAACAGGTGTGCTCAACCCTGAAACTGGTCTGTTCTTACCCTGCCCTTTAATTTAAATGATTTTTAAAAAGCACATTACACCCCAATTTAAACACAACATACATGTTTTAAACTGAGATATGTATTAAATATGTGTGTTAATATGGAGGCTTTATCATCAGCCCCATGCTTACAATTGCAGGTAAAATGATACCATTTGCTGGTGATGAATCCAAAGACTAATGGTGTTTTTTTCTAAAGAAAACAGACTCAGGTACCTGTGATTTCATGCATCTGTGGATCATTCTGCCAAATCTTTGGTGACCCTTAGCAAGTATGGTTTACAGAGGATATTAGAGTAAAAAAGGGACAGGTGTTAAAAGCAAAGGAGTCAAAAGGTAAGGAAGCAATCTCTCACTCTTTTCCTTGATGTTGCTTCTGAGAGCAGTACCTCTAAAATAAATGAATAAAAACAAATCATGTTATTCACTAACTATCCACTTCAGTTTGCCATACACATTGATCAAAGTTTCATCTTTAACTTATAAATCATTGCAAAACATATTAGAGAAAACATCATTTGAGCGATGATCTTAACTTTTTAAGTGTTCCTGACAACCTTAATGTATTCCCAAGTTTAATTATTTCTTAATATTGACATTTCTAATTAAGCAGCATAATTGGAAAGCCTGTGTGCAGTGGCAATCATTTCAGCGGCCACTGAAAAATTAATATAAAAATTATTAATGAATACTACCGCTTTTAATTGCTGTGTACCCGTATTTATAATTGCTGCAGCATCCTCCTTGAAATGACATGATGACAAATACAAGTGTCATGTCAGCGCTTTCCTTCTTCATCTCACACCTCAATCAAAGCTAATCCATTTCACCTCAGCTATGAACACTGAAACAAATTAAAGTCCCATTTCATTTTCCACCTTCATTAATGCATCTTGTTTCCAAGGTTACAATCATTTAGTAACTGTGGAACAAACAAATTCAAGGAAGCGTGGTGCGCTTTGATATTTTGAGAAGAAGAAGACGTGAATGGAGCTTACTGGGAAAACAAATCAGCCCTGAGTTTTAATCCTCCGGCTCCAAAGTGTTCTGCACATGTTTATCACAAAACAAAGCATTTTTCATCCGAACAAACATTTTAATATTAGACTTTAGAAGCTTATGCCCACAGAATAATGTTGATAATTTAAACTTAGCCATGCCAATGTTATACAAGTAAGTACATCCTGTATTTAACAGTTCCTATTTAAATGTCGACAGGAGACAGCATGAGCAGTAACTGCACAATGTCATTATGCTCCTAGTGTTTCTTCCTGTGGTGTGATGTGACAACGCCAGACACAATGACCCATTTTGCTACAGTGGCTATAGAGGGTGCCAATGGTAGGTTGCATCATATATACTGTACATAGACCCTCTTAGAAGCAGTAATACAACTTATTGTACGTTATAATGTGTCAATGTCACATTCTGAGTGTTTACACACGACAGTTCTTCTTTGCTCACATATAAAAGAAAACAGAGCCTAAAGAAATGCAAGACTGGAGGTGGTGGGGGCAATGATGAGTTCTCAGACTAGCCTCTTTGGCATGCAAATCATATCTGAATTTCTCATTAGCATAAATGCATGAGCAACTTTAAATGCTTTTAATTTTCAATCTCACCAAGCAGAGGTGTAATTTGTCACTGTCAGGATGGGAGACTAAAAGGGGGGGACCAGAGGGAGCCAAGGACTCCACGCTAAACTGGAATCACAGAACATTTCTGATTTACTAATTGACTGATGTGTAGTTCAGTCGAGTTGCCTTGAAGGTGTAAATAATTCTGTGTATATTCAAATGGCAAAAATGAGAGAGTGTGGGGTGGATACGGAAAAGCACATTACATTATGCTTTTCCCCAGGCCATTCTTTTTTTCTGGTGTTTCTAATTTCCAGCCTTTAACGTTTTCAGTCTGCTTCTTTAAAGCGGTGCAAGTTTGCTGTTTTAGAGCATAATCACAGATAATCAACTGGAAATTAAAACAAAACGTCACTTTTTTTCCTTCACATGTCTGCTATTATACGAAAAGAGGGTGCTTAAAGCTATTCAGCAGCAGAGCACAAAAACATTCCCAACAGCTTATCACAAAAGCGGTTTTAAGTCATTTCAAATTTTATCTTCATTCTTTCAAGATGTAAGATCAATTGACACTGCACTCTGAAGTTTAAACCACTAATGCCTCATTTTTTGAACAAAGCAGTTCAGATTCAGACAGAACTTGTTAGCTAAATTTAGCTGCAGGTGAAAACAGGGGGGAAAGATTTAACAAGCTCCCCATTTAAATGACTAAAACCAATTATACAAACATAATTAGTATTCCGTAAGAGAAGACAACTGCAACGGCTAGCTGCTTACCTCCAAAGAAGGCCCTGTCAAACAAGATCTTGGTGGATGAATCTGTCCGTACAACTGTGCCACGGCTGATGAAATGTATACCCTTGCATCACTGGGCATACTTGATAATCATCCATTCGTCACCTCCAGAAGGTTCTTAAAGACTGTGTCATGTTTTAAATTGGCGACTAGTTCATCACGGTTCAACTTCACTCCTGTGGGCATTTGAAAGCAAGACAAGAGGAGACAGTGTCAAAAGAGATGTGCAACACTTAAAAATGGAGTCATAATGAGAAATTAAAGAGTCTCTGGCCTAACTTAGGAGTTCCAAGGTGAAACAAAATATGCAGCAGGTAAGGTCACGGGATGGCAACAAATTGGACCAAAAGTCACAATGAGTGAATTGCAAATATGCACACACCATATCCAAAACCCTCATTACTTTTTTATCTTGCAGGTTGAGCTGTTTGGTTAGCCAAACTGCAATGAGTGCATTCAGTTCCCCATCCAACCAAGTCATTGTACAGAAAATAATAATATAAACGAGTACACTGCATTAAAGCAGTTCACTTCACCTGAGCTCGACTAGCTAACATAAGGTATTTTCAAACCAGTTAAATAAACGTCTATGTGTTAATTTAACTCTGACAAATAAAGAAGCAGCATTTTGTTTTCTTGCAACAAGTATAAATTGTTTTGTTAAATTGTTACATATTTAGTGCCGCTTAGCTAGGTATCATCACACAAGTACATTTAAACTAGTTAAAGTGTGTTTACAATTTTCACATTTATGATGGTTGAACAGCAAGCTAACTGTTATCAGGCTATGACCAGACAGCCCTGCAGTTAGCATGTCTTACCGTAGGGTCCGGTTCGAGTCCCTGTGTGGACCATGAATGGAGTGTGGACTGGTGGCTGGAGAGGTGCCAGTTCATCTCCTGGGCACTGCCGAGGTGCTGTTGAGTAAGGCGCCGATATATTGGCAGCCCCCTCGCTCTAACATCTCTCCATTAATTGCATGTATATAGGTCCTGTTTGTGCATGTGTGTGTATTCTGGGCCTGTGTGTGTGTAACCTGAATAATAATAATAACAGAGTGGAAAAATTGAATTTCCCCTTGCGGGATTAATAAAGTAATTCTTCTTCTTCTTCTTCTTCTTCTTCTTCTTCTTTATCTAACATGCCCTTATATTTGTTGTTCAAAATAATGTCAATGTAAAGCTTTCTGGCTTTTTCTGAACTTCCACATCTCAGGGTCTTCATTAGAGAATTTGTCGGCTCAGGTCTGTACTAAGTTAACTAGCTAATTAGCTAATGCTAATTACACTAGCTGCTGCTGGACTCTCCAAGGCAGGTGTGAAATCTGCTTGTATCAACAGTCACAAAAAATGGTGTACCTACCTGGCAATTTGATATGCTTTTTAGGTTTTCTTGTTCAGTTTAAAGAAACAGAAGTTGTGTTACATAGGTTGGAAACTGGTAAACACTTCACTAGCAGGGTAGCTTAGTAGTGTAGCTTGCTCCCCAAGGCAGACAGGATAAACTTCAGTCATCCTCATTTCATGGCATTGTTGTGACAGCTCATAAGTCACAAGGTTAATTGGGAAGCGTGATATTTTCTTCCTCCTTCATCTAGACCTGCTGCACTTGAAGTTATAAAAAGATAAAACTATTAAAATTAGCAAACTAATTATATTTCATTATTTCATTTTAATTTAAACCATTTGTTCTGAGAAAAACACGTGTGATTTCTAATGTACAGACTCCACGACTGACAATCATAATACAAAGGGGGGGAAATCTCCATTAATACTTTTAATGAAATAACACCATTGTTCAAAAAGGGTTCAGTCGGTTTATTATTTATATGCAACAATAAACATAAATGCTATATTCAAAGTGAGACAATAAATTAATAAATTGAATCAATACAATACCTAATCATAGCTATATTGTTTGGCTTACTGGCCTTGGTAAAGTATCTTAGGAGAACTAAGCTATTTTAGGTCATTTTGAGTGTTGTGGCCTGCATTTTCTGTGAAATGACAGGGCCTTACACTATCATTTGACTATGCAACTTGACCCAATCTAGCTACATTTCAAACTGCATGGGATCCAGATATGGCCCATACCTGTCTGGTGTATGGCAGTTTACATTCCAGTATGAGCATTGATGGAAAAGGGTGCTGCTGTGACATGTTCATTCTTTACACCATGCTGATACTGCCCTCCAGTGTTGAAAGGGTGAACATAGTGAGAAGTACAGGACGGGTACACAATTGAAGCAACGACTATTCAATCTGAACCAATTCAATATTCAACACTTGTGAAATAAACAGTCCCTTTGTGAAGAAGAAGATTCCCAAGCTGTTGTATTTTCAGGCTGTAGTTTGTGGTGATGTTGCATTGGATTAGTAACTGAATTAATTAAACATACATCTTATACTATGTAGGTAAACCACGAAACAACTGAAAGATCTTAATTCCAGTCAAAACTGTTCACAGTGAGGTCTGAGGTGAGGTGGATTACATAAACCAGTACAATAGGACATTTTTAAATGTTAAGAACCACAAAAAAATGTGAATGATAAATATCTTTCTGCTGTGGTGCCTCATAAAAAAAAAGAAAATATGCAACGGTTTTCACAGCATATTTGCCATTCCTCAATGAAAATGTGCATTTTTTTCATGTTCACTGAGATCATGTACTTCTCCTGTGATGGCATTGCTGCAGAGGCAAGACATGGTCAGATTTTTGAAGCTTTCTAGTCCTGTAGCCTTTTTTAAAATTTTGTACTGTTGAGTTTTCAAAATACAACACCATTTTGAACATGCATTTTAGTCATAGAGCAATTAATTGGTCGATTGATTAATCATGTCGATTAATGCCATGTAGACTATGCTGCAAGTTATAGGCTACAACTAAACAGAGACAATGCGGACAATAAAAGCATAAATGTTCATTTAAGTTCAGCTATTTTCTGTCTCATTTGTTATTATTATGAAATTGTAAGTGTTTTATCAGGCGCAAGAAAAAAACACAACATTAAATGAGCATTATATATCTGCCATCGTCTGCCCTGCTTTCTAAATATTAACATCGGCTATTGGAAAAACCCATATTGCTCAACCAGTAATGCATTTGGCCCTCTGGCAGTTCAGCAGTCTCACTATGCTGGCATGTGCCACTTCATGAAATAGAAGGCATCAATGTTTTAAATTCAGTAAAATGTCAGCCACATGCCTCTGCACCACTGCCTCCAAGACATACAGTATGTCTGTATATTTACTGCATTAAAAAAGAGTTAATTTTACACAAAAACAATAAACTCCTCACTTTACATTAGGTGATCGCCTAGACTGCATTGATGTTCTCGTACTGTAATGCTCTGGTTTCAGATCTGCATCCCAGCATGCTTTAAAGTCTGAGTGAGGTTTTGCTGATGTAGTGTATGAGCAATATTGGCCTTAGTTGGAAAGCGGGCTGAAGAATTTGAAACAAAATCTCCATCGGATTTTTTTACAGGTTATGACAAATCTCAAAAAGTAAACGTAAACCATAATTATGCAACTTTTTAAAAAGATCACACAAATTAAAAGCTAAATTGATGGGGAATAAAAACATCGGACAGATACTGGCTGCTGTATAACTGATGTTCTGTCATGGCACAAATGTTTTTTCACACAAGGAGTAAACTCACCATGGAGAAATGTTTGTTGTTTCACTTGCTGGCAGATCTTATTTCTGGGGTTTTAATTTCATCTAATTGTACATGTTTATCAAATAAATGTCATTTTACTTATTCTTTAGCCAATATATCAACCTTCTCGATTTCTCCCACAACTATATGGACAGGAAGCAAAGTTAACAAGGTATCCAATCCCCTGATGTAGCATGAGGAGCACATAAAGAAATGTCATAAACAAAATCCTGTCTGCACAACGACTTTCCAGACTTAATGCTTGAGAACACTGACATGTGTGATCATAAAGCCAGGTTGGTTAAAGTCTTCCACCCATTGTAATGCTGACAATACTCAAGTATAAGTATTAACGGTGGTCTCTCTTTTCCACTGCCAACACACAATGGGGGATTAAGCAGGCGGCACCTGTATGCACAGTCTTCGGTTCTTGTGAACCATCTGTACATGTGAATATCTTGTGTTGGTCTAATTTTGAGAAATGAAGGAATATTTACAGAAAATCTTTGTTTTAGGTGCAGTTATCCTGTATTTGCCACCTGTTTTTCAAAAGCTACACTGGCTTTAAAATACGATTCTCTCACTTGATCCTTTCATGGATGCAGGGATAGAAAAATCCCTGAGCATCTCATTCTAGTAACGACTAAAAACATCTAAAGTACTGAGTTAACAACATGCTACGTCTGCCTGTCTCTATCTTTGTGAATACAGACACGACTTGAAAGGCCTCAGATATTGCCTCCACTCTTCTGTGGTGTGCAGATGAAGCTTCACTTTCACCTTAATGACTCTGAACTCCAGTATTTACCCTTTGCTGCAGCTGATGCCTTCCATACAGCAGGGAAACAGCTCCCTCTAGTGGTAAAGGTCTAGTATTGTACCTAGGTGTTTTCGACAGAACACGTGTAGAACTTTAACCTCTGACAGGGTGGAAGAATGATTTGCATATTGCCTTTTGGGAGCAATAGCTGTGTGTAATGTTCTTATGTTTATGATGATATGACAGTCACAATTTTGAGATGTATGTACTCTCATAACTATTAGATAGTATATAAACTAGGTCACACTTTCTCAGAAGTATGATGAAACACAATGCAATGATATATAAAAATACATAAGGATGTGGCAAATATCATTGTGATGAAAATTAAAAATGAATGTGGTAGATATGAGTTTCCATTTTGTTTTTGGACTTTTACTCTATCGACGATGCTTGTGATGTAATGTAACTGAGAACTGCGTCATCATCATAGAGTCATGGGATTTCCCTTTAGGAATATTACAACAATTATTATTCATGAATTAGCAAGGAAAATACATTTATTTTTTAGTGAACATGATGGCAGCTCTGTTTTAGGTATGGCAGAATACCCAAAATAACGCAACAGAGGCATATTCAGAAAAGCAGATCATTTTCAGACACAAAATATTTTATTTGAAGCACTTAGTTCTGACTGTTATACATTATCTAACAGCTAATATGTCAGCCCACTCCATATGCCTTGAACAGGAAGCCACTGCCTAACATTGCATTACTTTACTGTCCATCACAGCAGCAAATCCAAAATGACCAATTTCATATACAAAAAAAAATCACAAAAATACGGATGCCTGCGAGCAAAATATCAAAACCACATCCATTTTGTCCTCGTCACATTGACTGCCTGGAGACATTTCTACAAACGTTATCAAAAGCAAATTGTTCCAAGAATATATCAGCATTAGCTTCCATACGACACGCCCACTCTGCAGTAGAAAATACTGGGAAATGTCTGAAAGGACATTCAGAGCAACATTGATATTAATGTGCACTGATGCAAGCGGAACATGGTTGGTGTCATGACAGCAGGATATCTTGTTTGCGGAGACAGCGAGGGCCTTGACCTGACCGTGCCGCAGCACCGTAGTGTCTGATTTGACCTTTGACCTTAAGAGCAGGTCGGCCCTAGCCAGGGTAAAAACCTGCTAGCACTTGAACTTGGTCTGGAAATGGAAGATAAGAGATGCATGTCTGTGTATTCTGAATATCTTGCTTTCCCTTGACTTCACAGGAAGTGCCTGATAGCAGCAAACATGATGTTCTTCCTCTTACAGTTGATTAACTCGACTGTGGCGGCGTCAGCAGAACTTAATCCACAAAACATGCGAAGGTCTTTGTCAGTGTGATCACTTCTTTTATGCGGAAGTCTGAATTGTTATTTATCTTTGGCAAATGTGCTAAATGTAAGAACAGTGACACCTGTGAGTATGCAATATTAGCAAAATAGCATATTCTAAAGAAGAAGAATAAATATTTATGTACTTTAAAACTTGTATCAGTTCAGATACTGAGTTGAAAGGCAGACTTCGTTTTGACTGAAGAGGTCCCCTGAATTACGGTAGGTACAACATAACGTTTAAATGCTTTGAATAGGGAAAGAGAATATTTATGTGGTGTAAGACTGATCCAGTTGCTCTTTTACTGATTATGATTTGACCTTCATTCAAAGGTTGAATCCAAAGCCAGTGAAGATCAGGGTTTGAGGTAAAGCTGCAACGATTCGTCCATTAATCGGTTACTCAGTCGACGGAAATAATCAAGTAGTTAAATAATTGATTCATCATTTTAATGATTTTTCAAGTAATAATAGCAAACATTTTACTTTTCCAGTCTCTCAAATGTGAGAGACTGGAAAACTTTTCTTATAATATGTGATAGTAAATCAAACATATATGGAATTGTACTGTTGGTTGTATAAAACAACACACTTAAATGCTCTTTGGGGTGCGGGAAATTATAGTATCAATAGGTTATAACAGAATTTTTCATTATTATCTGACATTTTGTTGACCCAACAATAAATCAGTTACACACGAAAATGATGAACAATTAGTTGCAGCCCTAGTTCAAAGAATAACGTGTTTCTTCCAAGTCAGTTCCCATTACAGTATAAGTATTAAATAGCATTACAGCAGACCCACCTGTATACTCTGTCTCGTTTGCATAGAACCTGTTTCCTCATTCATAAGGCGCACCATGACTGCTTCCATTCTTTTTTACACAACTTTCAACAAAACACTCATTTTCGTTACCAAAGTCACCAGCCAACTAATTAATATCTTCTAAATAATATATATTATAACTACAAACGTGCGCAAGACCAAAGTGAACACAGGAAATACGCAAAATAACCTACAGTCACTGTCATCATTTCATTTTCGACTGTCCGATACAAATATTGTTGTATTCATTCAACTCTAAAAAAAAAAGTTTCTTTTAAGGCTTAACCCTGCAGACACATTAAATCGCCATGCAAATACACACATTCCATTGCAAGCAGGCAAAGAGATAGAAAGCTGACATTGAAGAGTGTAAATAAGGTCTTCTGATTATTCCAGTTTCACTATGACACATTTATTGTGTTATTCTGGATCTCTCACACACACACACACACACACACACACACACACACACACACACACACACACACACACACACACACACACACACACACACTATGTAACTTTTTCAGGCTTTTCAGGCAAAGTGAGAACAAAAGGAAAAAGAACGCCTTTGGCCTCCAGAGGTGCCCTCAGCGGCTCCTCAACAAAGTAGGCGTTCTCCTCCTCCACTACAAACTGAAGAGTCTGGCTTTTGTTCACACAGTAGATGCAGTTCCCGATCACTGCACACCTGAAGGGTAAATGACTTCCGAGCCTCTGCGATGCGCAATCGTGCCACATTTTCACTATGCTGTTGTACTTAAACACGGTGATCCCCTGCTCACGGTTGACGTCGAAGCGGTAAATGAAGCTTTTGTACGCCACCATGTCGGTGGACTTCTTTCTGCTGTTGTTGAAGGGACACTCCTGCCACTCGTCCCTCTTGGTGTCATACTTAAGAAGGCGGTAGAAGAGAGAGCCTCCTGAAACGTACAGTTCACCGCTGCAGGTTGTGGCTTCGTGGGCCACTGCGAAGGCTCCTTTGGGTAAAGGGGCCACTGAGGTCCAACGGTCCATGCGAGGGTCATATTTTTCCACTGTAAACAAACATTCCCCTCCGATGGCGTACAAGTAGCCATCCATTGACACAAGCTTTAGCTGGGCACGAGCTTGGGTCAGAGGTCTGACCTCAGCCCAGCGGTTGGTTATAGGGTTGTAACAGAAGACCTTGTCTGAAACCTTGCCCTTGTCCCCGTAGCCCTTTATCCCCCCTGCCACAAACAGGTAATTAAACATGGTGCAGATCCCGCACCCTTTAGTGTTTATTTCCTCAGGCATCGCCGTTAAAGGTCTCCAGTCATTTGCTGTTTCGTTAAAGTGGTAAATCATATGATTCTCCTCCAAAGATCCAACCGACAGTGGGCTCTGTGGACGGCTGCCGCAGCGGCTCGGCGGCCGGCTCCCAACGCGATCAAACACATCGTTTATCTCTGCCACCATCAGCGTCTTCCTCCCCTCCATTCTCTTCTTCAGGATCAGATCCCGCTCAGATCCGTTCAGGCGTCCGTACACAGCCGGGTCTTTGAGGATCTGGAGGAAATTGTCACTCATGAACCCGTAGGCAGTCTCCTTCAGTTCACTAAGTCGCTGCTTTTTGGCGATGGTTAGGATCTCATAGCAGTTCCCTGCAGTGATTTGTTCAGACATGGAGTCCATGGCTGCCTGGACAGCACAGGGGATCTGGAGGATTTTAGCCCCTGTAATGACATCTACAACATTGCCCTTGGAAACATTCATCTGAGAGGTGTAAACATAGTCTATTAGAGTAGATAAAGTCTTGTAACTCACTCCCTTCACTTTCAGGATGTCTCGGGACAGCCGTGCTTTGAAGTAGTCGCTCTTCTCTGCCAGAACAGACTTGTGAGCTTTGATCGTCTGCCCGCCGATTTCGATGACTAAATCAGGCTCTCCTTGAGACTGTGTATTTTCAGCTTCCTGGCTGCTGTCCCTGCGCTCGAAATTCGATTTTAGGACTGACCAATCAGTTTCATGTTTGTCTTGGCTAGGCAAGCATACGGAGGAATCTGCACTGTAAGACACTTTAGCTCTGGCGCCATTGTGGATTTCACTGCTTGCACAGTTTTGTTGCAGCGTTCCCTTATCATTGGAGAGGGGAAACTGATCAGCTCTTGAGATGTACGAGCCGTTACGTTTTGCACGGTCGATGTGGTTATTCTCCATCAGTCTTCCATCCAGAAGGTATTCCTTCTCAAACATTGGGGGAGGGCTGAAATCCTGGCTGTCTTGCAGGAATCCTTGGACATAGCCTAAACCTAAATTCCCATCTTTGTCAGAAGGTGTGACAAGGTCGGGGTTCACGGTGTGGAGGATGACATCAGCCTCCACGGTGATAGCCCCTCCTCCCTGCCTGTGACCCTCATTCATCTCGACGTACTCACTGGTGACGGGAGACAGCGCCTTCACCAGTCATGCTGAGTGGATGGAGAGTGGATGGAACAAACTTGTGATGGTGCTCCTCTCTGTTCACCTAAACAGAAAGAAAAAACAAAGAGGGAATTCAACCAGTACCAATGGAGGAGGGAAAATAGAGTCTTGAAGCTGCAAAGACGTCTGTATTCTCCAAGGGGCGCCCTTTCTCCAATACCAGACTCCTCTGAAACCTTGCAATTCAAAAGGAAAAAATGACTTTGCTCTGCCATTGCCAACTATGCTGTGTAATACACTCCTATTGATGTGTCATATCAATGAGTCAGACCAACTGCAGCTGCACTAACCTTTAATACAGTTGAACACAGAAACGGACGCATGTGTATTGTGTCTGTAAACTGCATGACCTACTGCAATAATCACCCTGCCTGTCCATAATTTGTGATAATCTGGAGGCATTCACGGCGCATGCGCACATAGTGTTGCACTGATGGAGGGTTTAATCTCTAATATGACTGGGAAAGGGCGTTTATTATCATATCAGAACTCTTGTCTCTCGTCTAACTCGTTTCCCGACAATGTCAGACAAACGCTGAGAAAGCAGCCCATTTAGTCAAATCAAATTAAGAAGGAATATATATTTAACCTACTTTCAATCCAATTAGAATCCAAAAATAAGGATTCCCACGCATTACCGATGTGACCTACCTGCGTTTTAACCAGCTCGGCACCAGCAGTTTTTCCTGCCAGTCCCTCCACAAAGCTCAGTTACGTAAGGCAAGCCGAAATCCTGATGAACCAGTCCCGGCTGTGTTCCCCTGGACGAGTTGACTTCACCGACAAATGCAGCTGGTGAATCCCATCCGTTCACCTTTTATCCATCGACCCTCTCCAACTGGTTGTTTGGTCACTGAAGCCTCCCCCGGGTTCGGTGGCATGCAGGAGGAGACGATCAAACAGTCATTTCAGGTCGCACCTCCTTCAGATCAGCGCGTCCATAGCTAATTTCCTCCGGTGGAAGAGCGGAGCTGCGCACGTTTCTAGCGTCTTCTTTCCCCCCAGGACGCTGGAGCTGTCCAGCGTGGGCAGCAGAGGTGCTGTCTCTCTCTCACTCTCTCGGACCTGTTAGGACTGTGCTTTTTGTTGTCTTTTTCTCTTACTGTTGACTACAGTGAGGCGGTCATCATTGATCGAAACCACGCCCCTTCAGTCGGAATTAACCCTACACTCAACAGCGTGAGCACGAGGCTCCATCTGTTGTGTGCGCGCACTGGACTCATCCCAGAGATGCGACATTCCTTTACGCACCATCCCTGGGTACCACCAGGGGTGGGGTGGGGGTCAGGGGTTTGAATATATGTGACACCCCCCTCCCCTGCTAACACACATACTGCATACACCAAAGTCGAGTCAGTCTTATCACCATATCACCATAAAAAGTCGAGTCAGTTTTATTTATATAGCCCAATATCACAAATCAAAAATGTGTCTTGTAGGGAGTTTTACTCTCTGTGCAGCATTCAACCCCCTCTGTCCTTTTTGACCCTTTGCCTATGATAAGGAAAAACTCCCTCTCCCAGGACAGACAGATGGGCAATATATGTTGCGTGTACAGAATAGACCAACACAATACAATTAAAATAAGACAATCTATATGATGATTCATAGAATGTGAACATGTATGACAAATCCTAGCGGATGTTAAAACACAACCTCCTCTCAACCCCGGGACCTGGGAAGAAGACATGCTACGTAAGCACACAAGACGCAAAACTAAACTGAATATCCCTAAAAATCTGCATAATAGATTACTACAGCAATACTGGTACACATAACAAATGAAATACCAGGCTCTCTGAGCGCCCAAAGGGATTTTATATTATACTAACACTATTAAAAAATCAATAAAAGTTCCATAGACAATGTGCACAGTTTATCACAGTATCTGTAGAACTGACAAGATCACTCTTTAGAGTAAATTGTAAGTTTATACTTGAGGCAGGTTTAACCCTGTGACAGCCTAAGAAATGTGAGTCACCCTTTCCTTTTGGAAATGATCCAAAATCATTTCTGACTAACTCCTACAAGATATACAGCCTGAACCAATAAAGGTGCATCATACAATGTATTTGCGTAGTAAAAGCTGTAATGTAACGTCACTCTTATGGAAAAGTGACCCTGGAATAGGAAATGTTGGTTTCTGCAGTGATAAAAGAGGTGGACAATACACTCAACACATGAAAAGGTCTTATAAGAAGTTGCACACCCCCACAGGGCAGCAGCAGTAGCAGCAGACGTTTTTATCCAGGGTCCATAACCCCTCCACTGTTGCGATGGCGTGTCTTAACAACTGGCCTTCAGATATAAAAATAGAGGGGAGCCACCGCAAGGGCATCGCTCAGCTATCAGCCCTGTGAGATTAGAGGGCATCCAGCTGGGAGGTTTTAATTCCAGATATTTTGAGAACAAAGACTCGCTGACGACTGATATACAAGCGGTCTCCATGGAAACATCAGGGTCAGAGGGAAAACAAAAGACTTCCAGTTGCAGAGCTGTCTTGATATGAGACCAATGGAGACACCCACCCAGACAAACAGATAACTGGGTAACTTGGTTGGTAGTGACACTGAGGCGTTGCCGTGGTTTCCTTGTAGTTAATAAATACCAGCCAGTATTCAGTTAAAGAAGTTAAATATTATCTCAGGTTCAAGTCAGCATAGTAACTACCCCAAAAAATCAGATGAGATAATATTTGGGATAAGCCCAGGGTGCCGCGGATTGTAGCATGGGAACAACTCCAACCTGAAATCATTGTATCTATTTTTGTTAGAACTCGCAATCTGGTGAAACATGGTTGTGCAACAGTGGATGTGGGCGTTACAAGAGAGAAAAAGTCTTGACCCTCTCCGTTTGGCAGTAGGAGAAATGAGCAGTGAAATCCCGGAAGAGCTGCATCAGGCTCAATTCCTGTGGCCCCTCAGGCACATTGCTAGTCCCAGCATGTACTGATGGCTGCACACAAGCAGAGTGGAGTAGAACTACAGGGATAGTTTGACTCGTGAGAAATAAGCACACTAACAATCTTTCCTCCCCCGCCTACAACATGACTTCAATCTGTTACTTAAGTCAGTAACTGGTGCTTTCCCAAAATGCCAACTCCTTTGCATTATTTGTTTTAGCTGGAAACTTGCCACATTTGTAGAAACTTCTCCACAAAGTTGATGTGAATTAACCAAGAAGAGAGTCATCAGTCAAATGAAAATACTGTATAAGGTAAAATAGGTGGATAGTTCAATGAAAAATGCTCACTAAAACGCACAGAACTGCATATATCCTCTGAAAATGAAAGGGGACATATTGTACTCGGGTTCGTATTGTTTTTTGAGTTTCTACGAGAACACGTTTACATGGTTTAATGTTCAAAATGTTTCCTCACAGTGTCAGTCTGAATATACCCTATTCACCCTCTGACTGAAACACTCCTTTTAGTATTAGTGCCTGTCTCTTTTAGACCCTATCAGTCTGCTCTGATTGGTCAGCGTTTCTTGGTCTTCCATATCTGTGCTCTCGGCGTCTCTGCACCGTCATTGCAGCTGGGGAATGACTGTGAAGGCCCTGTGGCGACACTTTCTACCTACACTGGATATCAAATTTAGAGAACAAATTAACACTTTATTTGTTTGGAAATCATTATTTTCTAATGTTCAGAATTTGATAGAATATCAGTTGTGGCTATTTGATAGAATATCAGTTGTGGCTTTACCACTGCTGTACTAGCATGTTTTTTTTTTTAAATAACAAAGGATCTTCAACAAAAACCTTTATTTTTGTGAAAAAACAGTGAACAAAATTAGAGAACAGTAACCATTGTGTCAGAAGAGAAGATTTAAACAATGTTTTCTTAAGGCTATAGGATTCGAAACAAATGGATAGGAAGTGCAGAGGCCCTTGCTTTGTATGCGCCCACAGGAAATCACTAGTTTCTCACACTGCTCTGGTTTGATCTTGGTCCATTCTTCTTCAGTCTCTTCCATAGTTCAGTAACTGTACTGGGTTTCTCAGACATTACTTTGTCGCCAAGGATTTTCCGGAGATTCTCTATGGGGTTTATATTTGAAAAAAACAACAACAGTATTTCAGAAAAATCCAGTATTTATAATTTGTTCTCTAATTTTTATCTCCAGTGTATATATAGTGAAGTTGTGACATCACAACCGTACAGAAGTGCCGACGGCTCGCTAAAAGCACAGTTTCTGAATACGGGCTGTGTGAATCTCTCTGTGGATTGAGTATTTGTATCTTCACTTCTCATTTAAACAGCACCTCAACCTCAAACAGGCAGCTTTAGAATAAAAAAAAGAAACCACACTTTTTACAACATGGGACCTTTGAATTAAATACAATGTAGTACACAATGTTGCTCAGTAAAACAGTTTATGATATTGTTAATACACATAACAGAAGTAAATACATTGTGACAAAAGTATAAAGCTTTTTTTTCTTTTTTTAAATATCCTTATAAGACAAACATATGTTGGGGGGGAAGAAAATCTTTCCTGATGATAACAACTCTTTCATGCCTTTATGAATAGAAACCTGGCCAGCCAGGGATTTAAGTAGTAGAGCCTTCCCAAACAAATTCAGTCATCAATATTTCACCTTTTCTATCCCTTCTCTCCATTAACAGAATGGTAAGAGCACCAAGCCGGTCCAATAATAAAATGATTTGATTCCATATAACCGTTCTCTGACCCCAGAACCCATAAACATGTAATCCTGAGTTGTCATACTTCATATTTACAACTCTGACCTCGACAGATGATCGAACGGTCTGGCCAAAACCTAATCCCAATCTTAATAAAACCTTTATGTAACAGATTCAAAACCCGTCGTAACCTTACCCACCTTTCAGGAAGGACAACGTCTCGTTTTTTTTTCAACACTGATTTGAATACTGCAGTCACGTACAGTACACTGGTATGGCACAAACACTGGATAGTAATGTATTAGCCATGTTATAGAACAACAACCAACTCGGTCAGAGGGGGAAATAAAAATAAAGACAATGTTTCAGTGTTTTCAAACAACTATATCCTTAACAAGTACAGTACATCCTCTGACTGGTCTGTGGGGTGTTGTTTGCTTCGTCAATCATCATGATTGAGTGGTTATATTGATCCTTAGTTTTTTTAGTGTCAGGAGACATCATTCTAATCATCGTCAGAGTATTGTGGAGTGCTTGATGCACTTCTGGTTTCAGTTTTGATTGATCCCAAATATTCAGTCAAGTGGCACAACAGATCACCCTTGTGATAGTTGTGGGCGGCACTTTAACCTGAAATAGGACAGAGAATATAGGTAAGATCCTTATACAGGTAAGCAATTACATTTCCTACTGGTTATTGATAAATATTATTTCAAACCTACCATGGTGCTTTAGTGTCACATGTTGAGTAATGGGATCTGCCAGATCATGATGGTAGAGGTGGCGTCGTCATGGCGAGACTGTTTGATCTTTTTGTTGACCCTGCGGTGGCCCAAGCCTCCCGACACCACCAGCAAAGAGCTGACATCCACCTTGCTGGACCGGCGGCCCCTCTGGTGATGGGCCGGGTCATGGAGCATGTCGTAAAGGGCCCCGTCCTCTGGCCCATGCTCCAAGGAGCCCTGGGATGGTGCTAGGGAGCCGCAGGACGAGGAGGACATGGAGTCCTGGAGAGCCATGGTGGTGCAGCCTGCCTCCCCCAACCACACGCCCCGTCCCTGAGGAGGATTTGAGGCTGCATCTGAGGGGGCCTGGGTGTTCTCCCCATCATCTGTCTCTGTTGGTTGGACTGAGGTGGGAGGGGTGGAAGATGGTGGGCCAGTGGGCCGGTTGCACACTGCAGCAGCCACGCTGAGGAACTTGACTGGGCCGTTGTGAGCGTGTAAGGATACCATACCCCGACCTGACAACAGATACAGCCACATTAACATTCACCCAGGACGCCCTTACACACCTCATTATTTATTTGTGGATATAAAGTGTATCACCTGTATACATACAGTATCTGATAATTGCAAGTTATATTCCCCAATTTAAATTATGATTATCTGATCTTCTCTGTTTTACATTATAATATGAATATCGTTGGGACTTGTTTGTCAGCAGTTTGAACATTTCTCCTTAGACTCAAGGAGACTGTGAAGAGCCTTTTATAAAACAATCCTATAACTTTTTATAGTCTAGATGATTAATCAGTTAATCAGACTAATGAATAATGAAAATAAGCCTTAGTTGCAGGCCTTAATGAAATGAAAGTGCATTTGAATATGCGATACAATGATATTTCAGTTTTACCTGTGACCTTGGGGATCCCCTGCAGTCTGGGGACAGAGAGGGCCACAGTCACCCCCAGGTTGGTCCCTACCAGCAGCAGACCATGACAGACCAGCAGACTGCTTACGGACACTCTCTGGTTCCCTATGGAATAAAAAAACAGAGGCATACCATTAGTTTATTCTTGCATAAATCGAATTTAGTTTGAAATACTGAGTCACAGCTGACACATGTTTCTTGGCAAACACATTCTACCATTGATTTAAAGAATCAGCTATGATCTGATATACCTCACACAGATGCACCATGATCATGCACACATATATATCCTGGAAAATCACAAAAGTGCACAGCTAATGGACCACTTGAATACAGTATAGTGCGCAGGAGGGAGGGAGGGAGGTGTATGTTTTCAGTGAGTGGGGGGCATTTCTTCAGTAACGATGTTCAACAAATATTTGTCTCCAAGGCAACGTGAAGAGTAGCCTGGATAAAAGCAGCTCTTTTCAAGCGTCTGAACACAGAAAAATGTGCAATTATGGTCCGCTTGAAGTCAAACAAACAAACACAAAAGTGTTTTGTCACAGAATGAGTGAAGCGTAATGCTGTAATTAAGCAGGGAGCTTGGCCTTTGCAGCAGCTACAACAGGACAATCTGACCTGACCTTTTCTCTTTCCTCCTAGTCAGAAAAATCACTGTGATGCCATTTTAGACTGAAAAAGCCGTGATTAGTTTAACAGCGCCTTTCAGGAAGGGTGGCAATAAAGCTAGGCTTGCTGACAGCTTGCTGTGTTAGGTGACTTATTATGTGGAATTTGGCACTCGACTCAGACCGTCCTCACACGGGAGCTTTGTCGGGATAAGCTGTGCAACAAATGGTATTGAGTAAGACATTTTTATCATCAGTTTTTATGATTGTAATAAGAATCTGGGGTTTTGCAAAAACAGACTTTTCGGTCCCGCTATGTGGGAGGTGAGACTGTCATGAGTCATTACTGCTATAATGGCTTGACTTGAATTTCCTCCCTCAAAGTAATCCTCTTGGGGTTTAGGAAAAATTACTGCCAGTCTCTCTGTCTGACCCCCCTCACTAGAGCTGACCTATTGCATGGGGCACACAAACGCCATACTGCCATACTTCTAGGAATCATACCGGATAGGCGGGCAGGTACAGTTGAAGACTGGACCCTGAGTCCTGCCTACATGTGCTTCTAATGAGGGCCTAGAGTTAGCAGAAACACACAGACTGCCGGTCGGGGGCCTTGCTCAACTTCCTCCTTTCATAATATTTGGAGTTCCCCACCCAGAGGGTGAACTAAAATAAACCCAGAGTGAACGTCAACACTGTCCAGTTCTGGTCCTGATCCGGCTCTGGAGCACCACTTTGATCTGCACTTAGTCCTGACAACCAACAGCAAGAAGGAGGAGCAAATCCTAAACATTACAATAATACACTATATCAGCCATTCAATAAGTCTAAGAATAACTCAGATCAGCACAATGTGAGCAATTACCCTTTCAGTCTCTCTTGCAGGAAGCTTTTCCCTCTTTTTATATTACTGTTATTGTAATGCTATTGGAAGTGTTCTAGGTCGTACATTCACACCCACATTTTTTCTTGACAGATTAAAAATTTTGTTCACTCAATAATACGAAGACACATTTTTATCAATTGCATCATTGAGAAACATTTAGGGTGCTGTATTTCTATTAAATGTGGGGATGTACTTAGTTTAACAGTGCTTTGAGCTAAATGCTAATGCTCACAATGACTAGCATTAACATGCTGATGTTTAGTTATCCATCAGCAGGTCCTTTCTACTTAATCCTTGTATATCTGAGTGGATGTTCACTTAAAACTAAGTGTTTTATCCGTGTTGGGATGTGTGCAACAATGGTGGCGTACAAACAAAGAAGAGCTGGAGGTGTTATTTACTGACCCCCCTGATGTTTGTCTCCCATTAGGCCATGCATGGCTGCCTATTTAGGTCACAGAGCAGCAGACAAAGGCAGACTAGACCCTCAGCACAGCAACCAGCATCCTTTGAGACATCATCATGGTACAGTCTGCTTTGATGCTCTGTAGTGTACTGTTCTTTTATTCAATTTTAACTGTATTTGCCTCACTTCATCTTTAATATGAGCATTTTTGACTATTTTACAGCTTTGTCCTGATGTGGATTATTTGTCCTACTTGTCCAGGACTCAATCTGGTCCCACAGAGGTTCAATAAAATAGTTCAATAGGGAGATCCATTGTGCATTTCTATTTGTTTTTAACATGTCTAACTCAGAGGAATATATATGTGTAAATGTATTCAGATTAATCCTTTTAATGTAGGGAGAAAGAAGTATGTTTTTACTGCACAATGTCAGAATTATTGCCCAATCAACTAAATTACTCTAAAACATGAGCTGGGTATGTTTCTTTAAAAAACACTAGCAATGAGTTACAGTGAAAATGACTGCTATTACAGCATATTAGCTTGCTGTCTGTTTAGAGCTTGGATAAAGAACTCCTGTCTGCAATGAAGGGAGTTAGCAGAATTGCTCCAACATGCAAGAACTTGAGAAGGATAACCCCACCTAGAACACCTCCTACATTCAACACTGAACCATTTACAGAGGCATTCATACTGAAGACAACGCCCCACGTCTCTGATTGTCCGTTCTGTGGACAAACCAATATTGCATTAGGATCTGTTACATAATATCCCTCCTTAATAATGCAGACTTCCTGTAGAATAGGGATGAACAAATCAGAGATAAAAAATCAGAACAATGGCTCTTGTCATTTTCTGATAAGCTGATATTAGTTTTAGTTTGTGTCTCAGTAAATGTACATCAATGGAGCACAGAATTGCAGAGGTCCCATCACACTGACTCCAATGCATCGACTGTAGGCAGTCCCTCCTGTCCAAACAGTTTGGTGTGCAGTTCCAATTACATCAGAGTTCATGCAGAAACAGCACATTTTTTTGTTTCATTATCTTCCATAGAAGCAGCAGCAGCCAGCAGTGATCAGTGCCACTGTGGAGCATTCTGGAAAAACACAGATCACAACGGACTCAGAAAGAGCGGCAGACAGGACTTCATGCAACTGCTTCATTTAAATATCCAAATCACAACCAAACAACCTTGTTTGTGATTAAAACTGTAGAAAAAAACCCCTTACTGTCATTCTGATTGACAGCCCAAGCAGTTGTGCATCCAGAATCAGAATAACATTAACCTCTTAATATTCTGACAGGCTTCTGGTGGGCCTGCTGGCTGCTGGCTCGTTTTACACAGTGAGGTCAAGTAAAAAAAAAATGGTCTCACTCCAATGAAATGAGTACTATGGGGACTAACATCATCACACATGAAAATAGTTGGGCTCACTGAATTCACAAGGGTCTCAGCTTTCCAGTCAGACCCAGTTTATACAATTCCAAAAATGCAAAAATATTCAAATACATGCGAAAATAAAAAGATTTGTACTGCCTGAGAAAAACTGGTGGTTTTTTCACCTGCTTTCGATAATCATAAAGTCGGCGTGTCTGTAACAGGGAGACTTGTGGGTACCCATAGAACCCATTTTAACTCAGATATCTTAAGGTCAGAGGTCAAGAGACTCCTTTCAAAATAGTCATGACAGTTTTTCCCTCGCCAAAATTTAGCCTAACCTTGGAGCATTATTCAGCCCCATTCCCAAACTAGCAGGACATGGCTGATACCCTTAGATTATCTAGTTTCTTATCATACCAATAGCTTCACCTAGCTTTCAGCTAGAGCCTGCTACAGCCTCTTAAAGACGCTCCCGCAGGTCTCTTTCTGGGGTGGGAGTCCAAGGGCCCAACACTGTTATCAGAGGAAGTCCGCTCTAAATAGCATTGCCCAATGGATGGATGCTTTCATTTGTGGTGGTCTGTCCCTGAACCAACTTCCTCTGTGGTTGCATGGATCCTATTAGCTTATATGGGCAGTGAGATCCCAAAGCAGGCTGCTTTTATCATTTACATCTGTCTGACAAAGAGACCTTCTACTTGTAACTCTAAACACTGGGTACTAGAGTAAGATTCTCCCACAAGATCAAGTCAGCGTGGATACTCCAAGCAGTTGGTCATCTCTTACATTTTTACATGCAACTAGGGGTTTCCTAAGGAAACTTGGGTTTGTAAATTTAGTGTGACTACTTTTGCCAGTTCTGTTAATAAAAGACAGGAGCATAACACAGCTAACCATTGTGCCACGTAGGACAACTTGTATCCATGGATACAAGAAGCTGTGAGTGGATGGTTCTTTGTTGCAATTTGTATTCAAGCCTCCGCAGCTTTGGATTCTGTCTTCACAGCTGCCCAAACAGCTAAGTGGTATTTAAAACCATCTCCCAAAAGCTAATAACATGAGATCTGACATTCTGCTGATTAAAAAATGCTGCTTGGGAGAAGTGCCTGATGAAAAGAGCTAACCTGCTTTAGCAGATATTACACAACCCCCACACATTCTCTCTTGTCATTTTGCTAAATAGTTCTGGTGCCTCTCTGAATGTTATTACTACCTTGTGGCAATAATCGAGAAATTCATCCGAAGACTAAATGTGCAAACAGTCTAGGCTGAGCTAGGCTAATGACAATACTGCTAATGACACTGAAGATGAGATTGCACAAAACAACTGTGGGCTAGTTGTTATCTGCAGACCACAACACACACAGATTAAACCACAGCTGTCATCAAAAACCAAAACTCAGATCAAAACCTAATTTAAGAATAAAAAAACCCCTGTGCAATCCAGTTTCAAGAGGATGGCAAGGATCTGCGTTTCAACAAAAATATCTATAACATTTTAATATTATAAAGAATACTTTAGCAAATGTGCACCAAACCACAGCTGTCTGCATTACTCAGCATTGAGGAAAAAGAGATTAAACTGCACAAATCCTGACTTAATACCAATAGAAGCAAGAAGCAACAATCATCCTTTTAGACTGTGTGTTTTTGGGTCAAGCTGATGTAACACAGCAGATTACAGCAGCAGGACGTTCTGATGACTTCAGCCTGGGACAGTTGTCACAGTAACAGTCATTTGGTTTGACGGCGAAAATGTTTGGCTTAAACACACATGGCAGGAAACTGTTTCACAACCAACAGCCGCACACTAAATACAATAGTATCTTATGTGATGATAACAATTGTCATAGTGACAAAGCTAATGTCCGCGTTAAAGAACACATTCAAGAGCTCAAAACAGTGTTATGGTACGATGCAATAACTCATCGGTGTTTCAGAGCCTCTAAAATAAATGTTTGCTACCCCTCAATTAAACTCCTCTTAAATCAGATAGTCTGTGAAATACGGCTCATTTGTCTTGCCTCTGATGTTGTTCTGCAGACATTACAGCCTGGTAATAACAGGTTTATATCTGCACTGCAGGAACAAACCACTGCTTTCATCTAAACAACTGTTCCCCCTGTAATGCTATGGGTCTGTGAAAGAGAATAATCAACCTTCAGATACTCCTACATTGTTGTTTATGTTGAATGTAGAAAAGTTTGGTTCTATATGTAATTACAGTTGATATTTTATGCCAGCATAACATTCTGATCAATTGAGGTTACTTGTTGATGGATAGAGTGTTTTTTCTACATTCTAAGTGGTGTCTTTTTTAATATAATAGTGAGTTCCAAAACAAGCTCTTCATCTTTGGTACCATAATGTTTCATATAGCTGGGAAATGCTTTTTTATAATGAACTCCACTTCTCTCAGCTACAAATATGCACTATATTTCAATGTGATGTCATAATTCACATCTTTGTTTGGTCACTTATCAAAAAAATGTCCCATTATTTGTTTCTACAAAAATTCCTTTTAGACATCACCATTCAGAGCACCCCAATTGTGGTGGAAAATGACTTGACAAGGTCAAAAGTTTACTCTATGCAACACTATGAATAGAGACAAAATGAGAGGTTCCGGATTCACAGTTTAGACTAAAAGAGGATGAGAGCATGACAAGCCTGCCATAACAAGAGCTGCCTGGATGAGCACCTGCACTGATGTCAGCTAATTACTGACAGCACTTTGATGGAGGTCCTATGACCTCATGTTTTCACAGTCCACACATGTTGGGCTGTATCTGAATAAATATATTTGACCCGCTGATCACAAGATCATATATCAAAAAAGTGAACTTTGTCAGTTTGACACTCTCTAAAATGTTTCAGTCTCAGATAGGCGTATAGATCACATTACTGACTGACACTCAAGGGCAGGCGAAGAGAACTGAGAGAGGCGGTGGTTGTTGAAGTAGTAAAGGTGGTCCAAAGAATCACCATGACTGAATCTAACGCCACAAGGCTCTACATGCTACAGTACTGTATGTTTTGTTATTACTGTGTAGAATAAACCTTAAAAGATTCAAATATTTTTGTGTGTGTGTTTTGAGCCACCTTAAAAGAAAGGTAATACTCGCAGTAGTATAAAATAGGCAGATGGTGTTATTGTGCGTTTGATGTTTTTAATGTAACATCTTAAACCTCCAGAACTGGAGATGGATCGAGAAGAGATCCCAACCAGATTTCATTTGTCCAACAAAAATAAAATGTTGGGGATGGGATGCCAAAAAACCCAAAACAACAGGAAAGAAAGGGAATAAAGGAGTTTAGCAATGTAGACTGACTAAATTCTGTCTTTGATGCTGAATATTTGAACTAATACAAAAAAATTAACCCCAGACAGATGACTTTTTCTCCAATACTCACTGTGTAATGAATAAGTGCCTGAAAAGACTTTATGTTATGACCAGTTATGCTGATATAAGTAATAACTATCTACATAATAGTTCTTCTTTTTAATATCCACTGGAAACTAAACTGGGTTCATATTTTCTCAATCTAGAAATCAAAGTTATGTATGTCTTACCAGGCAGTGTATTGTGGACAGGTGTGGCAATGTTAATGTCCTGCAGGTGCTCCAGGGTCTCGGTGTGGTAAAGGCGCAGAGTGGAACCAGAGCTGAAGGCGACCCAAGTGCCCACCCCAGCCACCACCATGTGGGACACCACCATGCCCTCTTCCTGGTGGGCCTCCAGTTGCCTCTGGATGGAGAGATAGCATTAAGTGACAAAAAAACATTCTAGTCTGTATGTTTAGGTCATATCTCCATGACAACACTGATGTGGGTAAGCCTGTAAATGTTCTTATTTAACGTTCCCCAAAGCAATTTCAGTCAAAAGCAACTGGACTTGGTTATTTGTCTAGGAAGACGTTTCACCTCTCATCCAAGAGGCTTCATCCGTCCATGTACGCAACTGACCAAGCTGGGACCGGTCCAACTATCTGGCGTGGAGATCCCGGTATTTAACCTCTCACAAGGCTGATGATATCACTGGAACCATTTGTGCTCCAAGTGTTGTTAGAGTGAAAGTCAGTGGTGGGAAGTTGGTTTCGACTTTGTTAGTGTTCTATTGGGACATAACGACAAGTTGTTGGAATCACAGGAGGCCATTTGTGAAAAGTTGGCTTTGAACTCTTTCAAAGGAGTAACACCGAGCCATTGGTTCAGATATGTGGACGACACACGGGTTAAAATCTAATCCAAAGAGGTGCAAACTTTTACTGAACATATAAACCCAGTGGACAGATACTTAAATTTCACCAGAGAAGAAGTCAAGGACAACAGTTTGCCTTTCTTAGACTGTGACGTCCATATGGAGAAGGACAGGAGCCCCCACATTGGGGTATACAGAAAACCCACTCACACAGATCAATATCTACTGTTTGACTCTCACCAACCCACACAAACACAAGCTTGGAGCTATCAGAACACTGCATCACAGAGCTGATAACGTACCCACCAGCTCACAGGCCCAAGGGGAAGAACGAGAGCACCTGAAAGGCGCCCTCACTTGTGGTTACCCCGGCTGGACCACTGTGAAGACGGCAGCTGCTTCCAGAAAGAAAACCAAAGTGGTTGAAAAAGAAAAAGAAAACAGGACAAACAACATAGTCATCCCGTATGTGGCTGGGGTATCAGAGAAACTCAGGAGGATCTCCAACAAAAAAACACTGCATCCCTGTGTATTTCAAACCCAGTAACACACTCAGACAGAAACTAATACATCCCAAGGACAGAACACCACACACCCACAAAAGCAATCTGGTTTATGCTGTCCAATGCAACGAGGAATGCAAAGATCTCCAACTCCTCAGGCCTGGACCCTGCTGTCCACTTACATCTCAAGGAGAAAGCCCACTCCTTTTATGACAATGTCCACACCCTGGACCGAGAGGACAGATGGTTTGAAAGAGGAAAAAGTGAAAGAAGCCATCTATGCAAAAGTAGAGAACCATCGCTAAACAGAGGAGGAGGTCTGAGACACCACTTATGTCCAACTTACAATGCAGCCCTTTCATCCCTTCCCAGGAGATTCAACAATCTAACCTCAAAGAACAACAGTTCACAAATGGCCTCCTGGGACTCCAACAACTTGTCGTTAAGACTCAATAGAACACTAACGAAGTCATAACCTACTTCCCACCAACGGCTGTCTCTCCAACGGCGGTCGTTGGCACTTGGAGGACCAAGGGTTCCAGTGACATCATCGGCCTTGTGAAAGGTTTAATACCTGAATCTCCACACCAGATAGTTGGACCAGTCCCAGCCTGGTCAGGCTATGTGGACTGATGAAGCCTCTTGGATGAGAGGTGAAACATCTTCCTAGACAAATAACCTAGTCCAGTTGCTTTTGACTGAAATTGCTTTGGAGATACTGATGTGGGTGAATTTTTTTTGTCCCAGGCTAGTCTTGCAAGCTATTTAATTGGATGTTAAAGTTTATGAATAATTAGGGGCACAGCCTCTTGAGTGACAGCTAGCTGCTGCCCTCACTTCACCTTGGAGGTATATGTCAGTCAGATGTATATGTCAGGGACGTATGTCCCTCCCCCCAACATAACATCAATGACATCTTTTTTGGTAAGAGGAAATGAGACAATTTGACAAGATGGCGACTCCTGTAGGCCAGTATGATTGGATCAAGTTAAGAGAACGGACCTCGACCGAGAGGCTACGTCCATTTTTTATACAGTTTATTGGTAAGGATGCCTATAGAAATATAAGTGAGTGCGCCCTAAGGAGCACAACAGCTTCTAAACCAGTGTTGGCTGCTGGTCTTTCAAGGAGGGAAAGCTAATTTTTTCGGCCTACATCATAAATGTGTTTGTTTATTTATATGTAAATTCTTCCCTTTGTTCTTTTCAAGAAAATTATCTGTGACCTTATCATACCGACAAGGCGTCTTTTCCAGGGACTTGACCAGTGTCCTCTCAATGGCCAGCAGAGCTAGGCTGCTTAAACGGCCTTTGCCCAGCTGGAGCTGCTGCGCCAGGCTACTGTGAAGAGTGACCGTCTGTGAGTGAGTGTGGGTGTGAGTGTGAGTGATCATGACGGGGGGAGAAGCTGTGCAGTTGCTGCTGCTCGTTGAGGAAAGAAACCGCAGAGTGACAGAACAGAGTCGCTAAACACAACGCTAGTCAATGTTGACAAAGACAAAGTTGCTGGGGATCGGTAAAGTCTCCGGATCAGTTCAGAACAACGGAATAAAAAACTTGGAAAATGCTCCGCCGGCTGTTTATTCTTCAAGATCGCTGATCGCTCATTTAGCTGTCAATCGAAAAAGGATTCCGCATCAGACAGCTCATCCAATCATCATGCAGAAGCCAATGACCGTCTAGTTTCGCTGCAACCCATGCTGTTCAATGTAATGTCGCTGATTAGCTGCTAATTAGCTGTATAGCCTGCAAACTGAGGTTAACAGTGCACTTTTTCACAGTGAATGTCTGTTTGTTTAGTTGGTTCATTCAACGAGCTAAGTTGCAGAACAAGACATGTGTTCATGTTTGTAAGTTAGATAAGACGAAGACGATAGCACAAAATCTTACATCTTAATCAAACCATGTCGTTGTTCAAACTCTAGTGCTGTTTAGCAGTTTTCTGTCAGGCTTTGATTATCTGCTTATGATAGAATACTGATGCTAAAGAATGCAAACAATGTCAAAACAGGCTATTGCACAAACAGCACAGTAGACTGTTGTTATTGACATTTTAAATGCAGGTTAAACATGGCAGTGGCCAAAGGGTGAATTTTTGACTGTCTTGTGCTTGCCGACTACAAACCAAAGAAAAACTATTTGAAAAGCAATCAACCCACAGAAAGCCTGTCTCAGTCTGTTTAGACTACAGCAGCCCATGCATTGTCTGTGGTTGTAATGTCTGGGATTCTGATTATGCTTTAGAATCACATTTCTACAATCGCATTGAATATGAAACAATGTTGGGTTTCTTTTTTTGCCAAAATGCACGAAAGCTGTTTATTCAGTGGTGATGTCAGTATTTCACAACATAATGAGACTGTCATGTGTAGTCAAAACAGGAAGCATAAGGAAGGTAGAATTTATTTTTAATAAGATCTTGTATATAAATGTTAAAACTAGATCAACTTTATAAATCATGTTTTCTTTCATTCTTGATTTCCTTTCTTTCCTTAGTTCAAACAAGAACAGTTTTCACATAAGTGCAGAGTGTAATTTTTAATTCTCTGTACATGGAGACCACTAAACCACCAGCAGTTACATAATCTCACCACACACTGCTTGAATGTAGGTGGAGTTATATTTGGCTAAGGAGAGTCCATTGACAAGTGTGCCAGTACAGGGTACAGCATGTGGTGATAAAGGAGCATGACATGTAACTGTATCCCATTTGTTTTGCCATTTAACCATTCAAATTTATATTATCTCTACCTTTGATTAATTATTTATTACATACTTGAATGCAAGTCTAATTTCTTTGTATCCATCTCACCATTTCTTCCTCTCTGTCTCCTAAGGCTACAACTCTGGACTAACTGTAAATCCCCAGTGAGGAAAAGAGAGCGAGACAGGCAGGTGGTCCAACATAATGAGCTTAATGAGGCTAAATAGATTAGTAGTGAGTGCATGTCACAGGAACGTTACTATTCCTGGACCCATGGCAGGTGTTTCCATTTCCCTGAACCAGGCCGGAGCACACACAAGGAATACCATTCAAATTTCAGGATATGGAAAGAATTAATCCCAGGAAGGGAAATTAGGCCACTTCATGAACTGGAGGTCTTTTCTACTTTTATTGGCCAAAGTTTACACTGGTTGGTTCTTAGGAAATATCCTAAAAAACAAATAAGTCTGCAAAAAATGCCTCTGTTTCCTACCGATGTATGAGGCTTTATCATTCACACTCACTCACACAGTCACACACTCTCTGTTTATGATGTAGACATGTAATAGTAACAGTAAACCGTATCAGGGCTAGGTTACGTACCTCTACACAGTGTGTGTGGATACTGATGATGAAGACCTGTCCACCTGATGAAGCCCAGAGGTGGTTCTCAACAGCCAACATGGCCTTGATTGGGAGGACTCCCAGTTTCAGCACCTTAGGCTTCTCACTGCTCCACAAACCATCTATATGAACAAACACAATGCTGTCACCTTGGTATTCGAACACAAACAACCTGCATTTCATAAAGAAATACCCCATGAACAACATGCAGTTTATATGAAAACACAGAATACATATACAGCATATTCAGGAAATATCTTAAATCTAAGCTACAACAAAGAAATAGTACAGTAGTGTACATGTGTTTTATTATATTCTAGTTTGCATTGTAAACCTATAGCTATTTGTCTTGTAATAGTTAGAGAACGTTGGTTTACACTTTATGTGGAAGACACAATAACAGGCACTCTGTCTTTATAAGTGTCGCCTCGAGAAGGTCATCTGCATTTATGATTCTGCTAATGCTGCTGGAGTGGCCATTGATGGTTTTCACAGCCTTCACTATGAATATAGATGGGCTGGGAGGCATTAGTCAGAGCTGAGCTCTATCCCACACAGACCTCCTACACACTCTGTTCTACATGTGCCTGGGCACCTACAGTGCCAGCTCTATTGCGAAGAAAAACCCCATGCAGTGCCTTTATAAATATCAACAAATTACATTTCTGCAAACATTATATTTACTGGTTTGGATCGGAATCAATGTTGTCATAAAATGAAAGGAAATGTAGATTTGTTGGAAAGAAAAATGTTTCATATTTGACCAATTTCACACACAGATACAGGAATGTGCATTAGTAATGAAAAATCATTTTTTAGTGACATGTACCTACTTAGAAGGGCACTGTGTTTAATACAAACTTTATGTCCTCTGGACTCCACATTCCCTTAGCTAATCTAGGCCAGGAAGTGAATGAGGCCTGACCAATAGTGTTTGTTAAGGGTAGGCACAAAGGCAGCTATTGAAGGAAGATTTGCCACGCAGGGAGAGATGTTCTTTCAGAAGTACAGTAATGACTGGGGAAGGGTAATCTCCAACTAAAGGGGCTAGGTGGGATTAGCATTCCAGCAGTTCTGTGTATATTATTGTTATTACCATACTGTGTAGGTAGATGTACACGAGGGAATAAAAGAGGAAATGGAAAAGAGCAGCAGAGAAAAAAAAAAGCTGCTGAGTGAGTGCCAACTTGCAGTCTTATGTAAGTCTACCCACATCTCTCACTTCTACACTGTGGCTTTCCTTCATGTCAGTGTCAGCTGCAACAAACTACTCATCACAGTGTGTGTGCGCAAACAGTAGCACACAAAGCAGACAGTGAGCGCTGTTTAAACAATCCAATAAGTTTCCTTATTTTGCCAAAGCTGCAACAAATAATGCACAATACTCTAAACAGGAAGAAGTAGATGATACACGATGGCAACATAGACGAGAGAGAGAGAGAGAGAGAGAGAGAGAGAGAGAGAGAGAGAGAGAGAGAGAGAGAGAGAGAGAGAGAGAGAGTTTATGTCCTGACTGTCTGGCTATGACGTGTGACCTTTGTCGAATCATTGCCTCCTTCTTTCTCCATCTCTCACAGAGTCAATCAAAGCAAATAGCAAGCATGGCAGAATGAGGCTGGCCAGCCAGCTTCAGACACACAGCATCTACAGCAGGATAACTCAGCACTGATGGCTTTAAAGACAAAGCAACATCCCTGTCTGTTCAGTTGTTTTTGCTGTCTCGTCGCTATTCACTGCAAGGGTCCTCTTTGATCAGTGACAGTTTACATCAAAGGATATAAGCTGATTATTTTCTACTTGCCTTCTTCTACTTTGGGTCTACTTTAAATGCTTCCACTGTGAATGTGACTTGAGCAACATTACAGGGACGCAGGGAACAGCAACAAATGATGAGGATGACTCATCATTTTAGCATGAAGCATCATGTTCCACTGACAGTGACAGAGCTGTTGATGGGAAGAGACTATACAAATCCAATTTAGAAGATCTAGATCTTGACACATTAGTGATGATGAATGGTGAAAAGCAACTACTGAAACTGTTGGAAAATTCAGTTACACCAACAACGCTAGCAACTCTGTGCCAGTGTCTAATGATTGGTGTGTGGAGAGGAGAGAGGTGACGTGTGCATCAAAACAAGGACTAATGAGTAGCCCTGAACATTCCTGAAAAGTTGCATACATACAGTTTCCTCCAGGCAAACTGTCGCTCAACTGTGTTTCTGTCTTAAGGCAATCGTCCATTTTGTTTCTGTTTCAACTCTAACAGACCAACAAAGGTTGAAATTGAGCAAGGACACTTAAAAGTTCTTATTTTAGGCATATGAGCACATGGAGAGGAATGAATATGTGTGACTGAGGTTAGTAAAACATGCCTCTGGCAATGGTGGCATCATAGAAGAGTGATACCAATACTTATATTTGACAGCCAAGAATTACAAGGAGTCTGTTTCCTCATGTTCTGAATTATGTACTTATCTTTTCCCACATTGTGTGACAGATAGGAAAAAGCAGACAAAGACAAAGCACAGAAACAGAGTGAAGAGTAAGCTCAGAGACCCTCTGTTTGCTCCAATATGAAAGCCAATGAGAGATGGAACAAAAACACTGAATTTGAAAGACTGTGGGAAGAGTGTAGCTCAGATACTCTCCTCTAGTGTGCCTGTGCTCGTCTGGGAGACATTAAATAGGTCACCACCAACAGATTGGCTTCTCCCAGACAACGGAGCAAACGGAAACAGAACCTCAACACAGAACAGGGGAGACCCCTGACCTCAAGCTACACAGTGAGCCTCTGACTTACACACTAACGGCAACCTGGTGACTCAAAGAAAGAAAACAGAAAAAACAGCAATCGACCACAAAACGACACCTCTGCGTATGTTCTCCCCAGAATAACCCCTTTCATTCAGTATTGCCAAATGTTTCAGCATGTTAAACTTTGCTAAAGCTAACAACAAAGTAACAGAGCCAGTAACAGTGCTCTTATTCATGTACATGGCTAACAGAATTCAGGGCTGGTACAGACTAAACATTGAGGTAAACACTGACAGTTTTAAAACCAAATCTAATTAACTCAATGAATGCATTTCTTTTTCACACAATAACAGTGATTTAACCTCGTAATTGCCCTAATTCTAGCTATTTAAGAGTATCAACAAACATTACAAAGGCAGATTATAACAGAAGAGACACACAAATTGACTAGTCCCTCCCCTCCTGAAACACACCTTGTGATCTGGAGTAGACCACCACAGAGCCACTGACCAGGCCGACGTACAGGCAGGGTTTTGTATAGACCAGGCTGGTGACGGTGGACTTGTCTGGGGTGAAGAAATGCTGCAGACGTACTTTCTTTGAACGCTGGCTGCTCTTGTACACAATAATGCTAAACAGGAAAGGAGATAAAATGAGAAGCAAACTTAATACAGCGTGCTTCTTTGACATACACTCATATCTGCAAGTTATAACATTGTACAGTTAAAGAGATGATTGTGAGTCATTACTTTAAATTTTTCTGAGTGTTATAAACGAGGCATCATTTTAAAACTTTGATGCTACCTGTGAGATTTAAATTCAAGTGAAACATTTTCAACATGCTTTTTATAATTAAGTGATTATTTGTTTTAACTTGTTGCATACTGTACACAGTGTGTGTGTGTGTGTGTGTGTGTATGTATATACATATATATAGATGGACACAGCAATGATAATTATGAATGCTACAATGCATTATGGTATAGTATAGTATCATACATATATTGATTGATATGTTGTATATTTGTATATAGATGTACAACTGGGAAACTTTGTTGCAAAAATCTAGAAAGACGCCTTTGTTCTTTCATCCTGACATTTATCATTAATACAAGCATAATTAAAATCTGACATTTATAATATATGGATGCATTATTGTCTCTTATTAAGAAGTAACATATTTTATGGTGTGGGTACAGCTGATTTTAAATGTTTCACAAAAATGTCTATTGTAACTTGTAAACATTAAAAGGCCCACTTTTGTAAGAGCACTGTGTGCTGTACCTGCCCTCCTCCATGCCCAAACAGACACTGGGGGAATCACTGGCCTTCGCTGTGGGGACGTGGTTGTTTTCAGGGGCCTGCTCGCCATTCTCCTGTGGTTGCTCTGCCGGGACGTAGGCCATGCAGAGGATACGGGATTCCACATTGAAACACTCAGTCACCTTAGGGCTGGAGCTCTGCATGGCCACTATGGATATTTGCCCCATCTGATTTGTGCAACTTGCAACCTGAACAAATATTAATAAATAAATAAATGATATAGCCCAGTTAATACTGAATATCTCGAGAGGCACCCAGCCCACAGTATAAGTTAAAGAGGGCAGCACTTAACAAATCAGCATAAGTACTCCTTTAAGTATGCATGAAATATACTGTATTGATTATAATAGGCCATTTAAAGTCAAAATCCTACAAATCGACACATGCTTACCTCCTAAGACATTCAATTTTGTTAAAACCAACTAACATCCATCAACTTGAAAAATGTCTTTCAGCAACAGTTTATATGTTACCACACCATGAAAACAATCAGCTAGAGTGATGTTTATATCTTTAACTGACCCAAGGTTTTCACGATGGTCAAAAACACTGCATCAGCAGTGATTACCATGGTAATGACAGTCATAGTTTATTTTTAAGAAAAACTTAAGTACTGAAGCAATCATTTTCATCCCCAAACTGTTTTTCTCAAGGGCATTAGACATTTTAACTGAACAGCAAAGAATTACCATCTGCTTAGCCATCACATTGTAGTGAGACTCTGCTCAGAGTCAGACTCACTGGCAGAAGTAAAAGAAGTAGTTAAGCTTAAATAATCTGAGCTGCTGAAAATAAAAGGGGTACAAGACCATTTGCCAATAAACAGTTGTTAAAGCCACTCAACACATAAATCCTCAACACATAAGTCCAGGACTCATATTTCAAGTATTTTCAGGTTCAGAACTACAATTGTATTTCTCTCTCACTCACATTAGTGTTGGTAGTGACTATAACCTTGTAATAAACTCTTATTTTGTGTAACTGTAGAAATGTAAGCTACTGTGCTTCTTTTGTGAGCAAAGTGGGAGAAATGTCTCACCCAGACACAGCCATGACCCACGAGGGGAGTATCTGCTGTGCTCTCTGTGTTGATGTGAGGCTCTGGATTATGAACAGCACATTCCACCTGTCACAGAACAGCAAGAAATAAGAGAGGGTGAAAAAGAAATAAGATCTGCCTGCCCTGAAGTAATCACTCCACATCCGCTAGTGTGCACAATTTAGTGCAGACAGTTGGAGAGGAGCTGCTGACATAGACAAACACTGGGGTAGAAGCTGCATGACTCAAATCAGTTACATGACTGTGTAATGTGCAAGTTCACATGTACTATTAATCTAGATCTATCATGACTAATCTCAAAACCAGTGGCCAGTACGGGGATCGAACCCACGACCTTGGCGTTATTAGCACCACGCTCTAACCAACTGAGCTAACCGGCCTATATACACACACAAATATTGACATGATCAGTCTGTTGATTCATATAGATAACATTTATACTGATGGCCTTCTTTTCCCTACAGTAAAATCCTGTAGGCTATTTCTAAACTGAAACAATGCGCCAAATACAAAAGTTAAATTTCCACAAGGCCAAACCTGCCTAAATCCTAAAAAGGAATGTGCATGAACAATGGCACAGTTTAGAAAAATAAAACTATGCCATAGATATTTGTAGATAATTAAAGAAATTACATTCTTACATAGTGTAGTTTAAACTCCATTCGAAAAACCAGTGAAACAAATAAATATATCACCATTAAATGACAATGAAATTTTACACAAACGATCTATATAATCACAGTTTCAACATTAGTCTCATCTATTCAGTATCCAACCAAACGTCCTGTTCCTGAGTTATTTGTTTTGAATAATGGTCAGAAACATTTTGACATCACAGTGAAGCTGACCTTTGACCTTTTGGATATAAAATGTCATCACTTCATCATTTTTATCTATTAGACATTTG